>NC_133756.1:22562258-22865289 GCF_036562045.2 Rhinolophus sinicus | reverse complement strand
GCTCTCCCCCCTCTCACTTCACAGATGAGGAAACCCATAGAGAATGAGACGCCAAGCAAGGGGCAGGTGGCAGTGACCCATCACATTTATACCTGAGGATGCTTCCTCCCACCTACTGCTGTGGAGGGAATGGACTGGGGAATCTCCCACGAGAACGTACACCCTGAGGCAGGCCATCTGTCCTCACTACTGACTGCCCAGCTCCTGGAACTTCGCCTGGCACACAGCAGGTGCTCAATGCCTGTTTGTTAAATCCCTCGATGGAGCAGGAGAGATGGGAGCAAGGAAACATAGATCTGTCTGTACCGAACCCTGTGTGTAGCATGGCTACCATAAATATTTGTGAGCTGGTCCCATGTCCAACCCCTTGTTTTCCAAATGAGGAGACCCACGCAGACAGAGCCGGCCGGTGACGGGCAGCAGAGAGCCCAGGCCTCCTGGTCCCGAGCCACACCCATCTGTCAGTCTACCCAACGAACTACTGCATCCCATGCTTACAGCTCCTCCAAAACGTATGTGACCTTGTTACAACACTCTATAAGGTACGTGTGATTACCCCATTTTCTAGAGGAAAGAACTGAGTCTCAGAGAGTGGATTTGCCTGAAGCCACCAAGAGAGTCAGGGCGGAGCTGGAATTCCAGGGCAGTCTGTGGCCCCCAGGCCAGCCATCTGCCCCTGCTGATCTGCATTACAGGCCCAAGACTGGTCCTTAGGAGTTCTGGCACACGCCCGTCTCCTCCGCTGTCCGGAGGGGACCATTACGCTTTTACAAGTCCCGATTTATATACTCGCCTGGGCCATCAGCCCTGCCAGGGATTTATAGGTTTCTAAGTGATCATGTCTCTGGGGGAAAATGCAAGTGGAACGTGAACCTGGAAGGAATTGCCAGCCCTGTCAGCCCTATGGCTGCAGAGCCAAAGCTCTTTGATTTATTCCCAGGGGCCCAGTTGTGCAACAAGACCCTGTGGAAGGGCCATCAAGAGGCCAGCAAGGAAATGGGCCTCCAGGCAGCCCCGAGCAGGGCATTGCCACCAAGGAGATGGATCCTGTCTATGCAGAAGGTTGGGCCTACTCAGCCTTGCGGGGCCAGGGAGCCCCGTGCATGGATTCTAGGGCAAAGCAAAGAACTGGAGCAGCCAGGCTTCAACTCAATTTGGGCGGTGGGGCGCAGAGGAGATTTCACCTAGAGGTGAAAATGCTAAGCTGGAGGATGGATCCATTATACACGTCTCTGGGGTTTGTTACACGATTCTCTGTACTTTTGTGTATGTTTGAAATTCTCCAGAAAAGAACTGATGCCGCCCCAGTGTGGGCAGGCTGGGAATTCTTGCTGGTCTGGCAGCCTGGACGGCTCAACTCAGCAAGCCCAGGCTCGGGCCCCCCTGGGGGAGGGCCTGGAGTCTCACCTTTACTGTGCCTGCCTTGTCACAGCAGGAACCGTGCTGGTGGCCCGGTGGCCCCAGTGCCCAGCACAGGGCCTGGCACATGTTGGAGGTTTAATAAGTGCTTCTTTGTTTTGGTTAATTTGCCAGTGACAAATAAGAGTCTGTGCAGAACAAGGGCCAGGACACAGAGAGGTCTGCTCACCTCACACCTGAGGGTGGCTGAAGGTGCTGGAGGTATGCCTGGGAGCACAAAAGACCCAGGAGGACTTTGGTGTGAACCCCAAAGCTCTGCAGGGAGCTGACTATGCTAGGAGAGCCCCAAACATCCTGGGACAAAATCTCAGATTCCTAAAAGGCAAAGTCCTCTAAAGCAGAATTACTACTTTGGAATAAAGTGAGCTCCCCATCCCTGAAGGTGTACAAACAAGAGTTGGCAGGAAGCTATGACACGGTCCTGTCACTGGGTCAAGGGCTGGACTGCACAACCTCTAACGGCCTCCCAGGCCCCACCAGGACTCTGTGACAGCAGAGCGTGTCTCACTCCCACACAGCAGCGGTGGGCCAGCCACCCCAGCGTCATTCCTGAGGCTGGACACAAGGCAGAGCACGTCCAGGAGATTAACTGCGCATTTGCAGGGAAAGCAGGTGGCTGAGGCTTCGGTTACTGTCTAAATATTTTCTCAGAGGTTCTGGGCTGGCAGACCTCACGCCCAGGCAGCCCAGGACAGCAGGAAGGGACAGTTACTCTCCACAGCTTCACGTTCCCCTGCAAGGAGCCGGTGCATTAGGAAACTAAACAGAATCTGGGGTTGCAGGGTAAAAGCCACGTGGACCCAGGGACCACAGGCTGGAGCTCATGAGCTTCTGCCAGCCTTTGGGGCCTTGGAGGCAGCCAGGACACAGGTGCGGCAGCATCTCCCCAACACTTTCACTTCATAGATGGGGAAACTGAGGCTCCAAGGGATCAGGCTGGCCCCGACAGGACCACTGTGGGGACAGAGCCCCAGAGAGCAGTTTCCAGGCTCTCGGCCTCACATGAAAAGGTGCTGGCTCGGGTAGTAGGTGGCCATCAGCTGTGACTAGTTGGCCATCAGCTGTTACCAGTTAGCCATTAGCCAGTAATATAACCGCTGTGGCTGAGCTAGGAGGTTGTTGGTTGGCAGAGAAGCGGACAGCAGTTTGTGGATTGTGTGGCTCCTGCTTCCTGTGTCTCCAACCCAGCTGCCAGCGAGAATATAGTGGTATGACTCCCCTATCTATGGCTCTGTTGGCGTTCCTTTTTGGCCTCACCATGTCCTGCATTCTTGTGCGGGTAGGGGGACCAGAGACCCCACATGACAACCACCATCTCTGTTCCCTGAGGCAGGGGTGTGAGGGGTGGCTATTATTTACAAAAGGGCAATTAATTCCCAGAGAAGGAAAGGCTATGCCTGAGACAGCACAGCAAGTCACTGGCAGTGAGGCCAGAGCTCCCACCCAGCCTGCTCAGCTGGTGTCACCCTCACGAACAAGCCATCTGAGGGCAGCAGAGTCTTGGAGGAGCCGGAACGGGAGACCAGAGGACCCATGGGTCACTTTGCCTCTCAGATACTCAGTTTACCCAGCTGCACAATGAGCAGCTTGATACGGAGCAGTCCCCTCTGTTGACTGCACAGCAGAATCATCTGAGAGTTTCCACAGCTTCACACGCAGACCCCACCTCTGAGCAACGGAATCTGCCTCTCTAAGGGCAAGCCAGGCTTCCGTGTGTGGAAAGCTCCCCAGGAGGCTCCAGTACCCAGGGAGGGATGGGAACGCTGGCCCAGAGGTTACACTGTTGGCTACCACTTACCATGGTCCAGGCACTCTCAGTGCTTTACATTTGTTACTTGTTTAATCTTCACTAGCCCAGCAGGGAAGGTCTTATTGCTATCCCCATTTTATAGAGGAGAAAACGGATAGGCAAAGAGATGAGGTAAATTGCTCCAGATCACGTACAGCCAAGCCAGGTTTTGGACTCGTGTTCTGACTACAAAGCCCTCACCCTTGGCCAACCTCTGAGCCCCAACACTTTGCTGTCCCCAAACTCCTGAGGTGAGGGGCACATGCCAAGTTAAGATGAGATCCCAAGATTGGGTGTCAACCCGTTTACAACCTGCCTCTACCACTGACTTGTGGAAAATGGTTTCACACTTGGGGCTCAGTTTCCTCATCTGGAGAATGGGAACCATATGCCCAGCCTCCTGGCTCCTGGGGAATCAAGAGCTCTAATAGAACAGATCTATTTTGCAAACCAGTAAAGGCTGTGCTCAGGCGAGCTGGTATTTTCACCAGAAATTTGGCATTTACCCTCACCTAAGGTTTCCTCTTGTCCTTCAAACCTCCATTGCGGGGTGAAGCAACTGAGGCGGGGCCGAGAGGTGGGGCCTGAGCCTGAGAGAAGTGGAGTGGGGACCTCCTGCTGGAAAGCAAATGGGGGAGGCAGAGGGCAGCCCCAGGTGAAGTCAGTAAATCCTGCAGAGGCAGACTGCCAGGGGCAAGGCTCCCCGGGGGGTGAGGGGGGGGGTCAGGACACAGTCCCTCCGGAGCAAGGCACTGTGTGTTGTGTAGCTGTCTCCATGGAGCCCGCCTGGCCTTATGACTGATTCCATGCCCCCAGAGAGTTCCGGAACATGATGGGCACACCCTTCTATTTTTACTGATAGAGAAACTGAGGCTCAGGAAGCTGTGGCTCTCAAAAGATGTGAGGCCCAGAGTGCTGACAGCAGGGATTCCAGGATTCCCAGATCTCAGACGGGGCAGGGGGCAGGTCACCTCGCTGAGTCTGGGGCTGTATTCTGTGAGACAGAACAACTGTCCTCCCTCAGCAGGCGGATTTCAATGGGTCAATACTGTCACATAGTAGGTGTTCAGTATATGCAGCTATTATTTCTGTTTGAGGACTGCCCATTTAGACAAATGCCCCAAGCATGTCCCCCATAACTCTAAATTAAGGTTCATGTGGCAAGTGGGGAAACTGAGGCCCAGGGAATTGGTCTGACTTGGCTGGGGACACATGGCAATTTGGTGGTGGCTCTGGTCTCAGGACTCTCAGGACAGTGCTGTCATCACCCCGTGCTATCTTGGGCAGAGGCCTCACCAGTCAGAATCCCCCAGAGCCTGGGACCTCGATGCAAATTCTGGCTGTTCAGCCTTAGACAAGTCACATACTCTCTGTCCTCAACTGAAAAGTAAAAAACCATGATCACGTATCAGGTTGTGCTGAGGAGGTCATATGAAACCAGATGTGGCAGCATTTGGTAACTGAAGAGCCACGGTGGTGGGGGAGGGGAGGCAGCTTCCATCTATCAATTCAGCAATTAAGTAATTCATTATACCTCACTTTGTTCTAAGAAGAGTTTGAGCCTGTTCTGAGTATTCTTACGCCAGGTGGGCTTCTGTAAAGGGTTTCGGGGCCCAGCACCCCCAACATGACCTCCCGTCTCTTAGCTTGCAAATCTCTGGGTTCTCTCTCAATGTCTGTGTGTTTAATGTGTTCTTCAAACAGACTTTCCTCCATGGAGTCCTCTTGACAGCCACGGGACATATGCCTGGGAGTGGACACTGCTTTTAGCCTTTCCCTGAGTAGACTAATGATTAGGGAGAGAAAACCCTGCCGTTGTTAGAAGCAGAGAGAATGTGACCCAGCCAGCTGACAGATCTACGCTTTCTAAAAGCAAGGCCATCACTCCAAGGTCAAAACATCTTCTATAGTCTATGCTACCTACTCCCTCCCATTGGCCAAGGAATAGCCCCATCTTTCAGGCCTTGTTCATGACAACAGGAGTTTTCTGAGCCCCTCTGTGTGCCAACCATCTGACACATGTTAACTCAGTCACTCTACAAACAGAGAGAGAGAGAGAGAGAGAGAGAGAGAGAGAGAGAGAAATCCAGGCTCAGAGCACCAGAGCAGGTCTGCGGGACCCTAAGATCATTCTCCTTTCTCCTAGAACAAGCTGCCCCTCTGAATCCTACTTCCTCCCCATAGGCCTTCATTGTCTTGCTCAGCTCTGCAGCTGCTGGCACCAGAACATAATGAATGCTCGACAGCCCACCTTGATGGCGTGCAAGGGCTCTGCATGAGCTCACAGGCTCAGGGAGGAGAGACAGAGAAGATTGGTCACTCTGCCAGTGGGAGAGTTGCAAAGTTTGGACGCAAGCCTGCAGACTCCCAGCCAGGGCTCCAGGACTCCCATAGCCCCTCCAAGCTGGTCAATCTTTCCATGACTATTTTCTTGGAGCATCTCATCTCCCAATGATGGGGAGTCCTTCAAGGCCAGGTCATCCAAGTCTTCCTTCCACACAACAAAGCACTCAGTATGTCACACATCATGGATGGCAACAAGTTGGTTGGTGACTCCCACGTGACTCTTGGGCCCCATCCAGGAGATGGCCCTAACTCCCAAGCCTCAAGGTCGTTCTGTCAACAAGGCCCAGAGTTTCACCCAGACCATCTCAGAAGAGCTTGACGGGAAATCAGTTCAATCCCCATTTTATAGATCAGGAAGGGCAGGGACTTGCCATCGAGGGTGGAGCCCAGGCCAGGACACTTCTGTCACAATTCCTTTTCCTTAAGTGATCCCCTCAAAGAGACTGTAAACTCAGCTGTTTTTCATTTTCCTCCCGAGTCCCTTGGCTCATACAAATCAGTTCATCAAACTGTCTCTAAGTCTTCTCCGAGCTGGGCACAGGGAAGTGAGATTACTCAGCCTGGTCCTAGCCCCTGTGAGGATGGCCTCATAGTCCAGTGGGGAAGACAGGCTCATAAATAGCCCCCATTAGGGTCCTTGTCTTGCTGCATGAACAAAGTGCTGTGCTCACACACGCCCGCTGATGGGGTGCCCACCGCTAAGGCAGCCTCTTTCTTGGTTGTTCAGCTCTGACTTGGCAGAAATTGACAATCTGAGAAAAGCCATCCCTCAATAGTTGGGATACATTATACAGTGAAATAAGGAGGTACATGTGGTGTGAAAATGATTTTCTAAAAATACATTCATGTCTAGAAGAAAACCTAAAAGGATGTACCTCCCAAGGTTAAGAATGGTTTATCTTTGGGAGATGAGGTTGTTGGTGATATTTATTGCTTTTTCACACTTATTTCTAGCGTCTAAATTTTCTCCAGTCTTTTTCAGCCTTAGTTTCATTATTTGTAAAATAGGGACCAAAATCTCTACCTTACTGGTAGTTACATAAATGGATGAGACCTAAGAAAGTGCTAGATATACAGTAAGCATTTAATAAGTGATACTTATTTTTACTACTAGTTACAGAATGCCAGGACCCAAAAAGGACTAAAAGAAAACCTTAACAACTATAAATCCCATTTTACAGGTAGGGAAAGTGAGGCTTGGAACTGCTGCTTGGGGAGAAGGAAAAGAAGAGAGTGACCAGTTGACAAAACCTGAGACATGGCCCCTGTTTTCCTTCCCAGGAAACTCAGCAGGAGCCTGTGGGAGGAGCTACTATTCTAATAAAGATTTTTTTTAAAGCCTGTCAAAGCAGATTGTAAAATTTCAAAATGTCATTAGAGATCAAAAGGGACATTTTATAGTGATAAAAGTCAATTCATCAAAAAGGTATAGCATGAAGTGGTCTCCCTAATAAGACAAGTGCCCATCTGAGGGGTGAAATGTCTATTATATTGCTTTGTACACTTGAAACTAATAAAAAAATATTATCACTAAAAAGGTATAACAATTATAAACCTATATTGCTCCTAACAGCAAAGCCCCAAAATACATGAAGCAAAAACTGACAGAATTTAAGGAAGAAACAGACAAGTTAGCAATAATTGTCTATTTTGGAGACTTTAATACCCCCACTTTCAAATAATGGATAGAACAACTAGGTAGAAGATTAACAAGGAAATAGAAGAGTTGAACAACACTATAAACCACTAGGTCTAACTGACATCTATAGACTACTAGAGGGTCTAGCCAGGGCGATTAGGCAAATAAATTAAACCAAAGGCATCCAGTTTGGAAAAGAAGTAAAATTATCTCTATTTGCAGATGACATGATCTTGTATATACAAAATCTTAAGAAATCCACAAACTGTCAGAGCTAATAAATAAGCACAGCAAGGTTGCAGGATATAAGACTAATACAACAAAAATTAATTGAATCTCTATATATTTGCAATAAACAATCAAACATGAAATGAAGAAAAAATCAATTTACAGTAACATTAGAAAGAATAAAATACTTAGTAATAAATTTAACAAAAATACAAAACTTATACTTTGAAAACTACAAAACATTGTAGAAGGAAAAAAAGACCTAAATAAATGGAAAGACATCCCGTGTTTATTGATCAGAAGACTTAATATTGTTAAGATGCCAATACTCCCCAAGTTGATCTACAGATTCAATACAATCCCTATCAAAATCCCACTTGGATTCTTTGCAGAAATTGACCATCTGATCATAACACTCATATGAAAATTCAAGAAATCCAGAACAGTCAAAACACTCGAAAAAGAAGAACAGTTGGAGAACTCACTCTTCCCGATTTCAAAACTCGGTACCAAGCTATAGTAACTGGCACAGTGTGGTCCTGGCATAATGATAGACACATAGATCAATGGAAGAGAACTGAGAGTTCAGAAATAGACCTTCACATTTATGGTCAATTGATTTTCAACAAGGATGCAAAGACAATTAAATGGGGATAAAATAGTTTTTTAACAAATGGTGCTGAGACAACTGGATAGCCACATGCAAAAGAATGAAGTTGGACCTCTATCTCACATCATATACAAAAGTTAAAAGAATATATATAAATATATATGTATAGATACATATATACGTGTATATATATATATATACATATATATATATACACACATATACACATATATATGAAAATCTTTATGACCTTGGTTTCGGCAATATTTTCTTAAATATGATACTAAAAGCACTAAATATGACACTAAAAGCAACAAGATAAATTGAATTTCACTAAAATTTTAAAATCCCCAATAAAGTCCTGTTCCCCTTCCCCAGTAAAATCTTAAAAAAAAAAAATCTTATGTGTCAAAGGACACCATCAGGAAAGTGAAGGACCATCCACAGAATGGGAGAAAATATTTGCAAATCTATATCTGATAAGGGACTTGTAGCTAGAATATGTAAAGAGCTTTTACAAATCAATAATAAAAAGACAACCCAATTAAAAAATAGGCCAAAATAAATCTGAATTGTCATTGCTCCAAAAAAGATTTATCAATGGCTGAAAAGCATGTGGAAAGCTGTTCTACGTCGTTAGTCATCAGGGAAATGCAAATCAAAACTACAGTGGGATACTACTCCATACCCACTAGGATAACTATCATAAAAAGTCAGATAATAACAAGAGTTGGTGAGGATGTGGAGAAATCAGAACCCTCATATATTGCTGGTGGGAATATAATACAGCAGCTGTGGAAAACAGTTTGGCAGCTCCTTAAGAAGTTAAACAGATTTAACTAGTCATTCTACTCTTAGGTAGAACAAAAACACAAGGGAAATTAAAGTATGTCCACCTAAAATCTTTTACATAAATGTTCATAACAGCATTATTCATAACAAGCAAAAAGAGCAAAGAACTCACATGTTCAACTGATGAATGGATAAACAAAATGCATTCTATTCATACTATGGAATTTACTCAGCAATGAAAATAAAGGAAGTGTTAATACTGCCACGGCATGGGCGAACCTTGAAAACACTATGCTAAGTAAAAAGAAAAAAAGAAAAAAGCCAGTCAGAAAGACCACATATTGTATGAGTCCCTTTATATGAAATGTCCAGTACAGGCAAATCTATGGAGACAGAAAATAGAATGGGAGCTGGAGGGGAACGGGGAATGACTGCTAATGGGTATATACTTGTAGGGCTTCTTTTCGGGGTGATAAAAATATTCTAAAGTTGATTGTGATGATGGTTGCACAACTCTGTAAACGTGCTAAAAACAATTGAATTGTACAGTGTAAATGAGTAAATTGCGTATGTAAATTACATCTCAGTGAAGCCATCCTTTTAAAAAGAGAGTGTCTGTTGCTGGATTTGTTCTTATGATGACAGGATCCATGCAGTCTAATTAAGTGACTGTCTTGGCAGCAGCACCAAATGACTAATCTATAATTTTCCCCACTGTCACTGTGTTTCTCATTGGTATGCAATCCTGTTCCTTGCTTGGTCAGTTTTCTCACCTTAGAGACAGAAAACTAACAGATTAGGCACTAATTGTTAAAAAAACAAACAAACAAAAAAAGGCCCTCCTCAATTAAAAAAAAAAAAAAAAGGAATGGCCGGGAATGGTTTACATCCCAGGCACAGGCTAAAGGAAACCTTTTATAGAAGCCCAAATAATTCATGGAAAGGGTATTATGTCTACAGAAACCACAAAGAAACACCATGGAAAGGCACTCTTCCAGACGCAAGCGCTGAGGGGACTTGAGGCATTCAATGCTGCCCTGGGAGCCTGGGTAACCTTCATTCTTACAAGCACACTTTCCCCCAACATCTTTTGTTCCTGCTCCTGGGTGACAGCCTGTGCAAAGATACGGAAGTAAGACAGAGAGCACATGAGGTGAGCAGAGCCCCGAGGGGGGTTCAAGCAAATGCAGTGGGTAGGCATGGGGACGGACAGAGGCTGGAGGGGTCAGTGGGCCAAGACCGCCCAGGGCTCTGACTCCAGCTGAGGAGTTTGGATGGCCTCACTGGGTGACCTTGGGCAAGTCACCCACATTGTTGAGCCCAATTCCACATCTGAAAACACCCTCATAGGGTGGTAGTAAGAATCTCATGAGATAATACATTCTAACATGCTTAATAGGGCTCTTGGAATGGAGCAATCACTGGGTAAAAATTAGCTGTTATAATGACAATGACATTTCTTTGGCTTACCCAGATTGCCTGACACAGGAAAATCGAACTGAAATAGTAGAGAGAGATTGGACATAAGCATTGATCTCATCTCCTCCTAAAACTCCATCAAGGTAACAGTACAGAACTAAAACAGACCATGAGAACAGGAGGGGAGCCAATGGAAGATGGGGCTGATTGAGGGAGGGGAGCCGGAACTAGCAGGGCAAAAGCAGCTCGATGTCTGTGGAGGGGGCACTGCCAGTTGTCAGCAGGGTCTCCCGCGGAGCCCCAGAAATGCTCAGGACTCAGCAATACCAGATATTACGGAAGGTGAGGTGGCAAGTGGGTTAAAAAAAGGGGGCTGGTGGAAAGTCAGTGTGGGAGCTGATAGACACAATGGTACCCCCTTTCCCAACCCATACAGCCAGGTAACTAGTTCTCCCCCACAAATCACCCCTACTCCCAGGAAACCAGGAGATGACAGTTCATTCTCCAGAGACAGAACCGGAGTGGATCCTGACCCAGAAACCCAGAGTAGCTGTCCCACACACACACAGGACAAGAGAATGGAGAGTCTTCTATGGAGTACCTGCTTTCTGAAACTGGGTATTTGGAGCCTCCCCCAAAATGCTGAATTGCCACCAGATCACTGGTAGGCTGTGGTCGGGGAAGCCCACAGTCAATAAGCCCTGCCCTGCCCCTTCCCTGAAATCAGGTACACAGCTTCCCATCAGTTCTTTTGTTTTGTTTTGTTTTTAAATTGTGTGTCATTCTTTTTTTAAAAAAAAATTTTTAATTGGGAAATATTGGGGGACAGTGTGCTTCTCCAGGGTCCATCAGCTCCAAGTTGTTGTCCTTCATTCTAGTTGTGGAGGGTGCAGCTCAGCTCCAAGTCCAGTTGCCATTTTCAATCTTCAGTTGCAGGGGGCGCAGCCCACCATCCCACACGGGAATTGAACTGGCAACCTTGTCATTGAGAGCTTGCGCTCTAACCAGCCACCCAGCCACCCCTCCAGAAACTCAGCAGCAGCTTGTTATCTTCAGTCTAGTTGTGGAGGGTGCAGCTCACTGGCCCATGTAAGAATCAAACCAGCAACCCTGTTGTTCAGAGCTCACGCTCTAACCAACTGAGCCATCCGGCCGCGCCCCCATCAGTTTTTTAGTGCCTGTAAGGATCACCAGGAACAAACAAGGGGGAGAAACCTGGAGGAACCAGAAACAATGCAGGCAGCCTAGCAACATTCAAACAAACACAATAACTGAAACCTTTGACAGAACGTGTGAATGGTAATAGCAAAGAAATCACTCAGAGAGTCGGCAAAAATATAAAATATAGAGAATAGGAAAAAACAAATAAGGATTGAGGATCAATGCACTGAGTCTATATCTAACTAATAAAAGTTTCAGAAAGACAGGAAAGAAAAAATGAAGGAAGTTATCAAAGAAGCATTATAGGAAAAATTTCCAAAACAGAAGGATGTGAGCCTCCAGCTTGAAAGCCCTCACTGAGTGCCCGTACAACGGATAAAAAAACAAGACCCTCACCAAGGCCTGTCATTTGCAAACTCTACAAGACCAGGATAAAAGAGGGATCCTTAAACTAGAAGGAGGAAGAAAAGGGGAAGACACAGAAAGCTCCATACAAAGATACGGATGTCATCGAATTTCTCAGAGCAACACCCGAAGATAGACCATTGTAGAGCTAAAGTCTTAAAAATTCTGAAGGAAAATAATTTTCAACCTGGAATTCTATGCCCAGCTAAAGTATTAATCAAGGATGAGTGTAGAATAAAGATATTTCCAGACATGCCAGAACTACAGAAAAGAGTATTTTCCGTGCACTATTTTTCAAAAAGTTACCGAAAGACGAGCTCCCCTAAACTGAGGGACTAAAGCAAGAATAAGGAAGACATTGGATCTTGCCAGCAAGGACTCCAGTGCAGGAAAAGCGAAGTGGCCAGCTGTGCAGCAGGGCTAGAGGGAACAGAGGGCTGAACCGGGGACTCTGAAGCACTTGGCAGTGTGGACAAATGACATGGAGAGGCGGTATGCACAGCCATCTGAAGGGTTTGGAAAGAATTAGCAATAGGAACACAAAAAACTAGACACATGAGAAAAACAATGCAATTATTAATTCCAGAAAAATGGTAAAAGTATGAGAAAAAGAAACTAATCAGAGTATGGTACTTGGATTAGTAACTATTTACACAGTCATGATAACATAAATCCAGAATATCTCTTTAATGAAAATTTATGTGCTATCACTACTGGGCGTTTGGGGAAGAAAGAAGTGGTGGGAGCACCAGAAGAAAGTCAGGTCATCAGTGGCCTCCCCAGGAAGCAAAAGTGTGAAAGTGAACACAGAAGAAACAGCTTCAGGGTTTGACTGGAGCTGCCAATAGAAAGTGGAACTGGGATTGGGGCAGTTTGAGACTGGGATAATTTGGGGACATTGATATTTGTTCTCAGCCCATCGAATACTAATTGGCTTTTTGAGACAATGTGTTTGTATTTCTTTGAGAAAAATAAAAATGAGTGAGCAGTAGGTATAATTAATTCCTCTTGGTAGGTGAAAATACAGATGTGCCATAAGTCTACAGGGCTCACCCAAGATCCTTGCATGGCCACGTTAGGACAGAAGCTGGGTGCCCCACAGACAGGCGGCTCTCAGGTGCTAATGACTGCAAGTGATGGTCGAAAAAATGAAACCTGGAATGTTACCACATTGAATCTCAAAGGTGAGCTGGCTCAACCCTCCAACACTGCTGGAAGAACAGTTTGTAAAACGTTTAGTCCATTCATGTTATGGCTCGTGAAGCCAGTTGAGTTCAGAAGAAACGTATGACCATAATTTGTATTTATTTGATCCAAAAGCTTTACTTTCAAAGAGGGGGAAATACGGGACCAGGGGAAATTCTTCTCAATGACCGTGAATTTCCAGGCCACAAAGCAGAGAAGACAATTTCCATAATATTCCACCTTATCCTGTACATGTTTCCAAGCAGCCTTTGATGCTGCAGTTTAGAAAGCAGCCCAAAGCCCCTTGCTCTAAAAGAAATCAGCTGCTTCCCGCCTACCCCTCCCCCCTTTCCTCCAACTGCCCCCCCCACCTCCTACTTTTGTAGCCACAGCTCCTATACATCCCACTCCATTGCCCCCTCCTGACCTGCGTACCAGCGGGGCAGCTCAATACTAACGGTGATGTTTTGGGGACATAGAGCTCCTGTCAGGGATGGGCTGACGCAGCTAATCAGCAATGGGAGCCTGCAGCTGCTGGAAGACTTGCAAGTAAAAGGACAATTAGGATGTCTAAGCTGCCGTACCCCCAGTTTAAAGTTCAAAGGCCTCACGGGCCTCATCCCCTCCACAGGAGAGCCTCGGCCCTCCTCCCATCACACTCTCCTGTCCCACCAGACCCCATTCTTTTCAGTTCTGCCACCTGGCTTCTAGGCCTTCGTCCATGCTGTTCCCTGTCTGGAGCACTCTTCCTGTAGCTTCCCAGGTCACGGCACTGGTCTCATTGCCCTGTACCATCTGCTATAGGTGGGCATCTCCCCCTCTAGGCTGATGCTCTCAGAGGCTGGAGTGGGCATGGTTGCTCTCTGAGCACCCAGGGCACAGAGGGCCTCACCTAGAGTGGAATAGTTAATGTGTGTTGAATGGATGTGTGACTGCTAGGCTTGAGGTACGTCCAGCATGGTGCCCCTGGACAAGGTACCTTCACCTACAGGTTTCTCATAGGGTTGTCTGTGGGACTTGGTTCAGAGCCACTTGGGACAACTAATACAAATGCAGATTTCATACTCCAAGCTTTGCAGCCCATGCCCGGGGCTGTGTCTGGACTCGGTGCCCTTCCTCCAGCGTGGCAGCCTTCTTTACTGGGCTGATGAGTATCTGTGGCCCCTAGCCCTGGTCCCAGGGATTTCTGTCTCCCTGAGGCACAGCAAATAGGGAAGACACAGCCCAAGGCCCTGGCTCCAAGGCCCAGGGTGCAGCCTCCCGTGTTGTGGGCATTTTCAGGCAGGTAGGCTTGAAAGCATTCAGTTCCCTGTGTCTCAGGTTCCACACCAGGAGTCAGGGCTCCAGCCCAGACTTCCTGGAGGGTTTTGAGGGTTGGGCCAGTGTGGAAACAACCTCAGCAAACTTCGAAGCCCTAAAGAGCTGGGAGGCAGCCTCATGACCAAGAGCACCCATGGAGGCCTCCACAGGCAGTGGGTGAGTGGGGCCAAGCACAACATCACTGCAGGGTTGGGGGTGGGGAGGCACAGGCACTGCTGGGCCCTCTCCTGGTGGGCCCACCTCCCTCTATGTCCCATACCCACCCAAGTGAAGAAGGTACCACCATTGACCACTGGGTCACAGGCCCAAAGAGCACAGGCAGAGACTTACTCAAAGTCTCTGCCAGAACTGGGATTTGAGCTAGGCCTCTTGCCTTCTCTCAAGGACAGAAGAAGCCCTTTCCCATGACAAGCTCAAATTCTCATTGCAGCTAATAGCCCCTTGGAAATACAATAGTAAAGACTGGGGAGCACACTTTGCTCTCAGCAGCTGGTTGGCCTGGTTCCTGGCGCCCCCTACTGGCCATTCCTTTCGCTTTCCCCATCAGCACTTGGCGGTCTGCAGCCTGAATGGCTGGTGGGTGGAGTTGGGGTCCTGACAGGCTACTGGGGCTATCCCAGCGGGAGAAAAGGGACAGAGGCCTGCATGCCCCCTGGATACACTGTGCAAATTTATATCTGCAAAACTGGTGTCCCCTTCTCCAGTTAACTTCTGCCTGGCCAGAGGCCTCCCTGGTTCCCCCAGGTCCCAGGCTTTCTCTGTCACAGTGCCGATCACTCTGGGTGTCACAAAATGCATACATGTCTGTCTCCTATGAGAATACTGGCTCATCCTTCCTGAGTACTAAATGCTTCGCGTATATGAATCCTATATATTGGGTAGAATAATCCCTGTTTCACAGAAGGAAAAATTGAGGCCCTGCGTCCTTCATCTAAGGCCAGAACCAAGCACACAGTCTATACCAGGCAGGGCTTCCCAGAGCTGAGAGCCTACAAATCTGGTTTAAATGGAAACCAGCCTCTGAGCAGCTCCCTGCCTGCAGCCCCCCACCCTTCCCGCCAGCCCTGGATGAAGGCTCTGCATCCTCTTTCATGCTGTTTATTCTTTTGAACAAATTGTGAGTTTTACAAGACATTCAAGGCCTGTGGTGGCAAACACATGTTCCTGGGGTGAGACTCATTAGACCTGCTGGTCAGAGGGCTGTGAGTACAGCCGGCCCGGCCACCCAGCCCCACTTCTGACCCTCCTCTTCCATGTACTATGGGCACCCTTGAGCCAGCTCACACCCCAGCTGCCCCTCAGACCACGGAAGAGAGGCTGCAGCTTCTTCTCCACAGCTCCCAATGCCCAACCCCCACTGCAGCCTCCCCTTCATGTCCATGGCTCCCACACTTCCAGGACAGGGCACTGCTCTCACATCTACTCAGCAGAGGAAGAAACTGAGGCTCAGAGAGAGGACGTGACTTGCCCAAGTTCACACAGCTGATGAGCAGGGAAACTAGGGATTAGAACTCAGGTCTCCTGGCTCCAAAGCTGGTGCGTCTCCTCTAACAACATCCCTGCCTTCAAGGTCAAGAAAGCTGAAAGATTTTGTGTCCTTTGTGTCTGGCATGTTGTTCTCCATTCACACTGTCTTGAAAAAACCCGAATCTCTAGGAAGCAGGGACACTGAATTCCAGGCCTGTCTCTGCACCTTGGGAAGCCACTCACCTCCCCAGGCCTTGGTTTCCCCTTCTGAAGAACAAAGGGGATGGGCCCACTGACCTCTGCAGCCCCCTATCCTTCCAAGGAAACAACATGGCCTGGCTGTGTGACTGCAAACAGCCCTCACAATTGTCAGGTCACGCCCCTCTGAATGGTGACGGTTGGTGACAAGGTCCTCCGTTATTTCTTTCCCATCAGTTTTACAGATAACCTTCAGAAGTGTCCAAAACACCAGAGGTTGTTTTAGTCTGACATGCATTCCCCAACCAGAACTTCATTTTTCAAAATAAAGTAATTGAACAAGCGCTCCCTAACATGTGAAACTATGTAAACACTCAAAATGAAGCAACCCCCTTTTCTGAGGGATAAATTTGGGGGAAATCCTAGTTGCTTTGTATTCGAGCATATATGGTAGCTGCCTCTCCTCAGAGGCCTGAAGCAGCATACAGGCTACATGAGGCCTCTTTCGGGGCACGAGTCCTAATGGACACGCTTTGAAGGATGGGGATGAACACAGCTTTGTTAGCAAGAAGGCATTTGTTAGCAAGATGGAGGACATCTTCCATCTGCTCTCAAACCACCTCTCTGGCCCATCTGTCACCCCACCCCTGCACCCCTGGGCTCCAGGCACATCCACTGCAGCCCCTCCCTGAGCCCCCAGGAAGACTTTGGGCTCATGGGGACAGTTCATAGGAGGAGAGGGCTACAGACCCAGGTGGGCCAGGGCAGGCATCTGAGAAGGGGACATTGCATGGAAACCAGAATGATAAAGAGCCAGACCAGCAAAAGCGTTCCAGGAAGAAGAAACAGCAGGTACAGAGACCCTGGGGCAGGGATGGCATACGGTGGGTGAGGGGAAAAGTGGTAAAAGGGGGGCTGGCAGCGGCCTGGTTAGTGATGTCCATGGCAGGACTGCTCCCCACAGCCAACCCCGCACACCAAGTACCAGCAAGACGGAGAGGGCATGAAACCTGAGATACCACGCGAGACTGTCACACAGCAGGTAAAACAAATGGGCGATGGCAGCCCTCAGCAACGTGGGTGAGTGTAAGCAATACCAAATTCAGTGCAAAAGGTTGGCCCCAAAGACCACAACCTAAAATAAGATTTAAAAACAACTTAGAAATACATATGGAGGTAATGGACTAAAAAAAGGAAAGCAAGTGAATGAGGCACCAAGATTCATGGTGCTGGTTGCCATGGGTGCAGGAGGTAAGAGTAGGATCGGGACCAGATGGCTGAATATAGAAAACTATCAAGGGCCCTGCCTTTGTCTGGAGCAAGGATTCATGGGTGTTTATCACATTATTAAAAATAAACAAACAAACACAAGCAAATGAAAGTGGGCCACACATAAAAAACAACAACAGGTGTGTTAGTCTGCCCAGGCTGCCATAAGAAAATGCCACAGACTGGGTGGCTTAACCAGCAGAAGGCACAGCTCTGCAGGATGGGAAGTCCAAGATCAAGGTGCCAACAAGGTAGGTTTCATTTTGAGGCCTCTTCTCGTGGCTTGTAGGTGGCACAATCTTGCTGTATGCTCACTTGACTTCTGTGTGTGCATGGAGATAAAGATAACTCCGGCGTGTCTTCTTATAAAGGTGTTAATCCTATTGGATCAAGGCCTCATGCTATAACCTCATGTAACCTTAATGATGTCCTTAGAGGCCTCTATCTCCACAGCCACTCTGGGTGTTGGGGCTTCAACATATGAATGGGGTGGGGGTGGGGGCGGGCGGCACACAACCATTCCGTCCATAACAGCAGGATAAAGACTTTTCATAGCTCAGCAGCATGGACTTCCTCGTACCAAAGCTAATCTGGCTACTGCCACTGTTAAGTGCCCAGTCTGCCAAGGCTGCCTAATGGTGCCCAAATGGCCCCACTCCCTAGGGCCATCTGATGGCAAGTGGATTACATTGGATGTCTTCCATCATGAAGGATGTATCAGTTAATCCTCATGGAATCTGGTATAGATTTGCCTTCTCTGCTGGGTACGTCTGTCAGGGCCACCATCTGTGGCCATACAGAATGGTTTGTCCATCACCATGCTATGCCTCACTATAGTGCCTCCAACCCAGGCACGCAATTATAAGGACAGAAGCGTGGCCATAGGCTTGCACCCAGCGGCTAGCCCGGGAGGATGGTGAAATGGCCTACTGAGGATTCAGTTACAGTACCAGGTGGGAAACAGCACCGTATGAGGTAGGGGATCTGTCCCATAAGATGGGGTGTGTACCTTAGTCACCAGGAGTGTCCCCACTCACTTTTTATAAACAGTAACCTACTGAGCTATAATTCATATGCTATACAATTCGCCTCCTTAAGGTGCACAATTCAATGGTGTTTAGTGCTCAGAGTTGTGCAACCCACTCCCTCTTAGACCTTAATAACGTGCTTATGGAATTTTTGTTTCCCATTTCTGCAACATAACAGATCATGTTGGTGCTCTGCCCAGATTCCCTCAGATTCTTTTTTTCTCATGTTTGGGACCCTCCTGAGTTCACCATGTTTTTGCTTCCAACAGGCGCAGCTGAGGCTCTTTTTCAGAGGACGTCCCCTGCACTCCCAGAGTCTGCTTGGCTCTCAGGCTCCGGCAGCTGGAGGTGCCTGGGCGTCTGCATCACCCCTGGTGTGGCCCTTACACTGAAGGTGAAGGAGTGTGTAAGCCCAGGTCTCTTGTCTCGAATCCCGATAACTCCGGGGCATAACATAGACTTCAGAGCTCCCTGTGGGGTCAGCATGAAGCTGAGAGCTGGCCTGAAATGTTTTCTTTCCTGGCTTCTCCCCCCTCCCTGTCTTGCCCCACCCCTTCCCTTACAGGTCTCTCCAGAGAGCACTTCCTTCATAACTCCCTTCTACACAAAACCTCACCTTGGGGTCTGCTTTTGAGGAGTCCAGACTACAACAGCAGCTATGGGCTCAGCAGGTTTGGAGGTGCTATTTTCCAAGGGCTTCCACCATGAGACAAGGCCACAATTCCCCTAAATTAGAAGCTGGGGCTTCCTCTTGGCCACTTTGAGCTCCTCACACTATATGGAATTGATAGGTAAAAGTTGCCATAGTGGCCTGGGTGGGAGGTCTTGATTACCAAGGGGCAACTGGGCTCTGCTGCACAACAGAGAAAAGAGACCTCTGCCAGGAACCCGGGGATCCACCGAGGGAGGTCAGGGAGAGATGCTTCCATATCCTCTAATGACAGTCGGTAGAAAATGCAAGAAGCAACAGCGACAAGGTGACCAAGGACTCAGGCCCAGTAAGGATAAAGAACTGGGTCACCCTTCCAGGTACAGAACTCCTAACAGACAAGGTGGTCACAGAGTGTGAGGGGAACATGGCAAGTAATAATTATTGGCCTCTGCTTCTCAATCACCTACAGATGGTGAAGACTGCAGCGCTATCTACATGTTGGTTAATTAACTTATTTCCTCTTTCCTGCCATCTAGCTAATGTTCTAGTTGAGGCTGTAGTTGAACATCACTGAACTGATATCACTCCATGACAACACAATGGCTGATGGGCTTTGTGTCCCTTCTCTCATTTTGGAGATGAGGATTTCTTGCTCTGAGAAAAAAGCAAGGATACAGAGTGGCACAGGGGTGGACTGCGAAAGTGAGTCTCGGTTTGCCCCTCCCAACCTTTTCTCTGCCCGGTTCTGTGCCCAAGGGGCGGAGCCAGACCTCTGTGAATTGCATCACCCAGGCTCCTTTGCCCTCCGGTTTCCCCATTGTGTTTGGCCAATGGAGAGCACTAACAAGAGATCAGAGGGCAGAAGGAGAGCAGTGTAGGACTGGTTCTACCCATTTTCCTCCATGTTCTGGGCTGTTGATTTTGGCTGCAGTTATATCCCTCCGTAACCACAGCCCCTGCATGGTCAAGCCTCCTCCACAGGCTCCAGCTCACTCTGGGCTCCAGGAGCACTATTTTCTCCCCTTTTCCCTTCAGCCCTGGGGTGGTAACAGCTCTCATGGCTGCTAGCCTCTGAGTGCCTTAGCGTCGCTTGTTGACTCCTTAATCCTGCTTATACCTCTGAGAAAAGGCTTCTCATTAAACCTCTTGACCCTTCCAGTTGGCTTCTGCTACCTGCCAGAATCCTCACTGCCAGGACACCTTTTAAATACATAATTAGCGAGGTCACATAGAGAAGAGTGACACACGTCCAGAGCCCACACTAGCCCTCCCTGCGTACTACTAGATGGAGAGTCAGGACATGGACGTGCATGAGCAACTCCAGAGAAAGAGCACTGACAAGACGAAAGGAGGGTCCAGGACCCACTTGGGGAGCACCAGGATCCAGGAGGCAGGCAGGGAAGAGGGGAGAGCAGCAATGGATGGGGAAGGAGCCACTGTGAGGCAGGAATCAGGAGAGAGGGTCTAGAGAAACGTGTGTAAAACAGGTCAGGAGACCAAGGGAGAAGAAGACAGACAACTGACCATTGGATCTGGCCGTGATGTCATTGCTGGTGACCTCAATGGGTGAGTCAGATGTCATCCTTACTTGCAATGAACCCACAGAAAAGGCAAGTAAGTGCACCAAAGTCTTGGAGGGAGGAGTATGGGACACACCTGGCATCAAAGGGGAGCCAGGCTGGACTTCAGGAGGAGGCTCAGAGCAGTCTCCGTGATGAGGCCGGGTGGCAGAGGGCACTGTACGGATAAGGCCTGGAGACATTTTGGGAAATTCTAGTGCAATGGGGACAAAGAGGCATAGAAGACTCTGGAATAGTCAGCTGGACTATGGGTTGTGAAAGGCCAGCCTGGAGAGCTGGGACTTGGTCCCAGAGCAGTGGGGAGCCAGAGAAGGGCTTTATGTGGGGGAGTATTCAGATGAGGGTACTAGAATGCCCAGGCCTGGATGTGGGGGGCGGGCGGAATATCCACCTTGTCCTAGGAGCCCAGCACAAGGCCTGGCCCATTGTAGGTACAAAAATGCTTATTGACTCTGTGGACAGAATATGGGCCATTGCTGATGTTAAAATTGGTGGCTGACATCACCCCATGACTGGTGTCAATATCCTGTGGTAGTGAAAAATTCACTCCAAATTGGAAAAAATAAAAAATAATGCAAAAGCCAGATGTTCAAAAACAGTGACTTAATTAAGACCGATAGTTGAAATAGCCAGGGCTTCAAAACCAGGTATGTTTCACACATTTCAGAATGAGGTGTTATTATCTCTTGTTTTCCCAAGTTGGGTGGGGGGAAAACAACTACTCCAGCAAATGGCTGACAATGTTGGGAGACAACTCAGTGTTTGCTGGATAACTAGATTATAGCTGGAAATTAATTGCCCATGAATGTGGAAAAACAGCCAAGTCCACACAGAGTGTTCCATGGACTGCATCTACTACCAAGAAGAAAGAAAGGAAGAAAGAAAAAAGATGTTCTGATTCCAATTAAAAAAAGAAGAAAAGATGAAGAAAAGACACCACCCAGCAGCTAATTACTGACAGGCCAATGCCTGTGCTAGCTCAAATGCAAGAGCTGACATGATAGAATGTTAGCATCTTGCAATCTGCTGTTAATAAAATGTAGCACAAAGGCACAGAGAAGCTGTACATCTGCTCACAGGATGCTGCACAGCTTGGGTAACCCTCCCCAGTAGGCCTACCGCTTGCTTACCAGGGCTGGTGTGGAATCCCCAGCCTGGGCTTGGGGCAGGAGCAAAGGATATCATGGTGTGGAAGGTGAACAGCCCCAGAGGAGGGAAAAGTGGGGCTGGAGGCTGCTCGCCAAGACGCCCTCTGCAGATCAGCTGTGTATATGTCACCAGCCACAGGTCTCTCTGAGTGTGGAGGGGCCAGCATAGTGGCCCTGCTTGAGAAAAAAGTCTGAGCAGGAGAAATCTTTTAAAAATTAAGGTAGCAGCAACAGCAAAAGATTGGGAACAACCTGAACGTCTCATAATGGGGCACTGGTTAAATAAATTAAAGTGAAATCCATTCAATGAAATACTATACAGCAGTTAAAAAGAATGAGGAAGCTATGAGGCTCTCCAAGGTTAATGCAGTTCTTAACTGGGAAAATTGAGAATGAAGGGCTCTGTCAACTTGGTTGCAGAAAAACCACATCTTGACTTTCACTACCTTCTAACTATAATTCATTGTTTCCTTCAATTATGAATGTAGGCCACAAACCCCAGAGCACAGCACTAGCATTAGCAGTGAGTTGGTCACAGACAGAAACCACAGATTTTCTCAGATCACTTTACGGTTGTTGCAGGTACCTTAAAATATCAATGAGATCACTACTTTGAAACTAGTAATAGGGATTATACCCACCACTAGATATTGTTACTTAATGTGTTTGTAAAGGAGTACGTACGTGTACTACTAACCCACAAATGCAGTTTTCTATTTTAACAAATATATTACACATAATTGGTTTCCTCTGTAACTTTATGTGTTTTGCTTTATCCATTAAAAGCACTGCTCTGAGAAGAGGTCATAGGCTTTCCCAGACTGACAAAAGTGCTCATGGCACAAAAAAGGCTCAGAAACCCTTGTCTGGTGTTGATGAAAAGAGAAATGTGCAGAACAGTGTGGATCAGATGCTACAGTTTACGTGTGTGTGTTATATTATTTTTAAGATTTTTATTAAAAATATAGCTAACATACAATAATATATTAGTTTCAGGGGTACGAAAAGCCAGGGCACGTGGAAGCCTGCTGCCACCTGCCGGCTCTCTCAAGGTTCAGCCACTGATAAAGCCTCGGGAGGTATGCAAGTTAGGTGAGGCAGGGTCTCAGGGAATCACTAGAGTGGGAATACTTGTAGTCACCAGGTTAATATAGACTGGTTTGGAACCAATGCTGAGCCTGGAGTGACTCAGCAAAAGTCTCAGGGCACACCAAGGCCAGTTGCCCCCCACTTGGGGCCTGTGGACTCTGATAGTTTTCCAAGAAAATGTGCAATGCAGGAGGGGCTGGTTTCTCACAGAGAAAGTGCCTCGGGTGGTGCATGAGTTGGGTAGGGTGGGGTCCCAGCTGAGTCAGCAAGGCAGAGCAGCAGAGTTCACCAAGCCAATCAGATTCAGATTTGGCTGGAGGGGGCGGGCTCAACACAGGAAAGATGGCGCCTGCCGGCCGGCTGCATGGGAGAAGGACTCCTGACCAGGAAAATGCCGACTGGCCTCCAGTCCTCCCCCTACAGCCACACACCTCAGTCTGACCCCCCATATGTCTCCAAAGCCTCCCGAGTCACCATCCCTCCGCTGGAGCCCAAGGTGAGTGCCCAAGGCGAGTGAGTCTGTGTGTGGGCCATTTAATAGGATGTCTGGGTTTCCGGCAACCTTCCATCCCACCTGGATGGTTGGAATCCCCACTGTTTTTCACAGCCATTTGTGGGGGCTCCTCTTCCCGGCACCAGTACTCTGGGCTGCGGAGCCTGGTGTGGGGGGCTGGGGTCCCTTGCACCACTGAGGAGAACCTCTGTGGTTGAGATATCCCTCCTGATTCTCAACCGCCACAGGGAGGTTGGGGGCCCATTCCGCGTCTCCACCCCTCCCACCAGTCTTGACATGGCTTCTTCTTTATGTTTATAGTTATAGGACTTCTGTTCAGCTAGACTTAAGATGGTTCTCCAGGTTGCTTGTTATATAATTTAGTTGTAATTTTAATGTGTTCATGGAAGGACGCAGGCAAGGTGTTTATTCTGCCATCTTGGATCTCTCCGTGTGTGTGTGTGTGTGTGTGTGTGTGTGTGTGTGTGTGTACAGAGCCAGGAGTGCAGTTTCCAGGGTCTCTCGGCCTCAGGTGGTAAGGTGCTGGCTTGGGTAGTAAATGACCATCAACTGTGATTGGATGGTCGTCGGCTGTGACTGGTTGGCCGTCACCTGTAACCAGTTGGCTAATTGGCCACTGATATAACTGCTGTGACTCCGTTGGTTGGTTGGCTGGTTGGCAGGCAGAAAAGCAGATGGCGGATTGCGGATCCTACTTTGTGTGTCTTGCCCGGTTGTCAACGAGTATACAGTGGTGTGACTCCCCTATCTATGGCTCCATGGGTGTTCCTTTTTGGCCTCACCATTCCTGCGTTCTTATGTGGGGAGCGGGAGCTAAGACCCCGCATGACACCCTGCATGACAGTGTTTTAAACAGATCAATGGAACACATTAGAAAACTCAAAACTAGACCCACACAAATAGGTTCAATTGATTTTTGACAAAGGTGCAAAAACAATTCAATGGTACTGCAGTAATTGGAAATCAAGAGGCAAAAACAAACAAACAAACAAAAACCAGCTTAACCAGAACCTCACATCTTACACAAGAATTAACTCAAATGCAAAATGTAAAACTGAATCAGAATAAATTAGGTGGACTGTATCGATGCCGATATTCTGGTTGTGGTACTGTACTGTTTTTCACAGCCCGCTGTGGGACTTCTCTTCCCAGCACCAGTACTCTGGGCTGGGGAGCCTGGTGTGGGGGGCTGGGGTACTATAGTTTTGTACAATGTTACCATTAGGGGAAACTGAGTAAAAGGTACATGAGATTTCCCTGTATTATTTCTTACAACAGCATGTAAATCTATAATTATCTCAAAATTAAAGATGAGTTAAACAAGTTAAGCTTGTAAAATCATCTCTGGAAAGTTGTAACAAAAGCCGGGGGGACAAGAATGGGTGACAGAGGTGGGTTATCCTTTTAAACTGTTTACTATTTCTGTGCATTACTTATATTCATAATTAATTAATTAATTTTAAACAAAAAAATAGTTTGGAGAAAGAGGAAGAAATAAGCATGACAAGAAATTATCCCGTAAAAATCAAAATTGTCTTCTAGGTTACATTTTAATTAAAAGCATTATCAGTGATAAATATCCCACCAACCCTGTTAAAGTGTTTAGATTTAAATTTTAGTACACTATTAATACTTGTTGTTGTTGTTGTTGTTGTTGTTCAATGACTGTTCATTTTCAAAACAAAATTAAAGGGTTTGGATTTTTTTTTTTTTAATGATTTGATTTCTTGTGTAAGACCTGAGCCAGATTGTTCTCTGTAGTCAGCCTGTCGACATGCCTTGAAACCCTTCTGGGCTGGGTGGACTGCAGTTTGGCAGTAAGTCCTGGGGGCACCACAACTTCCCCAAGACTCACAACTCATCCTCCCAGAGAAGCAGGAGAGCACAGGTGTGTTTAGGAACTTATCTCTGGACTCAAGGGGGACTTGGATTTAATCCCAGCTCTGCCAGTTATAGACAGTATGACCAAGAGCAAGAACGTAACCTCTGTAGACCTCAGTCTTGACATCTTTAAGATGAGGATATTATGGTGCCTGCCTGGACAGGTCACTATGAGGATTCACAGAAAGAATTTCTGCAAAGTGCTCAGCACAGTGCCTGGCACATGGGAAGCACCAGGAAGTAATGAACCACAGCTGTTGGCCTTAGCCTCTTGACACAGTCTCAAAGAGGAGGCTTCCTTCAATCATCTGATGATGACAACACAGGTACCATATTCTGTGCACTGAGAGGGAGCATCAGAAGTGGTATTTCACACAAGAGTTCCCTTCCCTCTTCCCTCAGGGATCTTCAGCACATCCCTGAATCAATGTTACCAGGGGCTAAGGCAGGCTCAGAGAAGTTGTGTGATGTACCCAAGAGCACACAGCTAGGACGAGGCAAGGAGAAAGATCAGGGCCCAAAGGCCATGGCTCTTTCTGGGGTTTCTGAGCAGCTCCCCAGTAAGAGGGGCCTAGGCTTAGGCCCACAACCCCACAGGACCTAGGAGCATAGGGACTTTGAGAATCCTCAGGGCTGCAGAGAGATACTGCCCAGAGGGGTGTATTTTGTCTCCAAGAGTGCAGAGCACCCCTACCCCACTCTCCAGAAAAACTAGGGGCATCACAGTGGGAGGGCTTCTCTCAGTAGAGTTTGGAGGACCAAAACCTATAGGTGCAGCCTTAGGAAGCACAGCTCCTTGCTTCACTCTGACCACAAGAACCAGCAGTCTGTCACATCAGTTACAGCTCACACAATGGGGCTTGTGGTGAACCCAGGCCATAGAGGGAGCTCGGGCAACAGGAGATGTTGACCATCTTCTGGCCCAGAGGGCTCAGTGTGATAGAGGGTGGCAAAGGGCCTGGGCAAGACTTATGCAATGCAAATGCCTAATCCAGATTGGGCAGTGGGGTGGGGGCGGGACCTGGAGAAGGGGGTCCCTGGACTAAGTCCAAAAGGATAAGTAGGAGATTAGTAAGTGAAGCTAGGAGTCTAGGCAGAAAACTCAGCATGTGCCAAAGTACAGAAAGGAAAGAAAGCAAGGGAATACGTCATGGGACACAGAGTTGGGGTTGGGGCTGGTATCTGAAGACAAAGGTAGGAGGGCATCTATTTCACTGGTAGAGCAGCGCAAAGATGATTGCCCAGAGGTTGGTGACCATGTAGTCTAGCCTACAGGCTCATTTTGATTTCCCAGGACATCCCAGGTTTCCGGGGGTCGCTTCAAAACCAGCGCCGCAAAAACCTATTGGGCCAGCCGTGTTGGCGGACTTGGGGCTGGAAACGCGCACTTCTCTGTGGAGGCCCCGTCGCTAGGCAACAGGCCCCACACCCGCGGTGGTCTCGCCCCTCCGACCCCGCCCACAGCTACTGCTCTCACGCACTCTACTGGTGGCGCCCTGCAAGTGCACCCAGCGTCAGAGAATTCCAGCCTACTGCCTTCCAGAACATTATTCTAGCTCACAGCCAAGCCTCTGCCATTTGGGATCAGTGCTGACCCTGGCCAGTAGTCTCTTTGCTTTCCATCCTTTTCTGCCTGAACCTGGCTGACTCCACCCCTGCAGACCCTGGGCCGGGCCAGCCAGTGGGAGAGGAGGCTGGAAAGGTGGGCAGGCAGGTTGAGTTGAAGGAATTGGTCTTTATTCTCAGAGTAGTAGGGAGCCATAGAAGGCATGTGAGCAGGGCAGTAACATGAGCAAGTCTGTTGTTTCCATGTTCATGCTGCCACTGGAAAACTGCCTGAAAGAGCAGGGCATTAAGGGAGCATGGGCTGAATTGACTGGTGTGGGAACAGAGCCCCAGAAAGTGGTTTCCAGGCTCTCGGCCTCACATAGACAGGTGCTGGCTCAGGTAGTAAATGGCCAACTGTGATTGCATGGCCATCAGCTGTGGCTAGTTGGCCGTCAGCTGTAACCAGTGAGCCATTGGCCACTAATATAACTGCTGTGGCTACGCTGGAGAGAGAAGGAGGGAGAAAAATGGGGGCTAGCAAGAAGATGGCGGCTGGGCTGGCAAGTGTGGATGGCGGTTTGCAGACAGTGTGGATCCAGCCTCCAGTGAGAGTATAGTGCCGCCAGAGAGAATATAGTGGTATGACTCCCCTACCTATGGCTCCGTGGGTGTTCCTTTTTGGCCTCACCATATCCTGCGTTCTTGTATGGGGAGCGGGAGCAGAGACCCCGCAGGCCTCCCTGCATGACACTGGAAAGGCTAAGGAAGCAGGGGTTCACTGACTCCACCAGGGTAAGTAACCACAGTGAGAACCCATAGGAGAGGATAGAACTTGGGGTTCACACCAGGGGTAAGAAAGGCAGGCCTCCCACCCTGCCCCACACTTGGTCTTGTCACCCCAGCAGGCACGTTCATGGCTCCAGGAAAGATGTGGATCAGTCTCTGGAGATACATTAGATCACAGGCCTATTGGAGCACTGAACAATCCTCCCCTTCCTGGAGTCCCGTGGATACGGACCCCTCCAGCCGGACATTGTTCTTCTTTGCAGGCCAGAGCTTCCCATCGCAAACCCCACAGGCTAACTAAACATCGTGTCCTAGTATAGGTCTGGAATGGTGTGGGGGCAGAGCCCCAGAAAGCAGTTTCCAGGCTCTCGGCCTCACATAGACAGGTGCTGGCTCAGGTAGTAAATGGCCAACTGTGATTGCATGGCCATCAGCTGTGGCTAGTTGGCCGTCAGCTGTAACCAGTGAGCCATTGGCCACTAATATAACTGTTGTGGCTACCCTAGCAGAGAGAGGGAAAAAAGTGTGGGCTAGCAAGAAGATGGTGGCTGGGCTGGCAAGTGTGGATGGCGGTTTGCGGACAGTGTGGATCCAGCCTCCAGTGAGAGTATAGTGCCGCCAGAGAGAATATAGTGGTATGACTCCCCTACCTATGGCTCCGTGGATGTTCCTTTTTGGCCTCACCATATCCTGCGTTCTTGTATGGGGAGCGGGACCAGAGACCCCGCAGGCCTCCCTGCACGACAAATGGTCAGACTGTCTTGTACCTGTGTGCACTGATCAGAAATGGAAAAACTGGGGCAGCTGGATGGCTCAGTTGGTTAGAGCACGAGCTCTCAACAAGGTTGTCGGTTCAATTCCCACATGGGATGGTGGGCTGTGCCCCCTGCAACTAAGATTGAAAACGGCGACTGGACTTGGAGCTGAGCTGCGCCCTCCACAACTAGATTGAAGTCCAATGACTTGGAGCTGATGGGCCCTGGAGAAGCACAGTGTCCCCCAATTTCCCCAATTAAAAAAACATTTTTTTTTTTAAGAAAACATAAAGAAATGGAAAAACAGCTTTATTGATTAATGCAGCTTAGTCGAAAAAAATCTTTCAAAACATGGAGTCTAGAATAAAAGTGTGATTCACAAGTAGGGGCTGATCCAGCCCCACCTGACAGGCCAGGGGTCCAGTGAGGGCAAGGTGAGTGAGGCCAAGGGGAAGCCAGGTCTTCTCCTACCTTCCCAGGGCTTCTGCAGCGTTGTGGCCCTGGGGGACAGGACCAGCATTAAGACAGCTGATAGCTTCAGCCTCTAAGTCAGGCTAGTCCAAAATCACTGTATCAGGTCCAGACTGACGCCAGCGTGCCTGGCTTTCCCTGCTGAAAGCACTTTGTGTCTATAAAAGTTAACTGAAAAATTCCCAAGACTGTGCTTGCTCCAATGCCTTCCAACAGAGCAAGCTCAGGCCCTGGACCCTCAGACACCACACTGATGTGGACAGAATAAAATAGCACTTCTCAATGATCCTCCTGCCACCTGTCCTAGGAGGATGCTTGCCTGCCCACAGGCAAGACAGGAAGCATGTAAGCCTGTTCTCCTGGGTGACCAGTCTTTCCCTGGAGAGAACAAGGTGCTGCTCCTCATCCTGGAACCTTTCACTCCCGATCCCCTCCCCTCTTACTGCCCCCTACTGGGAGTGCCTGTCTTCACCTAACTTATTCTGACCCATTCAAGACACAGTTGAGGCCAGACTTCTCCAGGCTTTCTTTGACCATGCCCACACCCCCTCTCAGTCCCAATCCCATTGGATGGCATTTGTCTTTCCCCCACTTGATCCCATGCTCCTCACAAGCAGAGCTGGTGATGGCCAGGCTCTGAATCTAGTAGAGACATAGAATGATTTTTAAATGAAGGAGCAAACGAAACCAGGGGAAGAGCCCCAAGACCCTAAAACAGCAGAATGGGACCAAGTTGTTTTTTAAAACCATGGTCTTCTGCAAGGACCATAAGAGGAGCTAGGGATGGGAAATGAAAAGAAGTCTTTATATTTTGTATGTCTGCATCAGATTTCCGTAAGAGGTCTCCCTTTTGTAAAGTGATAACAACAATAATGGAAGCGAAAACCTACTAGCCTAACCCAGTCCTCTCACTTAACTGAGGTAAAGGGAGGGGGCAGGGAGAGGAACTTGCCTACGCAAACACATAGCAGAGGCAGGCGGACAGGCCCCACACCCAGGACCCAACTCGACCTTCCACAAGGATTTAAAGAGAGAATAAACATTCCACAAGGATTTCCACTGCTCATTTTATTTCAACAGTAAACTGTCCCCAGAGAAGAAACGGCTGAAGTCACAGGTGCTTCGGCAGCACCATTTTATTCTCTGAGAACTGAACAAACAGCCTCCTTTTTTAAGTTGGCAATCACTATAAAAACATCAAACAGTCAAACTTTAATAGATTTTTTTAAAAACCAGAAATGATACCGCGTTTCCCTGAAAATAAGCCCTAGCATGATTTTTCAGGACATCCCCTGAACATAAGCCCCAATGCGTCTTTTGGAGCAAACCTTACTGTAAGACCCAGTCTTATTTTCCGGGAAACACGGTATAATGGCTTAAACTTTATGGAGGGGAGGTGAAGCAGCCCCAATAGTCACGATGCTTACTCAGCAAAGCCCCTCGGAGAAGGGGCGAGGGGCAGTGGGCAGGGAGGTGGTGGGAGACAAGGTAGCAAGAAGGACGCTGCAGGACCAGCTGTCAGTACCCTGGCTCTGGCCTGCGTGTGCTGCAAGCTTGGTGTGTGTGCTGCCCCCGCGGGGGGCCCAGAAGGCTGAAATAGATGGTGCCTCCTGTTCTGGAACTGGGCCGGAGGAAATCAAAGAGAAACAGTAGCACAACTCAGAGATGGTCAAATTCATTCCTAAACGTGAGCTTCCACCAGCCTCCCCAGTCCTTAGAGCCCTGACCCTCCCCTGGTAAATTCATCCTCCATTCTCCTGCTTGAGCCCACATCTCAGGATGGAAAGAACGTTAGAAATCACCCTCCTTCCTCTTATCTTGAAATGCGAATTAACTAGATCTATGCCTATCACTATTCTCCCTCCCTACACATCACGGAACACTGACAAGAAAATCATTGCTGTCACACCCCCATGCCCCACTCTGCCAGCCCGAGGGCCTGGGCCTAGTCGGAGTGCTCCTGAGATGACTCCTGGCTGGGCTCACGAGGCACTTCTGCATCCTGGTCATCTGTGAAGGACAAAGAAGAGGGGCTGGATTTAGAACGAGGAAAGATTACCTATTTTCAGGTGTAAATTTTCTACAAGGCACTTTCATCATTCCCATTCCTTAAAGAGAATTAATTTGCGTTCAGTTTGCTCGGTGTCAGGTGGCTGGAATTCTAGCCCTCACACATAGTACAGGCTCAGACTCTGCTTGTCACAGGCTGGGTGGCATGGAGCAAGCTACCCCAAAGCTCTGAACCCCAGCTTCTCTTCTGTCAAATGAGATGAGATCTACCTTGCAACATCAGGTCAACAGGAAGTGAGAGCTAAATCTCACTAACGCCTACTTCATTTCGGATTTTGTTTTATCCTCAGAATAACCTCATGAGGTAGGGACATCAGTCCACTTTTTCAGATACTGAACCTGAGGCACTGTAGAGTGAATTAACTTGCCCAAGGTCATACCGCTAGTAAGTGCTGGAGCCAGGACTTATACCCAGGCTGTCTGGCACCAGCATGCTTCAGCCACACTAGGTCATCTCTGCAGCTAAAAGATCTAAGCGTCTCGTACACAGCAGGTATGCAACAGGCCTCAGTTTCCTCTTCGGTAAAATGGGACTGGCATTACCAGACTAACCTAGCTTGTAAGGCTTTTCTGACTGTGATTTTAAAGACCTTGCTGAGTTTGTCATCCCTTTCCAAATCATTTCTTTATCTGAGGAGCCTCAGCAGAGGATTGAAAGCGGGGGGAAAAAATCCTTGAACTTTTAAAGGTGCAAAGGCCTCAAGAGAAAACCCAAAGCGTTTCCACACTCAAAATTGCAGTTGATCCTCACAGTAACCCCGTGACAGGGCCTATTTTACAGCTGAGAAGATTGAGGCATAGAGAAGGGTGTGAGTGTCTGAGATCACCCAGTGCGCCAGTGGCAGAGCTGCAAAAGGCAGGGTCTCTGGCTCCCGGTCAGGTTCTCTAGAGTCGCCCGAGCAGAGGCATCACCCCTACCAGCCCCAAACTGGCTCCTGCTGCTGCTCCAGGCCCAGCATTTGTTGTGGCCCTGGCCAGAGAGGCCTGGCACCTCTGTGCTGAGCATACCACACACTGTCCTCTACACATTTGCCCACAGGTGACGGACTTGGAACCTGACAGAGAATTCGGTTGAAATCTGAACTCTGCCATTTACATCTATGAGAACGTCTTAGGGTTCTGTTGGTTTCCTCACCTGAGAATGGGGTCCCTCCACCCTTGATGCTTATGGATGGAATTTAGTGGAGGGGTGCAAGGAAACAGCTTATCCCAGGGCCTAGCAGATTTTAAGTCTGTTCTCCATTTCCCTTCTCTCCATATCCACTTCCAATCAGGCCCCCCTTCCTCCAGAAAGTTTTCTGGCTCCCCTGGAAGCCGGAAGACTGGTGCTCACTTACCAGTGGTCTCCTTGTCCGTATCAGACACGATGGTCAGTGAAAAAGATGATGGTGGCGGCAGTGGTGGAGGCGGCAGCGGTGGGAGGAAGTGGAGCGCAGAGAGAAAGCCTGGCGGGAGAAACGGGGGCTGCAGTGGCTGCAGCGGCGGCGGCGGTGGCGGCGGCGGGTAGTAGCTTGGCTGGAAGTCTCCCACTGGCTCCGACACCTGCATGGCACACGCAGCAGACAGGCCAGAGAGGGGACAGGGTTAGCCAGGTGGGCGGATCAAACCTGTCTCATTCTCCAGAATGGGAGACTCCCCTTGGGGTCAATTCACCTGTGTGGCCGAAACACCTGGGCACAGGGCACCTGGCACAGGGTGGTCAACAAACACCTGCCCAATGACTGAAGGCGAGAGGGAATACAGGCACATCTCAGATAAGCCTGGGGAACAGCTGCACAGTCTCACTGACTGAGCCCTTCTGTCTATGCTTAGCTCCATTACCTCATCCCATCCTGACAACCCGAGGAGGGAGTTTGTTACCATCCCCACTGTAATGATGAAGCTACAGGCCCAGGGCCACCAAGCTGGTGAGTGGCGGAGGCAGAACTGGATCCCAAGTCCGTCTGCCTGTCTGCTCTGCACGGGGCAACGGTCCAAATGTATCCCAACCACTTGTGGTCCCATTTCCTGGCACATCGAATGACTGAGACTCAAGGGTCAGGGGGCCTTTGGGAACCCTATTCTAACAGGACAGGAGAAAACCCGGGTGTCGTGCAGCTGTTACTGAGTCAGGGAAGCTGGCCGACCTCAGGAAGGTGGCTTCAGCCATCACCCCTTCTTGTGTTGTTCCTTCTTCAGAAGATGGAAGCTAATCCACACCACAGGACCCCAAAGCTGGAAGGAAGGGATCTAGAGGGGTGATGACTACACAGCTCAGAGCTTAACTGAGAAAGACATGAATGTAATGAAAAAAAAACATAATGAATTGCAGACGCAGTGCCTATTATTTACTTCTCCATCCCGATACTTCACAGCAGCACTTCACAAGCTGTGTTCTGGAGAACGCTAATGTCCTACAAGACATTTTAAAGTGCTCTTAAACGTGTTCTTTGTCAAGGGAGTTTGAGAAATGCCACATACTGCCCCCACATTGGTGAGTGACATGTGAGCATATTAAAGCCTCAAGATAGTCTGCGAAAATACCCAGCATTTCCCAACTTAGTTTGACCACAAAGATGGGGGAAAAGCCCACTTCTAAGTACCTACTCTGTGCATACCCTGTGCCAGGCACTTTGCATGCATTACACCTTATTAAATCTATCAACAGCCCTAGGAGATAGGTACTCTACCCGCCTCGAAGAACCTGAATGAGGTCCTCAAATGTTAGCTGACTTCCCCAGGCCTCATGGCTAGTAAACAACAGAGGGAGGACTGGACCCTAGGTCTGTCTGACTCCAGGCCTGTGTGCTTTGTAGGAAGAGAACAGGGGAGGCAAAGAAACAGCAGGTGGGACAGGGACAATAGAAGGCGGAAGATGTCTCTGGGGAGTGTCTCCTAGCCTGGGCAGAGGCACTAGGACAAGGATGAAAGCAATTCATAGGCTCTTGGGTTTGAAACAGCTTTACAAATAAATGCCGGATCCTCTATCCAGACGTGAAGGGGGTGGGAGGGGAGATTATTAGTGTTTTAATTCCAAGCTGCTGAGCCAAGTTTCTCCCTGGATCACAGCTCCTGCCTGGGGCCTGTGGTGGCAACTCAGGCCCAGATAAACCAACTGAGATCACACTCTTAAACAAAGGCTGTCTGGCAGGCCTGTCAATCAGAGCCCTGCCCTGGACGCCAGGCTCCAGGCTTCTGTGTGAGCAGACGGTGGGTGCATGCTCCACTTGGCCAGGACCCCTCTCTTTGTGTGGAGGCTAGAGACGCTGTGCTCTCTCTGGGCTGCAATGGGGTGGCCAGCACCCACAAATTTCAGGCGGGGCAGGAGTGGTGATGAGAGTCGTGTTTACTCTACCTCTGACTAAGAGACAGGCTTAGGGTAGCAGAAAGCCCCTGGACTCCAGAGTCCGGATGAGGTACACATCCTAGCTCTGTCACTGACTAGCTGTGCATGTTGAATCTCAGTCTCACTTACCAGTTCTATGACCTTGGACCAATACGTAACTCCTCTGAGCCTTCTTCCTTTACTCTACAATGGGGTAATAATGAGTACCGTGAAGGTTCATACATGGGGTCCTGACCCTAGAAATTAGCAAGACCAGGCTTTTCATACTTTTCCCCCTTGAATCAATGGGAAATGATTTATAAATAAAATATACACTATCCAAAAGAGACAGAAGAGATGCTGCTGAGGCTGAAGCAGGAGAGGGGAAATCCAGTGTCCTGTGTGTCGCCTGGACACAGCTGGAACCCCCATCATCCTGACTCCACACTCTGTGGCTAATGTCTCTCATTATGTAAATGTCAAGCTTTCATCTTTCTTCTTAATCAGGTTTCACATTAAACCAAAGAAGCCTGCTCCCTCCTCACTCTTTACCACCCTCCACCCAAGGGAAACATCTCTGTAACACCCAGGGTTAGGCTTTTAGCTCTGAGGGAGGGAGTAAAGGTAATGGTAGTCTACATTCTATGAACTTGAACTGTGTTTGAGTCAACCTCCCTTCACCACAAATCCAGCCTTTTGGGGCCCAAGTCAGGACTGGTCCCCCAGGCCTTTCACTATACTGCAATCTCAACAGCCAAAAGGGAGAGAGGGCTTTTAACCATCCTGGTTTGGCAGGATGGTAGAAAAGCCACAGAAGCTGGTCACCCCGACTCACTCCTCACACAATGATGGCCTGCCTCTTACACACTCAGTATGCAAAACTCCAGCCTGAAAGAGCACACCAGTTAGTGACTGACCATTGATCTTATAAAAGGATTAAATTTCATTCCTTCTTTCAACATATACTTCCTAAGGTGACAGGTATTTAAGGGAAGGTTTCCATATTTTTCATGACTAAGCCTAAACACCAGTTTCTCTTGAAAGCCCTCTGCAGTCTCAAGTGGGCACTACCTTTGGATGAGGATTTACATCTGCTTCTGGCTCTACCCTAAACAGTATGACTCCAGGAAAGTCGTAATTCCTTTCTGGTTCCCAGCAAAATGAAGGGCCCTTCTAGCACGAGCATTCCACACGTCTAGCTGGTGGTCATTTAGTTAGTGTTCTCAGGCTTATCTGAGATGTGTCTGTATTCCTTCTTGCCTGAGCTCCCAGAGCCTTTTAGCCCACAGTTCTGAAAAGCACATGCCATAGCCCTGGATGACCTATCCGTACGTGACTGAAGTTGTCTATACATGTGCACTCCCAGAGGCGCACACTGTACACGGTCAATGGGCCTTGTATAGACTGCGCCCATCAACTGGCTTCCTGGGACTGAGGATATGTAAAAGCAGCAAGAGCAAATGGAATAGGAGAAACCCAGAAAGAAGTCAGGATGGCACTCACCAAGCCTCCTCCATGGTAGTGGCTGCAGGACACATGCCGAAAGCCCCACTGCAGGGGGATCCCCGGGGCCGGGGATGCATCCTGGTAGCCCAGCGGGAACGGGTGGTAAGAGTGCATGCTGGAACAGCTGGGGTACAACTTGGAAGGCTCTCTCTCCAGGTACTCAGACCCCACTGCACAATCCGAGTTGATGCTCAGAGGGAACCCTGAAAAGGCAAGCAATGAGGAAGTGTTAAAAACACAAAGAGCTAGGAAAAAGAGCATCACATTACTGTCCAGCGACAGCAGCATAGTAAATACTCAGATCCATTTACAAAGAACTCCCACATCCATTATGCTTTTGACCCTCCCTGCTTTTTAAACCTTTCAACCATATCCCACTGCTCTTAGAAAAAGTCCTTGGCACAGCCATGAAGCCCCATGCAGGCTGGTTCCTGCCTCCACTCCAGACTCCTCCGGTACTTAACCTAGCAGTTTCTTCTTTCTCACCCACCTCAAGGCCTTTGCAATTGCTGTTTCCTCGGCTTGGAAGGCTTTCTCCCCTAAATCCACTTTGCCTCTTTAAGTCCTCATTACTAGGCTCCTACTCATCTTTTTTTATACCACAGCTAAACCATTAATTATTAGAGAACTATACACTGATTTGTGTAATTCTTTGATCAGTAATGTCTGTCCCACAAGGACAAGATCCTTGAGAGCAAGGAATCTGACATTTCCCCCCTCACCACTTCATCACTGGCACATACCGTGTTTCCCTGAAGATAAGACCTAGCCAGACAATCAGCTCTAATGTGTCTTTTGGAGCAAAAATTAATATAAGACCAGCTTATATTATTATATTATATTAATATTATATCTATATTACATTATAGTACATTACATTACATTATATACCTGGTCTTATATTTTACTTATCTACCGGGTCTTATATTAATTTTTGCTCCAAAAGATGCATTAGAGCTGACTGTCCGGCTAGGTCACTTCCCCTTATTTTCCGGGAAACACAGTATTATAACTAAGTGCTCAGTCTGTTTGCTGAGAGATGGAACAAAGAAAGGCATTATGTCCATGGAAACATCCTCCTAGGGTTGAGGGCGGGGCCTAAGATTGCTGTTTCAGATCTGCCTTCCCCATCTAGTTCCCTAGGGACCTAGATTTTCCAAGAATGTCCCATAAGGCAGAAATGGCCTCCAGAGAGCATCCAGGCCAATCCCCTTAGCATAAGAGAGAAAAGACTATCACAGAAGGAAGGAGGTTGCTTAAGGTGACAGGGTGAGTAGTCCCCAGCCTACTGACTCAGACTTGTGGTCTTTCTACCACACGCCATAGGGAAAATGAACACATGTCTGCACTCAAAGAGCTGTTGTTTAAAAGCCTCAAATCTACACGTGACAACTATTTTAATGAACATGGTGGCAAAGGAGAAAAAAAGAGTCAACTTTCTCTTCCTGCGTGGAGCAGAGACGCTGTCCCATTCCCACCCACTCGTAGGAAAAGGGCGGGATCCAAAGGGGTGCGCATGCGCAATGGGCCAGGGCACGAGTAAGGGCGGGGCCTCCAGAAGGCAGAAAGGGAGAGGAGGGTGCGCAGGCGCAGTCATAGTTGAGAGCGCTCATCAGGAAGTAAGTCCTAGGAGAGGAGCCTCCAGCCCAAGAAAAGAGCGGGAAAGAACGCGCAAGCGGGTTGGAACAGTCGAAAGGAGGTCCAATGGGAGAAGCCTCCAGCCTGTGGAAAGGGAAGAAAGCGTACACAGGATCAGTAATCATTGTAGGGTGTGTGGGGGACAACGTTCCGGGGGCGGAGCCTCCAGTCAAATAAAAGGGCGGGAAGAGGTGCGCAAGCGCAGTGGAGCGAATATCCCCATGAAGAGGAGCCACAGCTAAGGCGACTGGGGGCCATTTTTTATTGCAAGATGGAAAGGCAAAAATTGTAGCTAAATGTTAAAAGCCGTCTGGATCACCCACTCCTTTCTATCGCTATTTTTACCTTTTTGCAAAAAAGGCACTCAACCCAAATTTGTATTCAGTAAAGGTTTCTCAAAGCAAGGTTACCTATGGAAAACATTGTCCCCACCCCCACCCCTAGGGTCCATCCCAGGCAGCGGGATCCAGGCTGGCCTGGGACGCCAGCGCGGCCTGCACGGAGGCTGCAGCCCGGAAAGGAACTGACGCTGGGAACAAGGTCGCATGGGGCCTAGGAATCTTACCGAAGTCGGCGAACGGCGGACTGGGCACAGGACGCATGGGCCTGCGCAACTCCAGGCGGCCGGGGCCTCCCCTGCCTGCAGCCTCCACCCCGAGCTGGGGCCCCACAAGACTGGGCACAGCCACAGCAGCTCGTTCACTGGGCCCCATGTGGCCGCGGCCGCCCAGAACTGGCTGGAAGGCGCTTGGGCCGGGGCTCGGGCCCCGCGGTGGTCTCTCCAGCACGTAGGTGGCCGCGCGGCCCTCGGGGCCCGCTGGCTCCGCGTCTCCAGAAGCTGCAAGCTGAGGCAGTGGGTGGAGGCTGGAGGCCGAGGCAACAGCCGTGGCCCCGGAGGCTAACTCATGCTCTTCCTCAGAGGCCTGCTTCTTAAGCATCTTCTGCGCGGCCATGATCTTCTGGCGTTCCGCGATCAGGTAGCACTTCTCGCAGGTGCATTGCTTCCAGCGACACTTGCCAGCATGGCCCTTGACTGGCACCAGGAAACCATGGTTCCGGCACCGCGAGCACTTCGGGGTCCGCAGCATCTTGTCGGCCAGCTTGGCAAGGTCTGCCTCCCCAGCACAACCGCCTCCTCTGGGAGCTGCAGAGCAAGTGGAGCAGGGAAGAGCAGCACCCCAGAAGTCTCTGGTGCAGAGGACATTTGGATACAATTGTAACAAAACAGCTCTCTGTACGTCCCAGGAGCTGCAGCAAGACCTTTGCATTTTCCCTCCCTTTTGGAGGGTGCAAAATTTGGAGTTTCTGTGCATTGGTTCATTAGACGCAAGGGTTTGGGTTGAATAAATTCTTCATGGAATGTTATTGCATATATGTCATCTGGATTATCTGAAGTCTTAGGCATTTAGTTTTCCAAAGTTTCTATTCCTGCCACCCCACAGACAAGGTATATTTTAACTTCAAAAAAGGCAGAACGATATTCAGTGGTCCACAGATTTAAAGCTACAGTGGAATGAACCTCTCAGCAAATCCATTACAGTAGAAAAGCATTCTAAGAGGCAAACCGTGTTTCTCCTTCCAAAAGCTGGGGCTTCTGCTAAATTTTATTTCTCTCCCCTGCAAAGGAAAAAGTGCGCAGGCGCAGCCATCCTCCTCAAAGAAGCGGTTCACAGCGATGCTTCCAGAATATTCTCAAGAGCTCAATGCTCTGTTATAGGTGCTCAAGGATGTGTCCTTATAGTAATTCCCATTTCTTAAGAAACTTGCTGGTATAGAAATGCATTTCTAGAAGATGGTGTGTTGCTGTTGTTGACGCCTTTCAATGTAGAGCATACTTAGAATGCTTTAAAGTAAAATAGACTTAGGATATTTTAACATGAGCTTGAATCATTGCTTAACTTGGCCATGAATTTTGTTACCACTGTAAAGCAACCCAAATCTTGGGACAACTGAAAAGCTGGCACAAACTTCATAGTTTCCCAGGGCTACTAAATCAGTTCATTTTCTTATTTGATAGAAATTTGTGACACCCTGAGGTTTGTTTTTGGTATTTTGGGGTTTTTTTAGGCTCCAGAAAAGAAAAAATGGGTCACTCACACCTAAGTTGAAAGCTTATAATCATAGCATCAGTCATAGTTGAGGAGGTACTTATGGTTAATACCTGGCTAAAACAAGTGCATTTTAAATTGCCTTTTCTCTGAAATTCTCTTTCTGGCAGCAGAATGATAGAAGCTACAGCCCTGTGTCCACCTTAATTTTCCTGAGCCTCTGGTTGCAGCTGAACTATGCATTTCTCACCAGCTACCTGAGAATAGGAAATGGCTGCCATTCTGAGGCCTCTTAGATACTGGGAAGCTGGAAAAGAGGTTTGTAAAGTCTTTTTTCTGCTTTAAAGAAATATATTCCTCATTAAGAGGGCAAGAGTATGTCCTTCCTGTATTATTTGGCTCGTCAGGAATTTCACCCATTTGGAGAGATCTAAGTTTGTCTCTGCTTTGCTCTAACACCCTCTATCTTAATTTTTTATTTAAAACATGGTCCCATAGATAAAAAGACAGGCAAGCTCTTTTTCTGACTCTACCCAATTCAAAATATCTAATTTTTTCACTGACTTTGTCATTTGAAAATGGTACATAAAAATCATAGTTACAGTACTACTGTCAAAAAATCTGGAATATAAGCTGCATTGTTTCATGATGATGCAAATTGTAAGGTCAGTTTCTGTGGTACCAAATTTAAATTTTAACATCAGCTGACATCAGATGATAAGGCCTAAAAAAGAAAACTACTCTATTTATATTTCATGCTCGACCACCCAAGCCCTCTTCATTTTTCTATTAACGATTTAAAGGAAAATCCTACTCAAAGCCAACTATTTGAATTAACATATTTTAGCCTTGTTAACTACAAAATGCTTCCGTATTTACTTCATAGCTTTGGGGGCAAAATACAACCAAGGTGATGAGAATTTGCATGGTGCTTTGAGAACGTTAATAAACAACCATATATCTTTTTAATCAGTAGTCACATTATAAGATGTAGAAACCCCAGGGTTTATACAGTAAATAAATCTAAGGGGGGAAAACACTAGTTTATTTCTCTCTTCCCCCCAAAGTCGCAATTTGTGTAGGTAAATTCCAACAGAGCTTTATTTATTTCACTCTTGGAAATTCAGGCAAATTGATAGTTTTGTTTTATTTAGATTGAGGACTGATTACTTCTTAGGCTGCTGCTTATATATATATATATATATATATATATATATATATATACACACACACATATATATGTGTATATATGTATATATATATATATACACATATGCAAAGAAATGTATTTTAAAAGCTGGTAATAACATCAAAGTGAAAAACTAGAAGTCAAAAAAGGATGGGAGCAATAAGCACACAATGAACCCCTTCCCCACACCTAAACCTTAGAAAATTTATGGTTAAGAAAGTCTGCATCATTATAAGCAATGGTTTATAAAGTAACAAGTTAGAATTGTCGAGGAATCACCAGTTTGGCTAATGAACCACAAAGAGGCTGATTGGTAGTCATATCTGACTCCCAACTTCAGTTAATAATGGCCCCTTTTCCCTTGGATTCCAAGTTTCCTACCTCGAATAATGCCTTCTCTTTGGTTAATATGGTTGCTATTGATACTGTTTAATTCATATTCATTTTAAAGAGCCTGTATTATGCAGTGCATTGGGGTATCATTTATAACCATTAAATATTGCATGCACTGCAATGCTTCCTTACTGGTGGCACACAAGAGTAAGGAAGGCTCTTTTTTTTTGTTTACAGTAGCTTTCCCCTGGCAGCTATAACCCAGATATCTGCTATCTTCCCCTTCTTCAGGCTCACTCTAGTGAGCAATGAAAACTTTATTGAAGATTTTGTAGGGAATGGAGGGCAGGATTTACATGACACATCCTGTAGCAGATGCTTGAAAATTCTGCCTTAGCATTTCTGTTCTCTCAAGATCCTCTTCGGTTGTGCCACACCCACTGGAGAGAAACTGGCCTCTCCTCCCCCTTTTCCCCATCAGTACCCAGCCTCTCTAGCTTCTGCCTCCTTTTTTGATTTGGCGAGAGCGCTGTAATAGCTGCATCTATCTTATTTTCCTTTATGTCTAGCACACAATAGATATTCAGTAAATATTTATTGAATGTATAAGTGACTCTTGCCTCCCTCCCCTGCCAATGTCAAAGTTATCGCCTCCTTAATTAGCAGTAAATCAACTTGGCTTCAGCAACTTTCCCCAAACATCATACAAAACAGAAAGCCCAGAGTGAACAGGTCCACTCTCTTGACAAGCAGAATTTGGGGATCAGCTTTGATTCCCTTCAGCTCACCCCCTGCCCCTAATAGTTTAATAATAGTAATAATAATTGCTAGCACTAAATGTGTATATGTGCCAGTAATTCTTAAGTCTTTTATGTGTGTTCATATAATCTTCACAACAACACTCTAAGGTAGGTTCTATTATTTTCACCTCCATTTTATGTGGAGGAACTGAGGCCTAGAGAAGATAAGTCATCTTCCCAAAGATTTCCAGCCATTAAGTGGCAGAGCCATGATTCAAAACCAGGAAATCTATTCTCAAGATCCACGTTCTTAACCATATTATCAGCTAACTACATATTTCTTCTAAACAAACACAGTGCTCTCCTCAAGAAAACTTTGATAATGAATAGAAATGTTCGTCATATTACATACCTTATTACAGGTGGGACAAAAGGGGGTGAAAGTGGTAGCAACCTGGGGAAACTTCCTGGGATGCCCTGCTTAGTTGCATTCCTCCACCCAAAGCTGATATTTATTGAGTACCAACTATATGCTAAGCACAAGGGACACAGAAGTAAATAAAAAGACAGGAGCTTTACCTTTAGGCATACCTTTTGGCAAACCACACAGTTAAAAAATAATTCCAGGTCAAAGCTGGGGATTGAGCGGGGGATACCCAGGATGCTACCCAGGATGCTATGGGAACCCCTATGAAGGTCCTAACCTGGATCAAGAAACCAAGGGAGACTTCCTTGAGGGGCTGACTTCTAAGCTGAGGCCTTAAAGATTGGGTAGGAATTAGCCAGCGACAGGAGCAGGAGGGGTGTGTTCCAGACAGAGGGAGCAGCATGTGTGAAGGCCTGCAGTGTAGCGATAGTCTGTGAGGTCAGAAGACTGGAGAGCCATGAGGTGTAGAAGTGAAGCAGTAGCCAGGTCTTGGAGGGACTCCTTGGGGGAAATTATGGGAGTCACTATCTAAGACTAAGGAGAGAAAATGACATGGTAAGAACCAGATAGAACCCACCATGACCAGACCTCTAGTCCCTGCCCTTGGTTTTTCTTTCAGAAAGCGGAACAATAAGTAACTAGGACTCGCATAGGTATGTATTGCAAGATTAAAATGGAGTTGAGTGGGGTTTTCTTTGGGGTGGTTGTTCCAGGTGGGGCATGTACTCAAGGCTAGGCATGGCCCTGAACTAGCACTGTGCTAGGCAGGGTTCTTCTTCCTAACCCTGGAGCCCTGTTGACTGATTCATATGACTCTCCTAGGAGTCTTAAAGAGGTAAGGCGCAAAGCAGAGGTGATGTAAGACAAAGGAGTGAGAGAAAAGAAGAGTGAGATAAAATCAAACAGCAATTGAAGAGGCTGTATAGGTAAAGAATGGAACAAACAATTCTGTGCAGCAGATGAAAAGTACAACATCCAGGAAGAAAGGTCATGCTCAAAAGTGGTATTGTTAGCTGAGTTGGACCCAATAGCACTGACACTGGTTTTGTTTTAACTTGCTAATTTGATGAAAAAAATTTTTACACAGAAACTGTCACAGTATATAAACGGATTACATGTACTTTTGATAATACTATCAAATTTCTATAAATTTCAAGACATTTTTTTCTTAAAAGATGAGAGGCACATGTCCCTATAAATACATTGTTAAAAGGGAATAATAGCTTTAATATCTGTGTTCTTTGTTAAAATGCAAATTTGATTTAACACAACATGCATGAATTTAATGCCAATATATGCAGGGCACTGTTCCCTACTAAAATCACAGTCAAAAAGAACAAAGGAACGAAAAACAAAAATTAAATTTAATCTCCCTTTTTCTATGCATGTTCCTTGTCTAGTTTTTTAGAATAGTAAATTCCTATTTAAAAAACAAAACATACACACACAAAAAAAAACACAGTTTCTCCCTGAATTCTGCTTCTATGAGAATGGCAAGCAGATAACAGGAATTTATCTTCCAGAATACCTTTTTATTTTATGTCACCATCAGTACAAATTCGGCCCATGTTATAACTGTAAACATATGGCAAGAAAAACTGCTCTAGAAACAGGCAAATTGGGTGAGAACCTGGTCACTATTTATTAGCTGTGTCCCCTTGGCTAGGTCACTTAACTTCTTTGCACCTCAGTAGTAGTAGCAGTAATAAAGATATTTGTATAATGTACTGCAAATTCCAAAGTGTCTCAATTTATCCCATTTATATTTCATGAGTGCTTATAGCTTTGCAGGCACAGTCTCATTTAAACCATAGAACATCTTTTATTGTGTCGTTTTGACAAATGACAAAACTGAAGCTTAGCAAAGTTCAGAAATTTCTTACCCAAGGTGTACAGGAAGTGGCAGAAACATGTATGAATAATCTACAGGTCTGTACTCTTAACCACTATACTATGTTGCCATCATTTAGTTATTTCATTTACTTTAACTATAAAGTAAGATCTCTGGTTCTTGCAGGATTGATGAGAGAATGCATTTAGAATGCCCAGCACAGTGTCCAGTATCTGGTACATGGTTAGCATACATTACATGGTATCGAGGAGGAGGAAGAAGCAAAAGAATGGGGAACGAAGAGAAAGAAGGAGTATCTCTGACTTACCCAAGGACACCTCCAACCAGAAGTTTTGATTCAGCTGCACAACCTTTCTAGGTAGCGTCAGGCCCTTCAAGCATAGATTAAATCCCAAACTGTCCAATATCATAGCTATTGTTCCCATGTGCGTATTGAGCACTTGAAGTGTGGCCAGTTCAAATTAAGATGTGCTGAAAGTATAAAATACACACTAGATTTCAAAGACATAGTATGAAAAAAGAGAATGTAAAATATCTTACTAATAATTTTATATAGATTACATGTTGAACTAATGAGATTTTGGATAAATTTAATAAAATAACATTTTTAATGTGTTTTATTATATTTTTAATGTGGCTACAAGAAAATATAAAATTATATTTTTGCATTATATTTCTATTGGACAACAATGAACAAGAGATCTGTCCGCTTAGTCCTCCTTCCACTTCCAGAGACCAGGTTTTCAACAGCAGCTCAAATTCAAGCTATTATACCATTGTCATGGGGAATACATCACTTTCATAGGTCCTTTCCTCATGTTGGTTAGCTTATCTTTACTAACTTGAATGTACTCTGTTCTTTAGGGCTTTTCTAATGGAATCAAAACACTGAATTGGATATATTAATCTGACTACTAGAATATGTTTGCTAGAAGTCTAATAAAACTCAAGATTCATGTGGAATCTTCGAATGCATTGATGTTATTTTTATAGGAATATTTTTTTCATATTTATTTGTTAAGTAAATCACCAGTAAAATGCTGTGTAAACTAGAAAAGAAAGAAGGGTGTCATTATGTACTAAGGTTACACCGTTCCTGATACATTATCCATCCAATTCTCCTAAGATTCCAACCAGAGGCATGGGTTGATTATTTACAAGCAGCTTGATAAATATAGTCCTTTGGACATTTAATATTGTTAAGAATGCTGGAAATTTAATAAAAAAATTATTTGATTTATGCCCTTCTCCCCCAAACCCCCGCCCCAGGTACACAATTACAGAAAGTGGCTCCTATCACTAGGAGCACTAATGTAGCTTTGCACAAGTAATTCCTTAAAAAAAAAAAAAAAGCATGAAAATTTGTTATTAACAGTTTTTATCTGAGCATATAGAGATCATTACCTCCCACAACATTTAAAAAAACAAAACACATGTTTAGACTTACTTTAATGAGTTTGGAGGTTGTTGCTTCCCCCCTTTAACTAGCCAGATAAGTCAGAAATATTTATTTTAAGAGACAGTTTAAGGAACTCAATAATTCTCAATCTGTCAGAGTTTTATAAATACATCTCACTTGAATGCCTGTCATTGTTTCCAAAATCTGGTCAAGTGCAAAAAGAAAAGTATACAATTCATCAGAATAATTGGTTGATTGGGGTTAAATAATTCTAAGAATAAACATTTGACCCCCTGGCACATCATAAACCTCCTGGAGTGAGACGGATTATAAATTAAACGTGTAAGATTTAAAATGGTCCTGATACAACCTGAACATTATTGCAGGCATGTGGGACACATTTAGATAAGTTAAAACCAAGTGTGGGTTTAGAGTTTAGCCATCTTTGATCATTGGTTTACTAAAGCTTTATTTATTGCTTTGGTTTGAGGGAGGATAGGGGAGCACAGAGAAGAGGGTACAGAGAGGAATAGTAGGAACAGTGCCCTCTGCTGCCTGCTGCCCACCTCCCTTTCCTGAAACAGGTTTCAAGGATTTTTAGAGACATGGTAACCCAGGGGATAATGAAACTCTTATGTATAAGAAAGAAGGAAGGAAAGAACATTCATCCAGAGCCTGCAACATTGCAAGCACTGTGCTATCATTTTAATAATAATATGAAGTTCGTTACAAATTCAGAAAAGACTAGAATGAAGTTTACTGATACAGAAACTGAGGTTCAAGGAAGTTAGGTAAACTTTACCAGATTCGTAACTAGAAGTGGAATGAAACAGGATTTGGAGCTAGGTGTGCCTGATTCCAAAGCCAGTGAGTCTTACACTGCAGCACACTAGCAATGGGCACTGTTCAGATTCCTAAAAGTATGATGACTAATCGCTCTGATTTCCCCGGGACACTGGACTTCCAGTGCTACAACCAGGAGAGTCCGGGGCAAACCTGGCTGAATTGGTCACCCTAGCTAGAATTCAATTGAATAAGGCACCAGGCTGGAAGGGTAGTTTGGAAAAGGAGGAAGGCTGCCAAGTTGTCTATTCTGTTCCTCTCTGCCACAGGTTAGCAATCTCTGTCCTACTTGTTTTATGCCCGAACACATTGAGGCATTGTCAAAGTTCATATTTCTGCCAGTTATGATTTCTTCACTTCTGTCCTAACTCATCAAAGTCAGCTGGAATTTAGTTAACTGAATAAATCATCCCCTGAAGTGGAAGAGTTCCGTGAGGGTTAAGAAAGACCAGAAAAGGGGGTGAGTAACAGACCTGACATTCATGGAATGTTCATTATGTATACAGGGCACTGGGCTAGGTATTTTGTGCACATTATCTCTTCTTATAACAATTCTAAAAGGTTATAATTAACCCTAATTGCAGATATTAAACATAAACAGATAAATGAAGCTCGGAAAGAGGCTAAATAACTTGTTGAAGATCACACAGCTAGAAAAAAATAGGTGAACCCAGAATTTATTTCTGCCCAAAGCTGTGTGACTTTTTCCACTATATCTTACTATCTAACACATAGTAGTGCTTAGTAAATGTTGAACTCCCCTTCCTAAGAACTTTAATGTGTGAATTTCAATGTCCTTCATGTGCTTTTAAAATAAAATAACATACCAAAAATTGTATTCTCCAAGCTCTTATGATGGATATAGAGATTCACGATGGGAGGTGAAGTTACCCGCTTAAGTACCCTGTAGACGTTAAAGCTGAGAAAATAATTCAAGCAACTACTCCAGTTCACTCTCACTGATAAGTGAGTTGGCCAACACCCACAGAGACTGGATAGAATACCGAACCATGAGATGATACATAAAGTAAGCAGTGTTCTTACAGTCTTGTCTGAAGTATTTCCTATATAGTTTTCTAAGTGGCATTTTCCAAGTCTAGATTAAATATAGTGTCTGGCAAACTACTTAAACCCTGTAATCACCAGAAAAACACAAGAGAGATGAGTTAATAAAGGAAAGTTTTCTGGCACACATATTTTGCCCCTGCTCCTGTAAGACAACATGAACTGGCAGAGGAAACTGGAAGGACATTCTGGGGACAGTCCCAGAGAGCAGTTTCCAGGCTCTCGGTCTCATGTGGAAAGGTGTTGACTCGGGTGGTAGATGGCCATCAGCTGTGACTAATTGGCCATTGGCCACTGAGATAACTGCTGTGGCTGAGCTAGCAAGCGCGGATTGCAGTTAGCAAGTGGGGTTGGTTGGCAGAGAAGCGGACGGCGGGTTGCGGATCGTGTGGCTCCTGCTTCCTGTGTCTCCAACCCAGCCACCAGCGAGACTATAGTGGTGTGACTCCCCTATCTATGGCTCCGTGGGTGTTCCTTTTTGGCCTCACCATATCCTGTGTTCTTGTGTGGGGAGTGGGAGCTGAGACACTGCATGACAGACATACACAAAGACATGGACACAGGGATAAGGACATTTTGTGTGTGTGTCTGTGCGCGTGTGTGTGTATGTGTATGTACACATATATGTGGATATATATATATATATATATATACATATACGTAACATTATATATATTTTGTGTAATTCAAGTGGAGAAACCATTAATGGGCCTAAGTATTTATGGCTGAAAATAAAAAACCTTACATGCAAATTAAAATGTCATGAGAAGGAAGTAAGCAAATATGATATAGAGATCAAGAATATCTGCCAGATACCTGAACAAGCAGAGGTTCTGTTAGCAAAGAGAAATAAGAAATTCACCTTGGGGTAGACAACAACAGTGTCTGCTGCTTCATATCTGTAAAATGGGAAGAGTGTCTATCTTGTATGGTTGTTGTAAGGATTAGAGATATTTAAATCACCTGGCAAAGAGTAGGTACTCAAGAAGTATTTACTATTGTTTTATCTGAGCAGTCTATGATCCTGTTTTCGAGCTTATGGAAATTCTGTTTGGGGACAATGTAGGATATTATTAGTTCTGTTTTGGTATATTAATTCAAAATGTGCCTGGCACATAATAGGAAGTTTATAAAACTCTATTGAAAGAATGAATGAATGAATTTTAACTCTCTTTAACAAATAAGGGAACATGAAAGTCTACATCTGGCCCTATGGAAAGGTCTGCTTTTCAACTCAAATTAGCAGGAAGAGCACAGGAAAAGTATAATAATGATTTCAAAACAGAAATGTTGCCCTGTATTACTTAAGTACCAAGGCGATAAACTTTATAGTGGTGGATGTGTGCTCTCTAATAGCAAAATATTCTTACAGGCTACTTTCAGTTTTTACAGATCTTTGTTGCAGTAAAGTCATTGAACTAAAAATTGTCCAAGAAAATTTTGGTCCTGAAGATTCCAAGATTGTTTTCTTCAACCTGTACATTTTCTTTTTTTTTTTATTTTTTATTAGTTTCTGATGTACAAAACAATTAGACTTTTACACCCCTCACAAAGTGATAACTCCCCCAAGTCTGCTACCCCTCTGACATCACACATAGCTATTATAATACTATTGACTGTATTCCCTATGCTGTACTTTATATCCTGTGACTATATAAATATATATTTAATTATAGTTGACATTCAATATTATTTTATATTAGTTTCAGGTGTATAGCGCAGTAGTTAGGCATTTATATAATCTACGCAGTAATCCCCCGATAAGTCCAGTACCCATCTGACACTGTACATGGTCTTTACAACATTATTGATTATATTCCCCATACTGTATTTTACATCCCTGTGACTATGTTGTGACTACCAGTTTGTACTTTCTAATCCCTTCACCTTTCTCCCCTATCCCCCTTACACTCCTGCCATCTAGCAGCCATCAGTTTGTTCTCTGTATCAATGAGTCTATTTCTGTTTTGTTTGCTTATTCTGTTCTTTAGATTCCACATATAAGTGAGATCATGTGGTATTTGTCCTTCTCAGTCTGACTTATTTTACTTTTCATAATATCCTCTAGGTTTGTGCATGTTGTTGCAAATGGTAAGATTTCGTTCTTTTTTATGGCAGAATAGTACTCCATTGTATAAATGTACCACAATTTCTTTATCCAATCGTCTATTGATGGGCATTGCAGTTGTTTCCATATCTTGGCTATTATGAATAATGCTGCTGTAAACATAGGGTTGCATATATTTTTTCAAATTAGTGTTTTGGATTTCTTTGGATAAATACCTAGGAGTGGAATTGCTGGCTTATAAGATAGTTCTATTTTTAATTTTTTGAGGAACCTCCATACTGTTTTCCATAGTGGCTGTACCAGTTTGCAATCCCATGAACAGTGCATGAAAGTTCCCTTTTCTCCACATCCTCACAACTTATACATTTACTTTAGCAATATTTTAATGGCACAGAACAAGTATCTCATACAAATGAGATAAATTGATTTGACCTCTGTTTTCATAAAATAGCCAGTGACCTGTGCTACATGCTAGCAAAACACTGAAGTTGTACCTTTAGGAAATAGAGGCCTCAGTAAATTGTAGTTGCCCTTATTACTCTAGCCCTCTTTCCTCCTTATTTTCTCTAAACTTCAATTTTGGTACAATCTAGCATATCCCAAAATAAGTTCCATGCAAGACTATGTCTGTGAAATGGAAATAAGTATCATTTTTACATAATACCTATTACATGATACATCTTTACATGATCTTTACTGGGTTTGAGAAAATTAGGAAACCATAAGTTAACAAAATTAAAGTTCTTTGCTATGACATTTCTCTTTAATATGTTCATATGCCCTGTGAATCTCCAAGAGGAAGCTCTAGTGCAGTTTCTCAACCTTTTATTCATTATTGGCTCTCCCTCCCCAGGAGCCTTTTCAGTCCTTTTCCTAAGCACAGCACCACTTTCTGTGCCCCTTCCTGTCCCCCTGCCCCAAATTAAATACTAAGGCATAAAATTTTGTTGGGTAGAGTTGAGCTTTGGAGGGCCGCAGACCACTGTACTAAGATTTTTTTCACCCCTTGGGGGATGGTATCTGCTCAGTGGAGAATGCATGCTCTAGTATGAAATGTTCCTCAAACTTGTTTGGCTACTGACCTTTTTCAAGTGGACCAATATTCCCAGGAACATACTTTGGGAAGCCCTGATTTAGTCAGCATGGAATATTTTAGCATTTCATTGTTCCTTTATGACTCAAGAAAAGAGTTTTTTCTTTAATACCAAACTTCCTGGTGTTAAAAGATAAACTGATATTGAAAATTTTAAGAGTTTATTTGAGCAAAAATGTATTCCAATCAGGCAACACCAAATGGGAAATATTTAGAAGGACACCATCAACAGGAGCTGGGGAAAGACTTTTATAAAGAAGATGCTGACTAACAATTGTCACCCCAATGAATTTAAAAAATAAATTTAAAAAAATTAAGAAGAAGAAAAAAAAGAAGAAGATGCTGAAGGAAAGCAAGGGAATTATTTGATTGGCTTTAGTTTAAGTGGTTGCCTTATTTGGGAAAGCCTAGTTGGCTGTTCATAGTTGGTTGTCCTTAGGTTTCAATGACTAAATCTTGAGGGATTTAGAGGCATCGGTTTTGGTTCCCTTATGTAGGCTACTAAAGCATCAGAACCACCTCAGTCTAATGGCCTTCTCGTTTAATTAACACTGGTATAAGACTATAATAAGGACAGGAGTTTGATAAAACTCGTTGATTGAGAAAATTTGTATCTGCCTCTGCTCTCCCTCTGGCCGTTATCCCTAGTTTGTGATTAGAATTTTATACTAGCCCCCCCTTTTTAAAAAAATTATGGTAAAATATACATAATGTGCACTAATTTTAAGTGTACAGCTTGATGAATTTTCAGAGCTGTATACACACCAAGTTCAGGATATAAGTACTGAATTCTTGATCAGAGAAACTTAATACACACACACACACACACACACACACACACACACACACAATCTCCTTGACCTCCTGTCATCCACATACTGTGGTTTTCAACGTTTACTGAAGTTTCGTGAAGAAACCACTTAAGAGAGCTTATTAAAATTGTATATCTCTACCCTCAGAGATTCTCATTCAGAGAGTCTGGGATTTTAAATAAAGCACCCCCAGTGATTCTGATGCAGGTGATCTATGGATCGCACTTCTGAGAAACACCAGCCTCCCTGCATGATAAAAAAGTCCTGAACAAGGCATTAAGACTTTTTCTAATTCGACCCAATTCTCTTTTTCCCAGACTCAACCCTCGCTAGTTTCCACCATGTCAAATTACTCGCCTCCCCTCAAAAGGTCATGCACTCATGTTTCCCCTTAATCTGGAATTATTAGGTTGGTACAAAAGTAATTGTGATTTTTGCAATTATTTTTAACCTTTTAAACTGCAATTAATTTTGCGTCAACCTGATACCTTTGCATTCTTTTTTACATGGCAGATTCCTACTCATCCTTCAGGACCTACCTACAGTGCAGTGTCAGCTCCTCTCAGAAGTCTTCTTAATCATCAGGCAGAATCAGTTGCCCCCTCCTTGTTTTATCCAGAACTTTATTCAAACTCCCGTTATAATACATATCACACAATATTGGTTTTTTTAATCTCCTTGTTTAGAAGTAAGTAGGAATATGTATAGTCTTTCCTAAACCTCCAGCCCTGCATAGGACCCAGCACAGAGTAGGTGAATGAATGAATGCATGCTACTAATTTACATGTGGAGTCACTTAGTTCTCATTTTCCAGGCCAATGAGACTGTAAATTCCCTACAGGAAGAGAGGATTTCTGAGTCTTTTTTTAATCTCCAAAATCACGGCAGAGATTCAGTAGTTAATGAAAAAATTTCTACGGGTAATGAATGAAAAGCAACCCCCTCACTGTTTACCTCTATGCTTCCTAAATCCTTACTACAACTCATGGAAGTAAACAGGAATGGAGTGTGAGGGTTGAGGGGAGGGAAATGTCATCTTCATATGCCAGATAAGAAGGGTAAGTAAGACCGGAAGTCTCAAGACTGGGACTCCAAATGCCAGGTTCCTAGTTCTCTCTGCTCATTCCCCACATAGAATACTCTGTTGCCATAGAAATGGCCATTACCTTAAGTGGGCATAATTGGGTGAAGACTCCAGAAAAGCTTCTCTGGAAGGCAACAGTGCATGGCAACTCTTCACCCCCTCGCCCACGTCCTCATCTATTTACTAGCCTATTCCTGTGTTTACTTGTGTTTGTACTTGTTGATTTATTTTGTTAGCATCTTCATAGAGGACTAGTTAGCAGAGCTTGGGCACGGAAAATCCTTACTCATCACCCAAGGTGAGATCTAGGGACCACTGACCATTGGCTGAGGAAGGCTAGGGGCCTTCCAGAAGCCTAGTCACCGGAAGGTGTGAGGGAGAGGCGGGAGGCGGTCTGTAGGTGACCGGCGGACGATTCCCCTACTTAAATTTTCAAGAGTGGGCTTCAGACCTCACACCAACCCAGCCAGTAGGGGCCGCGCATGTACTGATGGAGCGTTGGCCGAAGCCCTGAGGGCACCCGCTGGGCATCCCGCTCACCTGGACCGTTGGATTGGCCGGCTCGCGGGGAAGCTCACAACGCCTGCACATCTGCTCTGCGGCCTCTGAGGAAGGACAGAGCCAGGACTGAGGGATGTGTGTGACTAGACCCAGCACAGCCATGTGTGACGCTGGCGGTTACCCAGCCCTGCAGGCAAGAAGAGCAGGCGGATGCCAGGGCAGACCCTGGGCCGCGGCTGCGGAGGAACACAGTTACGAGTACGGCTCTACGAGAGACCTGCTGCTGTGCGGCCTGGGCGGGATGCTGCGCTGCGGGCTGACACACGCCGCCATTGTGCTCCTGGACTTGGTCAAGTGCCGCATGCAGGTGGATCCCGGCAAGTACAAGGGCATCCTGAGCGGCTTTGGAGTGACAGCGCTGGACGACGGGCAGTGCGGCCTGGCCCGAGGGTGGGCCCCGACCTTCTTCAGCTACTCCATGCAGGGCCTCTGCAAGTTCGGCCTCTATGAGGACTTCACAATCCGTTACGCGGAGCTCCTGGGCCAGGAGAAGGTCTACAAGCGGAGAAGCAGCCTGTACCTGACCGCCTCGGCCAGCGCCGAGTTCCTCGCCCACCTAGCCCTGGCGCCCATGGCGGCTGTGTAGGTCCGCATCCAAACGCAGCCGGGCTCCGCCAGGTGGCTGCGGGCCGCGGCCAGCAACATTGCTGGTATCTTCTGCGCTGTCGTGTCCCACCCGGCCGATTCCATCATGTCCGTTTTGAACAAGGAGAAAGGTAGCACAGCCTTAGGAGTTCTCCGCAAACTGGGGTTTGGGGGAGTGTGGAAGGGCCTGTTCGCCCGGATCGTCATGATTGGCACCCTGACAGCACTGGCGTGGTTCATCTATGACTCAGTCAGGGTCTGTTTCAAGCTGCCTCGCCCTCCCGTCGCTCAAGCACTGGAATCCCTGAAGAAACAGAAGTAGACGTGGATTTGTCAAGTCCTGCAGCCACCATTGGCCCATATTTCGATCAAGTGGGGAATTGCATTCAGACAACAACACTACTAGCACGTACAATGTTAACGTTTTTTGGAGAGGTGACTTAATATGCATTCTGAGTTCTCTTTAAATGATTGACTTCCATTTGGCAATCCGAGGGGATTGCAACCCTTTCATTTGGGGGGTGGGGTGGACTATTATCTTTGGGGAGTCAGCATGGTTGCTTTAACTCAATAGCTTTTCAACAATTATAGGCAAAAAAATTCTTAACAGAAAGTAATAGTTAATTTTGTGTCTCTAGATTGTATCTCCTTTGATTCACCATTCAGTGGCGATTATCCAGGCATCACTACTGAATAGCCTACTAATGAGGTTTTAAGGTCAGCACAACTATATGGGACAGGGAACAAAGTAAAATTCTGTTCCATGGTATTCATCTCAATAGAAATCGTGCACCTATTGAATAGATGAAGGACTCATTCGGTATTTCGTTCATGCCCATTACAAGTAAAAATTATTAAAAGTTAAATTGTGACTTATATTGCTTGATAGCTTCGAATGTATTCATTGTTTTCAAAGAGACATGACATAAGATCAGCATTTTCCCATTTTGCTTTGTCCAAGTCTCTTCCTGATGTTGCTGGTTAGAACATAGCTCTCTCCAGGAAGTGCTGCAATTGGATCAATGTGGGAAACTGAGATGAGATGAAGGGCAGGCTCTGGGAATAAATATGGAAAGAAAAGCCTCTGTTCTCTATTATTTCTTTTGTGTAACTCAGCTTTCAACAGCCATACATCCAAAGAAGATCATACCACCCTGACATTAAAACACACACACACACACACACACACACACACACACCCTACAAATTCCAACAATTTTTTGTTGAATATTAAAGAATGGTTTTGGTGACTTTGGAAGGAAAAATCTCACTTTTAATGTAACAAATACCATTCATTTAATTCAGCAGATGTTTCAGTGATCTTTACAATGGTTGAGGTTCATAAAATGTATTGAAGTTTTAAGGCATATTTTCAGTTTTCTGTAGCCTTCACATCTCTCATTGGGGAAAATATAAAATTAACGAAATACTGTGAATTAGAGATCTTTGTAAAATGTAAGTAAGAAACATCATTATATTTGATATAATTTACCAAAATGTTACATGATTGCCCTTAACAATTTGTGTTAAAGACTGCAAACTTAGAATATGTTTATGTTTTAACTATTTAGTAAATTGTTTGATGGTTAATGGAAGTTAAAAAGTGTCTAGATTTAAGTATTTTTGAACTGTCTTAGTTAGATAATAAAGAGCCTGGAGGAAAAATGTCAGAATTTGTGAATGAGATGGAATGAAATTTATATTTAGTGTTTCTATTTTATTGATTATTGGAAGGGATGCAGGGGAAGGATCATTATTGTTAAGATGCTTTAGCTTTCCTTGGGGCGTTAGTGTCCAGGTTTGTTGGAAATTATAATTCTCAGTGAAGGAGAATGATAAATCTCAAGGAACTAAATTGTGCGGGTTCATTTTGCACGACATTAAAACAAATATATTTCCATCTAGTGTTGTTTTGTAAAATGTTTGTAGGGATTTCCTTTGGTCAACAATTTATTAAGTACTTTCTATCACTAATATAATTTAGGGAATTGCTGCAAAATCTATGGAGTTTCAAAGTAATAAGAAACCGCCTGTTCTGGTCTGTGGTATTTTATGATTGTTCTGTTGATAATACCAGATAATTTCTGTAATATGCACTGTGTATGTTTAGAGAAGTATAATCTAAGGAGAACTGTTGGCCATTATTCTGACTGTCATGGACATGGTCAAGAAAATGGGTTTACTTAGTTTGGGTCAGCTGTTTTCATATTTAGTCCCTAGATTTCTATTCACCATTTTTTGTTACTGGTAGTTTACAAATGTTTACCTGGATAAATCGGGGTCAGGATAGCGAACAATGACGAATGAAAGGTAATTTAAATAAAGATAACAGAAGCTCGGGATCATTAGGGATTTTATTTTTGTAGTTACTATTCCTTAGAACAATTTAAACTTCTATTCAATGTTTTATCTTGTCTGTAATAATCACTCTGTGAAATCATGTAGCTCTATTAGAATTAGAAAAGCTATAGTATGCTTCCATTATTAGATATTTTATATTCATTTTCTCATAATCCCAATGTTTGCAGTAGTCCATTTTCTATATAAAGAAACAGACTCGGAGGACAGGTAGCTTCCTCACTCATATAGCTAAGTGATACAGTCTGAATCAGAGTCTGTATTTTCACCCTTACTCTAGCCCAGCATCTTGAATAACCAATGACTATCCTCTTTGTAAATTGCATTTTTCCTCAAAAATACTTAAAAATTTCTTCCTATTTGTGTATACTATAAACTTCCCTAATTTTTCAGTAATGGAAAGTTTGTAATGTGTATCAATTATGAAAAACCTATAGCATAATCACTTAGAAGTAATCAAACTGCAACAGAAAAAGTCGAGAACCATATGATTTGACTGATATGTGGTATATAAAACTGAAAACAAAAGAACAAGACAAACAAATGAAGAAAGAAAAACTCATAGACACAGACAATAGTTTAGTGGTTACAGAGGGTAAGCGGGGAGGGGGGTGGTAAATGAGGGTAAAAGGGATCGAATATATGGTGATGGAAAGAGAACTAACTCTGGGTGGTGAACACCCAATGTGATATATATAGATGATGTATTACAGAATTGTATACCTGAAATCTATGTAACTTTACTAACAATTGTCACCCCAATAAACTTTAATTAAAAAAATAAAAAATAAAAGTAAAACCTCAAAAAAAAGAAGTAATCAAACTGCAAAATAATTAATTTAAATATTAAATTAAATGTCTTTATCTTTCACAGCAGGTCAGGGCCTCACTCCTAACTTGAAGGGACTGATGATCATAAAAACAGTGCTTTTTAATTTATTTTTAATTTATGGTACCAAAATTTCAAAAAAGGCTTTATCACATTTTCTATTTTTTTTCTCTAATCTTTAGCTCCTACAGCTAAAAACCTGGCTTAGGTTATTCATCTATTCCCCCAGGTGGTGATTAAAGTGGCTTTTTCAAGTATATGAAATTAATTTCATGATAGGGCACTGTAATCTCATCCAATTGATCTGTCCTTTGAGAAGTGAATAAAGAGAGTAGATAAAATGTTGAAAGACAAAGACCATATTAACATGTTAATACCACACTGATAAAGATTGGAAAGAATCAAGGTGTTAATATTGAGTATTCTTTTCTTGCTGTACAAATGAGTCTTTAGAAAGTATTTCTTTTGAGCCTTTCAAAGGCAGGAATAACCACCGAAATCAGATCACATTTTAATAGGCAACCATTCAATCATAGTATGCTTGTTTAATGTGGTCGTAAAGATCAATTATTTTTTTACAACCATGAGCAAAGAACTGTTTGAAAAGAAATTCAAATTTCAATTTTAGAAGGCTTTGTCTTCTTTTCCTGAATGCTACAATTTAGGTGGCTGGGTGAGTAGAGAGGGTACTAACAATGTAATTATAACTAAGGTTTGTGTGTCTGTGTGTGTCCATTTTGGTTACCATATTTTGAGACCTTCAGTGATAGTGTATCTAAAATTTTCAGGGCAATTTAGTAATTCTGCCTACACCCCATTCTGTAACATAGGTCAACATCTGTCCTGTGCCAAGCACTGTGCTCAGCAGAAGGCCTTTTGTGATGAGCATCATTTAGTTGCCCCTTGTAAAACATGGGGGTTAGCAGTGCCGACACCCTCCCCACACTATGCAGTCAAAAATCCATGTATAACTTTTGACCCCCCAAAAACTTAACTACCCTCTTTCCCCGAAAATAAAACCTAGCTGGACAATCAGCTATAATGTGTTTTTTGGAGCAAAAATTAATATAAGACCCAGTATTATATTGTTATATTATATTATTATATTATATTATATTATATTATATTATATTATATTATATTATATTATATTATATTATTTTATACAGACCCGATCTTATAGTAAAACAAGACCAGGTCTTATATTAATTTTTGCTCCAAAAGACGCATTAGAGCTGACTGTTTGGCTAGGTCTTATTTTCAGGGACACACAGTACTAACAGCCTACTGTTGGCTAGAAGCCTTACTGATAACATAAACAGTCAATTAACACATATTTTGTGTATTATATGTATTAAGATACTGTATTGTTACAGTAAAGTAAGCAGGAGAAAAGAAAATGTTAAAGTCTTAAGGAAGACAAAATACATTTACAGTATTGATTTTTTAAAAATCCATGTATAAGTGGACCCATGCCGTTCAAACCTGTGTTGCTCAAGGGTCAACTGTCCATGGCCCTGCTCTTGTGGAGCTTACAGACTAATAGGAAAAATAAATCAGTTATGCCAAGTGCTGCAAAGCAGTATAAGGTGGTGTTTGAGATGAGACCTAGAGGATAAGCAGGAGTTAGACCGGCAAAGAGACATACGTGGCAGGGGGCACAGTTTGTGCACCTGCCCTGAGAGAAAGCCTGATGGTTTCAAGGAATTGAGCGACGTTTCTTTTGTCTGGAGCCATTGAGTTGCAGAAAGGGTGGTACGAAATGAAGTAAGAAAGGTAAACAGGAAGAGAGTCACTCCAGGCTTTGTAGTTCGGGTAGTTCAAGTTAAGACTATAGCTGCAGAAGTAAATTTCTGGCTGTGACATTGTCACGTTAAATTCCATACAAATGAGTAGGAAACAATCCACCCTGCTGTACAGGCTGGAAATCGCCTCTAAGGAATGAATAATATGTTGGCCTTCAGAGACGCAGAGATCATTAATTCGGGAAAATCACTTCACAATGTGAGAAATTGAGCTAACAACAATTTTGCCCTTCATTGTAAAGAAAGGGGAGCAGATAGATTTTGAGAGACGCAGGTGTGTGTATAGCATACAAGAGAAGTATCAGTTAACTAAAATGCTCAGGAATTGGTGGTTTAATGTAATTAACTGCAAGGTAACCCTTTTGTTTGCAATTCTTGATAAATTTTTGTCTGTATGTCTGATTATGTCTCTTTTATAATATGCTGAATATGATTACTAATTCAGGATTTATAAAACCTCATGGCCATCAGTTAGAAAATCAATGCTTGTCGTATATGTCTGACAAGTTCGCGAACTTGCTGCTGTTAACCTTTTTTGATATCAGAGGGATTATTCATTACGAATTTGTACCAACTGGACAAACAGTTAACCAAGTTTACTATTTCAAAGTGCTGAAAAGGCTACGAGAAAAAGTTAGACAACCTGAACTTTTTGCCAACAATTCATGGCTCTTGCATCACAACAACGTACTAGCTCACATGGCACTGTCTGTGAGGGAGTTTTCAGCCAGTAAACAAATAACTGTATTGGAACACCCTCCCTACTCACCTGATCTGGGCCCCAATGACTTTTTTCTTTACCTGAAGATAAAGGAAATATTGAAAGGAAGACATTTTGACGACATTCAGGAGGGTAATACGATGACAGCTGTGATGGCCAGTCCAGAAAAAGAGTTCCAAAATTGCTTTGAAAGGTGGATTAGGCACTGGCGTCCATGCATAGCTTCCCAAGGGGAGTACTTTGAAGGTGACTGTAGTGATATTCAGCAATGAGGTATGTAGCACTTTTTCTAGGATGAGTTCATGAACTTAATGGTCAGACTTCATAGAGTGAAGAAAAAAATCTGGTTCACTTTAAGATTACTTATTGAGAACCTACTGTATGCTACTACCTCTACTATGCTAGGTACTCTCACATACTTTTTTACTGTCTTCTTTATGCTGTAGTAGGTTGTTTCAAAAATTGGTGATTTCATCTGTAAACAGTATGTAGCCCTGTGAGTTACCACAGTGCTCCAAAATGGCAGGCTATACCTAAGGAAATGATATTTCTAAATTAATATATTATATTTTTAATATATATCAGTATATCTATCTTTCCTGCCATAAAGAAATAAAACATGTTTTTAGAAAACACTAGTAAAATTTGGTATTCTAGAAAGAGATTCTGTGGGTTGAAAGAAATGTGCCCCTTTGCAAGGCTGGTAATTCACATACGCGTAATTGTTAGTCTTCAGACATGAATTGGAGCTGCTGACAGGGTGATTGTCCGTTTGTAAGAGGGTGGATAGAAACCTGGCAAAGAACCACAGTCCTTTCATCCCTGATAGCGTTTGTATTCTGGCTGTAGTTACATCTTACTTCCAGATATAAGGATGGGTTGCTGTAATCATTGTCTTACACCTCAATCTCTCCCCCTACCCTTACCAAAAATATAAAGGTTTTTTTGTCATGCTGAATCAGTACCATTCGTCGTCATATTTATCCGTGTTGTGTTTTAGAACTTTTGATTTTTTTCAGATCATTACCTATGTCTGATAAATGTTACTGATATTTATGACAACCATTTACTGTGCCAGGTATTGTGCTAAGTACTTTACATACAATGTATCATTTATTTACAACCATTTGTGAGGTTGGTATTTGAATAAGTTAGGATTTTTTTATTTTTATTTTTTTGCTGCAAGTAACACAAAACCCAATACACAACATTAAACGTAAAGACATTTATTGTTAACAAGAAATGTGGAGATAGGTGGACCAAGGTTGTCCAATAGATCAGTGTTGTCCCCAAGGACCTAGGCTCTTTCGGTCCTTCTACTCAGCCATCTTTAGTGTGTCAGTGATATTTCCCCTTGTGTTCAAGAGATGGCTGCCACAACACCAAACATCATGTCTCAACAACAGCATCCAGCTTCATCAGATCAGAATGAAGCAAGGGGCGGTGGGGCAAAGGCAGATAGGCTGTCTCTTCAGGTCTCTTTTACCAGAGAGGGAAATCTTTCTGAGAAGCTTCTGGCAGATTTCCCCTTCAGCCTCACTGGCCAGAAGTAGGTCACGTGATTTCTTGAAGACCCTGTAAACCAACCACTGACCATAGGAATGGAGGATTTAGATCAACGTAATGTATCTACTGGGATGAGGCACATCAGAACCTGAACAAAATCAGGATTTGTTGTTGTTGTTATTAGCGAGGAAGAGGCGGGGAATGGCTGTTGGGTAGGCAACCAGGGTTTGCCCTTATCGTCGTTCCCTCATTTTACAGATGAGGAAACTGAGGCTCAGAGAGTAAGATAAAACTGTAATGACAAAACCAGGATTCAAACCAGATCTGTCTGCCTCCAAAGCAGTTTGCTTTCACATTATTTGCTTTAGCCTGGAACGTGCTATGAGGCAGAGCTACTATAGATCATATCAAAAGGGATTTATTACTAAAAGTGTCAGAAAAACTGCTTTCTAACAGTGACTAATACATAGTGAAGTCTCAAAGCCAGGACTCTCTGGACAATGGTGATCCATGGATAACAAGATATGATTAGATACAAATTTTGCTATTGTGCCTTGGGAAAGGAAAACTGGGTGAGAAAAAACACAGAAAGGAACTGCTGAAAAGAAAGCAAATGTTTCTAATCCTTTTTGCAGTCATCTTCAGTCTTTTCATTGTGCACTTTTCCCCCTATTGACTTTCCAGAAATGGGTGATTTTTTTCAAATGCTGTATACTGGAAAAATCCAAAGGATTCATCAGATGAACAAATTTCAAAGAGCCACTACCAATTTTTTTTTCTTAAGAAATGCATCAAGCATCTGATTTGCTGCTAATAAATTCTCTGTAAGTAGCATTATAATTAAGCACACACAAAACCATTCTGTGTTTCCAAGAATACAGCAGGGCTGGCACTGAATTGGTGATAGCGCATGGGCACCAAGTGGGAGGGTTCCAATGCATCTCAACTACCATGTACCTTCTTTGTGCAGTGACCAATCTGTCTCTCCTCGCTGACACCCTCTGAATCACAGGCCATTGCCCATTCACCCCTTGTCTGTCACTGAGTTAGTTTATTGGGCCCCTTCACTGAGCCTTGAGACTGGCTGTCCTGCTTCCAGGCTCTGGTTAGAAAAAAATGTCAGGAAATCAAAGTGGTACACCTCTTCCAGCATGACTCCTAACCACCCCCAGACTGGTAGACTCAGCCCTTGGAACAGAAACAATGGTATTCGGCAGAACTGGGGGGAAAGAGAGGTGGGGGTGAGAGTGGGGGAGGGGGCAAGGGTGGCAGGAAAGGGCTCAGAGATCAGACCAGGCTTCCAAAGCAGGCGTCACCATATACTGCTGCCTTGCACGGCTTTGGCAAGTTACCTTACCGTCTCAAGCCTCGGTTTCCTCATATATAAAATGTGGAACCACAGCACCCACCTCGAAGACTGATTGTGAGAATTACCAATAACTTGTGTAAAACACGTGGTATGATATAAAAGCTCAACATATTATATAGTGTTATCATTACCAACTCCTTAGGAAAAAGTTGAAGGCTGTTAGTACGGAAAGATTTAGCCTGTGTTGTTATTGTTATGGTTGTTCTTGTGTATAAACAAGATATATTTGCTTTAATTTTTAATGCATCATAAAGTACATAACCCTTTGTGGAAAAAATGCAGTGCTGAGGAAATAAAAGCAAGTAGCCTGGGGGTGTTGTGTATAGAAGCCAACAGTAGCAACCCAATCTCTCCCTGGCTTCTATGCAAACAGTTTCTGTCACAAATGTGTTTTTTGGTATGCAAATCACTCTGTGCAGATTTCTGTGTGCAAAATACAGCATTAAAAAATGGCCCTCTTGCCAGGGAAGATAGGAGATGTTGGCTGCCATCAAATGAATTAGCAGCAAATTTTAGATTTCTTTTCCTAACAATGTATGGGGTGAGCATATTTTTGGCACATTAAACTGAACTATTTTGGCTTTAGATTGTGTGTCCCTTTGATAAAAGTGTGCTTATTCAAGCCTGTAACTACTTTTTTGAAGCTAAAATAATGTTTAGTGGTATTTAATTTAGCATTTCACAACAGTGTGCCACCTCCAGCTAGTAAAAATGCTTGTTTGAAAGTCACAGATGGCTTCCCATCTAAGGTTAGGCTGTGAGTCTCTATAAACTTCCTACTTTTCTGTGAAGATGTGTGCTTTTTAACAGACTTAAGTTTATATTTTGGAAAACATTTTCTCCCTAATTAATGTGTGTCTTAGTAAGTGGAAGGGATACATTTAATAGTAACATCATCCTTTTTGGGGGGTGAGCATGGGAAGTTAGCATTTAATTCACAAGGCCGTATTTTACCATCCAGGTAAAATAATAAAACGTCTCTTCGTGGCGTTCCTTACCATTTTCAAAGTCTTTTCCTATTGGCTCCTCTTGTGAGCTAACAGAAGGAGATGAAGTAAAAACTTTGTCTGAGGTCGCTTGTAACAGAGGACCCAGGCCCAGGTGTTTTGTTTTTCCCCTGATCATGCTCAGGAAAAACAGCAACTGTAGGCCAATGGCTCCACCCTGCTTTCCTTCTCTCTTGTCTTTCCATTCCCTTCCGCCCAACCATTTTTCGTTTGTTTTGGGTGTTTCAAACTTGCCTAATGAGCCACTCATTAACTTTACAAAAACAGCTTAAACTGAAGGCATTTTTCAAAATAAAGTACCTCATCTGAGAGAGAATGACCCGTGTAGCTTACTTCTATTCAGCAAGTGGTTAGAAAAGAGGGAAGAGACTAATGTCTTCGATCATGTGCTCATTCATTCATTCATTCATTCAGCATCATGCTGAGTGTGTGTCAGGCGCTGCCCCGAGGTACAGCAACACAAAGACAAAACTAGTCAGAACCATTGAGGAATTCACAATCTACCAGGGGAGGCAGATGTGTAAACAATCCACACTGTCACTCATGTCCCAACAGAAGTATGTACAAGATAGAAAGTTGGTACAAAGGTGGGATCATTAATTCCATCATGCTTGTAGTGAGGAAAGATCTTTTTGGAGGGGTTACATCTGAGCAAGGTTTTGAAGGATGCATAGGTGTTCTCCAGATACGTGGGGTGTGGGAGGGCAGGAGCCCTTGAGGCAGAGGGAACATAAAAGTACAGAGGCACGGAGTCCTGAACCAGCAAAGGAGGAGGAAGTTCCTCGTTAGAGAAATTTCTTTGGCCTAAGAACAGAGAAGGAGGGAGGTCGGTATGGGAAATATCTCATGTATCTGTTTGCCCTATTTTATTTCTACTCCGCTGTCCAAGTTGGGCTACCTTATGGCTTCTCCGAATTCTTGCCACAGCCTATAACTGGTCCTGTTGCCTCCAGCGTCTTCCCCCACTGACATAGAAGAATACTTCAAAGGCCCCTGCTGTATTCATTCCCTACCAGCACCACCACCATACACACACACACACACACACACACCCCACTGTGGACAAAGTAAAGCCCAAGCACCTTACCCCAGAGCATTTGAGGCCTCTTGCGACTCGGTACCTCCTGGCGACTGGCATTGATCATTTCCTGCTCCACGCCCCACACCTCACAGGTCCCTCAGGTCCCAGGCCCCAAGCCTGGCCTGCATGCTTCCACCTCCCCTCGCTCGCCCTCCTCAGTCCCACTGAGCAGGCTGTCCAACCTTCACAGATATTCACTTCAGTCCTTCAAACTTTAGCTCAGGCCCCGTTTGTCTGGCTGGAAGTGATTCTATCTTCCTGCCTATCTTCCAACATTGTGGCAGGGACTAAGGAAAGGTTTTGGAGTCCCAAGATGTGGGTTCTAATTGTGGTTCTGGCTTTAGACAAGTTTCTGAGACTCAGTTTCCCCAGCTGTAGGTGATGAGTGACTACCTTGCACAGTTGTTTCAGGATTAGCAGAGCAGGTTTAAATGCCTGGCACATAGCCAGTCCTCAGACATTAGAGTTATTGTTATAATTTAAGGTCTTTGTGAAATGCAGGCATAGTAACACCTTTCTAACTTACCATGAGGATCATATACACTGATGAGTATGTAAATTGAAAAGCCCTTTAGATACAGCTAATTATTATTATTTGTATCTCTAGTAATATTCATTTATTCGTTCATCTACTTACTCATTTAACACTTACTAAATTCCCAATATTCAGTGTATCCTAACATCAGCATGGAGGATATAAAGATGAATTTGAAATGTCCCAAAGGGCACAGGCCTATGGGAGAATCAGACAGGAAGGCAGTCAAGTCCAAAACCAGGTGGGGAGCCCTGGGACCAAGTTGGGTGCTGTGGGATAAGGGAAGGCTGAGAGCGTAAGGATGCGTCAGGAAGAGCAGCCCTACGCTAACGTCTGGAAGGATGTGACCAGGTCGGGAAGCAGATGGCAGGTTGAGGGATGTGAGGCTGCTTACAGTGTGGGGGAATGGCAGGACGAGCTGAGTGTCTAGGGCTGTGGGTTGGAGGGAAGGAGAGTGGGGGTGGGGCAGAGCAGACCTGGGGAGACTGAGGTAGGACAAGAGGTTGGAAAGGCGGGCTGAGCCTGGGGGTGGAGGTTCTCAGTGCCTGCATGCTTGGGAGCTGAGAAGTGTTCTGTGGCCCCAGCTGGGCTCCTTGAAGGTAGAGAAGGTTTTCCGTCATCTCTTACTCTCCCCACGTCCTGGCAGCATGTGGGGCACAGTGCTGTGTAGTGAGTCTAGAGGGCAGGTGGTGAAGGCAATGGGAAGTTCTAGAGTGCAGCAAGGAGAGCTGCCCCAGCCACCACCCAGGCTGTGCTTCTATGTCCCCCAGAACCCTTCCTAGTGGCACTGAGGAGTGGAGGTGGCATGCTTGTGCCAAGCTGCTGCAGCACCCATAATGTCACACTGCAAGTGAACAGGAAACTGAGGCTTGTGTTACGGAATTTCACTTCTAGTAAATGTTGCTAAATGCATATAATTACAGACTGAAGGAAGTTCTGCCAAAAACTTTCAAGTGTACAAGAAATGATTCCCTATAACGATGACCCCTTCAAAGACTTTTACCTTCTGTGGGCCAAGACCAACAACGCTGTAGGGGTTAAGTGTTAAAATAAAAATTAACCTGTTGATAACAAAATGGGCTATAGAATACTGACTCCCCCACCCCCACCCCCCATATGTGAAGAAATAGGCAGAAATAAAACAGAAATGAAATCTATCCAAACACCCAGAATCCAGTCAGGCCTGATACTATGTGCCTACCACCCTCTGAAGTAAGGTTTTGAAAACAAACACTTGAAAGTCTGCCCAGATTGTTGTAATCTTATTAATCTAACAAAGACACTCAGTAACTGCCTCAACCAGGGGGATCCGTGTTTACCATGTAATTTGCAACAAGCTGATAAACACACCCTTGCCCCACGTGCAGAAAAATCTCATGTTCCCTGTGAGGAAGCCATTGATAGAAAAACAGTAATAGAGGATTAGAGACCAAAACCCAGTGGTGTAGGTTTTGGGTAAATGTTTGCTCATCTCCCCTACCCCCTGGCGTCCCAGCGTGTGCCATCTCCAAGTTCAGAGGTATAGTGTGTGATTTCTCCTCGTCTTGTCCTCCAAGGCTGTGGTCACAGTGCTCTGGCATCCTTGCCAAGATCTCCTGATGCGGGATTTCTGTGCTGGGTCTTGTTGGGTGGCTCTGAGGTCACTCTGGATTCTGTGGTGATTTTAAGACTGTTTTCTCTCCCCAGTCTAATGGGATTCCAGAGGCCTGTGTTCCCCTCCTCCCAGGGGTGTTTGACGCACCATTGAGCATGGCTCCTCTTAAGAGTTCTTGGTTGCAAACCACAGGATGGCCTCTGGCTGACTCAGCAGAAAAGGAATTTATTGCAAGAACAGGGGGCCGAAGGGAGGTTAGGCAGCCTGGGTTATGCCAAGTTAGCACAGGGACAGTCTGGCTGCCCCACCACACCAGCCTAGCCACCCCTTCCCTACGGCCACCAGTTCTGCAAATCGTCTCTAAGCGTGGCCTGGCACCTTTGCCTTGCTCCCTCAGGATTGAAATCCCAGGAGGGGACGTGCATTTGGCTGCCCTCAGGCCCAGCTTCTGCCTCCTTTGTGCAGGGTAAGACCTGCCTCCCACCAGAACCCACACAAGGGGAAGAGATTTGGATGTTGGGTAGTCAAAAAAGTGAAAAAATATCCACTTGACTCCTTAAATCATAATAGCTGACATTTACTAAGCATAACGCCAAGCACCTTAAATGGATGAACTCATTGAGACCTCACCACAGGCCTATAAGGAAGGGCTCCATTTTAGAGAGAAGAAACGGAAGCATAAGAAATTGAGTATTGTGCTCAAGATTGCTCAGCTAGGAAGCTACAGAACTGTGAGTCAAGCTTCACCGTGGGTATGTAGACAGAGGTCAGTCATCGTCCATAGAGGCTCTGGAAGCTATGTGTAAACCTCACCACAGATGGCCTCTTTCATATTGGCTGGCTCATCCAGCCTCTAACCTCCTCGGACCTCCTCTCCTTCCTGTGTGCCCTGTTTTGCTTTGCCTCCAGGCCCACCGACTCCCTCACCCCCCTTCTCCCTCCAGGCTCTTGCCCTGGTGCTCAACCCATCTGTCTGTGCAAAGCCCCTTCCTCATTTAACTCTGGTTCACAAGAGTGTGTGGCCCAAACTGGAAATGTACCAGGATGCCAAACGCCAAGATTCATTCCATGTGATAAATTCCTCCCACTATATTTTATAAACCGTTTGTCCTTATGAGAATCTGTTCCAGGGTCTGAATCACTGAGTGGAAAAAAAAAAAAAAAAAAAGCACATTAACTTTTATAAATTGAATATTTCTAATTTAAAACTATGTCCTATCCATCAGGGATGGCAACATGTACAGCAATAGAATTTGACATCAAGAGATTTCTATTACTTTAAAACATTGGCATTGCTTGGACTCTGGTAGACGGGGGCGGGGGGCACCTGATCAATACTGGCTGCATTAGGAATGAGAACGAGAGGCCTGCCATTCTGGTAATTGCAGCCTTTCTTGAAAGATTGACATTCTTTTTGTGAGCATGTTACAAACAAAGGCTCATTTTCAGCCTTAAAATGTCCTAATTTTTCCGTCTTTTATTTATTTCCCCATTTCTTACCTCCTTTTAGATTACTGATTACCTCCGCTTGCACTTTGGGAAAGGGCTTCTTTCCTGGAACAGTAATTGTAGTGATGCCCCCAACCCACACACACAGCGTGAGAGCATTCCTGTTCCACGCCATTACGGAAATCTAAATATGACTATTTAGATTCTGAAGTACCAGGAGGGGACATGTGTGTCAGTTAGTCTTACTCCGCATAGCCCATATCCCACTGTGATTTCTCAGCAAGACATAATAATTATCCATAATTGTAGTGGGCATGACAGGCAGATAAAGTCTGAATATTAAACCCATCCTTCTGAAAACAAAAGACAGTGGTGTACAGTGCACGATGTCGCCTGCAGCCCCACATTGTGGTTAGAAGGTACCCGACCAGCTCCTTAAACGCAACTCTGAATAAAGTTTCTAAAATGAAAATGGGCCAACGCTTTAGAAATAAATTTGTTGTGAATAAAAATTTCAGATTGCAGACTCCAGGAGTGACACAAAATGGAAGGGAAGGGCCTCAAGATGCCTTTTCCTAAATCAGGATGATCAAATTCGTGTCCACCAGCCTGATCCTCTCCTGACAGTGGCGAACTGGGGTGCGTCCAGTCACCCTCAAACATCTCATCAATCTCCTGCCACAAAAATGAATCAACGCCACATCCAGACCCTAATCCTACTTCCCTGCAGCCTGAGCACCTGCCAGGCTGCGTTAAGAATGAGTGATGCTGACACAGATGGAAGTCCACGTGCTGCAGCGCTGGGGGGCCCGTGAGAGGAGAGGAGGAGCCCCTCACCCCCCAGCCGAACGCTGCGTCTCCTCCCAGACACATCAGGCTCGCACTCCTTCCGGTGTGGATCTGTCATATTCCATTGTCAGCAGCAGAGTGAGTGGGCAGATGTGCGCATGGACAGAAGGCTGAGATGCTGCCACAACGGGGCAGCTGCTGGGGCGTGTTTCTGCTCAGGGCGACAGCCTATCAGCAGATGCAGGGGTGGCCTCGCCGCCGGTTGTTTAGGAGGCTCACCTCTCCCAAGAGCCTAAACCCCGTAAAAGCAGTTTCCCTGAAACTTCTCTAAGGTTGCTTCTCCCACTGTGACTTCCCTGAGGGTAGCTCCCTGGCCCGTCAGGATGAATTAAGCGTCCAGTGCATCCATTGGAATCTCTGTGGCCCAGCCACAGAGACGATCTTTCTTCTGCCTGGGGACAGGCTGATGAGAGTCTCCTGAGGTCTCTGGGCCTCCGTATGACAAACAGTCCTAGGTTCGAACAGCAATGGATTCCGATTCCAGCAGAGCAACCCGGGCAAGTTCCCCAACTTCTCCAAGCCTTGATTTTCTCATAGGAAAATTGGGGGCAGGGATAATATCATTCACCTTCAAAGGTGGCTGTGAGGCTCAGACATGCACATGGAAAGCATCTAGCACAGCACCCGGCACACTCAGGTGTCCTGTTTACTGGACTCTATTCCTTGTCAAGGTCTTTAAGAAGGCCACCCGTGTGGCATTTAAGAAACTGTACCGAGATCAGAAACAGATGGCCATCAGGGAGAGAGCCCTTCCTGACTCCTGAGTGCACAGGGACCTCTCCTGTCACTGGCTCTCCAGAGCAGTTTGACACTCCCAGCCAGGCCCTGACACGTGGCCTAAACTCCCTTGTGGGTTGACTTAGTTTGCCCTGTGAGAGACCTTGCAATCTAGCCAATGACTGCTTCAGGTAAACACCCTCTCCTTCTGTGTGTGTGCCTTTCACAGTTGGCATTAACGGCTTCAAGAGCCAGAAGGGACCGTGCGGATCCCCTGCATCCCAGATGGGGTAGCGAAGGCCGTGGCAGAGCTGTGTGTGATATCCCTGGACTCCTAGTCCAGTGCTCCTTCTGTTCTCCGTGCTGCCTTGGGCATGCGTATCCTGAAGTGTGGTTGTCCAGGGAAACACTCTGTTCAGATGTGCTGCTCCTGCTGCCCCAGCAACACAGCCAGCCGTGCACAGGAAGGAAGGTGGGCAGCAGATGCTGTGCTATCCCGGCCCTCCTCCTCTCCTCACCAGCCTCCTCCTTGACTGTCTGGCTCCTGCCATCCTTCCTAACCCAGCTTCTGCATCATTGCCTCTTGGCGCCATCCGCAACCGTGAGGGTTAAGGTTATAGCCCCTAATTGTCTCTGTCCAGCCTGGATCACAGGGTGCTATAGTCATCGGTTCATACATGCCTCCCACATATCTGGAGGGTTCTTCCAAGGCAGGGGCACATGGTGGGCGTCAGTGGCTAACTTGTGATGGCGCTCAGACTGGAATGTAAATGCCTACACCTCTGGTCTGGCCGGAAAGAATAACCATTTCTGCTCATGTGGAAGGGCCTTCTCTCCAACTTCATCTTCTACTCTTCAACTCTGATGGCAGAAGCATGGCTACAGAGTCAGGCAATCCCAGCTGCAAATACTGACTCGATGACTTGCTAGCTTGGGGACTTTGGGCAAGATACTAACTTCCCTGAGCTTTCGTTTTCCTGTGTGTGAAACAGAGATGATAATGCCTGCCTCATATGCTTCTGATGAAAATTAAATGAGGTGATGCAAATTAGGATATGGTAAAGCCTGCCCATAGTAGGCACTTAAAATTAGGAGCTGTGACCGCAGCGGGCTTTTTAGTAAACATGCATTAAATTAAGCAGAACAGGACTGAGTCTGATAAGATGCACTATTACATTAACTACAGAATCAAACCAGGGGGGACAGAACGAGCACTGGAATGGGAACATGAAAACCCCACTTCTACTTTTGTCACCAAACCAATGTCCTCACTGGTTAAAGAAGGCAGGAAGGTTTAGTTACAATGACAACTAGGTTCACTCCAGCTCACAGATCTTCTAACCCTACGAGTCTTTGATTAGACAATTTCGTGAACTAACATATGTAGTCTGAGGCTCTACTAAGGTTTTTAAGGAGAAATGGATCCAAAATTTAATCCTACTGAAGGGCAAAAGTCCAGTGTTGGAAGGCCAAGGCTTAGGCAGCAAATCCTTACTTGCTAATATTTCCACCCACATGAGGTGACTTTCCTTCTAAAGGGTTCAGAGGCAACAATGCTCAAAATGACCATTTTGTGAATCCTGAGAACGCTCGGCATTCCAGCAATTCCTGTGAGTGACTGGCAGAAGCTTATGTCTGCAAAATGCCTTCTAGAAGAAATTGCAGGGAAATAGAGCCTTTCGACATTACAGTGTTTTCAAATATCATAATTACTGCTCTATAAATATCCCACGCCCACAGTGTATCAGGTACCACATGGGAAATATTGGATTCAGTGGGAGATTTTCTTAGAAGACACATAACAGTACCATATGCCAGTCATCTTGGATAATATTTATGTACATGCTGCAGAAGCAAAGATTAGCTGTGTCAATATGTATAGAAAAACCCCACAAAAGGAAGTCTGTGGGATGTGTATTATCTGCACTTATGCTCAAAAGCATTTTCCTAATTTCTCCACTTCTTGAAGAGCTATTTCACCCACAAACTATGGAAAGGTTGAAGGAATTAATACAGTAATAATCAGGGGGAAATTATCTGAGATGCCTGGGGTCTCCTACTGGGAGTAGTTCAGAGCCTCTGCAGATAAAAAGAGCAGTTCCAGAGCTGTGAACAGCAATTAACCCTTCCATTTGCTTTTAACTAATGGGATTGAAACATAGTTCAGTCGTTGTCAATTGTTCTCACCAGCATACCAAAGGGGAAATTGCTTGGAGGAAAAAAGTCTTTGCATGGGAGACATGCAAGAGGAAAAACAATTCCCACTAATATGAACACTGTACAAATAACCAGTCAACGATGTTAGTAGATGGGTACTATAGACTGAATTGTGTCCCCTCCCAAATTTATACATTGAAGCTGTAAGCCCCAAAATGATGGCGTTTGGAGATGGGGCCTTTGGGAGGTAATTAGATGTAGATGCGGTCATGAGGATGGAGTCCTCTCGATGGAATTTGTGCCCTTATAAGAAGTGACACCAGAGAGCGATTCTCTCTCTCTCTCTCTCTCTCTCTCTCTCTCTCTCTCTCTCTCTCTCTCTCACACACACACACACAGAGAAGATGGCCGTTTGCAAGCCAGGAAGAAAGCCCTCCGCTGAAACTGACCAGGCTGACACCTGATCTCAGATTTACAGTCTCCAGAACCGTGAGAGAGTTATTGTTAGGCCTCCCAGTCTATGGTATGTTCTTACGGCAGCCCAAGCTGACCAATACAATAGGGTTCTCACCCTTGGAGCTTTCATCTTAGACAGGGATGAGATCAGAATTTGGGATTATATTAAGCAAAGAAAGACACACATTTAAGCAGCCATGTAGGCAGAGCGTTACTGCCCTGATAGGCTGGTGAGGCTGGGCGTCACTGTCTCCCTATTTTCTTGGTAGAGATGGTTGTTATAGACTGAAAGGATGTGTGACTATCTGTTAGGGAATCAATCCCAAGCTAAAAATATGAAATTCTCTGATTATTTGGAGAACAGAGCGGTACTAAACAGCCTAATGCCAGCAAATCGTTTGAAATTGAGAAACAATATTGCAGAGCCCAGGCAGTGGAGGTCAAGAGAGGGAACAACTTTGTTTGTTGTGAATTGCATTTCTCTTTACTGCACAGCTTTATTTTTAATTGCAAAGTGTCTGTTTGAGTAGTTATTACTGAAATTTATTTTTGTAATAAAATCTCTTTGTTAAATCACAGTTTTATTAACAGTAGCGTGAACTGGATTTTTCTGTCATAAATAAGATGCTGAAGTGTTTTTAAAATTAGAAAACTACTCTGCAGCCCATCCCAAATCTCAATATGACTGTTAGGCAGAAAAAACAGTGGCCTAATTGGATTGTCTGAGAACTCAAGAGGTACTTACGTTGAGCATGCTGGAGGCTTGGCTAGCTTCAGGAGCCTGGTGTTCTGGATTCAACTAGACCCCAAATAGCTGTGTGACTTGGAGCAAGTCACTTCCCCTCTCTGGGCCTTAGTTTCCTCATCTGTTTAAAATAAAACAAACAAACAAAAATACAAGGAGGCTGCATCTTTCTCCTCTGACATTCTCCTCAGGAATATGTCTTCACTCAATAGCAGGCAGCTCTAAAAGATGACTTTCCAGACCTGGCAGAAAAATGAAGGGTTAGGATGGAATTGAAATATTAAAACCATGTACCCAGGTGTGGAGGCCCCAGTTTGTCACCATTATCACCCTGCCCTTTTGTGAGACACCAGCTCCAGCCTTCACATTATGTTGAGGGCCAAGGGACGTCCAAAGCCATGTGTGAGAAGCTCCAGGTCATGTGAGGACGCCCAGGCTGAGGCCCTGCAGGTAGGCCTAGCACAGGAGGAGCCTGGGGAAGCAGACCATTCCGAGGTGCCCCGGGACTGACTGCCTGGAGTCTGTGCTCCTGTGGGGGCTGGGAAGGTGCCAGGTGGAGGGCCCAGTCCTATGCACGCACTGACTCTTCCCACCCATCCTGAGCCAGCTCACGGCAGCCATTGAAGTAGACAAAGCTCAAGGCTGCCCTCCAACCCAGGGGGCAGGTGAACATTGGGGTTTGGGGCTACATTCATTTGTTAGGGCTGCCAGAACAAGATACCACAGACTGACGGCTTAAACAACATAAATTGATTTTCTCATTTTTCTCACAATTCTGAGCCTAGAAGTCCAAGACCAAGGTGTCAGCAGCGTTGGTTTCTGCTGAGGCCTCTCTCCTTGGCTTGCAGATGGCTGCCTTCTTCTGTTTTCACGTGGTCTTCCCTCTGGCTCTCTGTGTCCACATATCCTCCTCTTATATGATAGATTAGAGCTAACCCTACTGACATTATTTTAATTTGATCACTACTTTAAAGACATTATCTCCAGATACAGCCATACACGGAGGTACGAGGGGTTATGATTTCAACACATGAGTTTTGGGGAGACACAATTCAGCCTGTAACAGGAGCCTGCAGATGCTTTATTTTGATGGGGACCCTGTATCAGTTTGCTAGGGCTGACATAACAATGACCACAGACTGGTAGCTTAAAACAACCAAAATTGATTTGGTCCATAGTTCTGGAAGCTAGAAGTCCAAAATCAAAGTGTTGGCAGAGTGATATTTTCCCTCTGAAGCCTCTTGGGGTGGTTCCTTCTTTGCCTCTACCACCTTCTCATGTTTTCTGGCAATGCTTGGCATTCCTTGGCTTGTATATACATCACTCCAATCTCTGCCTCCATCTTTACATGGTGTTCTCTTCTCTCGGTGTGTGTCTAAACTTCCTTCTTCTTATAAGTCCCACCTTAAATTCAATATGATCTCGCTGAACTTGGTTACATCTGCAAAGACCCTGTTTTCAGATAAGGTCACCTTCAGAGGTACTGGGGGTTAGAACTTGAATATATCTTTTTTGGGGACACAATTCAACCCACAACAGACGCCTTCTTCTTATGCCCCTGCCTTCCTGTCGTCAGAGCTGCTGAGCTGTCATTATTTTGCCTAAAGGTTGAGAGAGGGTGCTAATTGGCATTTTGTTCAATGCTTTTTTAACTGACAAACATCATTTTCTTTTCTGGTCCCTTTGTTCCTCTCTTTGTCTCTCTCTTTTTCTTCCCTTTCCCCTCGGTTGTCCTCTCCTGTGTTTGCCTGTCTGCTCTGCCTCTCAGTCCCCTCCTCTTTCCCCAGTCTCCTCACCCCAGCCTCTCTCCGGCTTCCCCCTCCTTGCTTAGGCATCTGCCCAGAAGACACCATTGTTTCTCACATGTGATGACCAGGAGGAATGTTTCTCAGTTGTGATAAAAACCCTGAGTCTCTGCTTTGCCCCAGTGATCACACGATGGCTTTCTCTCCCAGCGTGCCATGGATTGGGGTCTGCTTTTTTCAAGCATCCTACAGTCACACCATTTCCCAAAGTTTCGTTGCCAGTGCCCTGAAGCCTCTACTAGGTTTTTCTCTAGGCAGGCTGCTCATTGTGATCTGGTTGGTCTATTCTGGGTCCAAATCTTAGTTCATTGCCCTCACTAGGGAATATAGATGCTTAAGGCCTAGGAAACCATTAGCAAACCAAATCTAGCAGAGTAGTAGAAGAAGAATAGACCGCGACCAAGTAGGGCTTATCGCAGGAATTCAAGGAAGATTCCAAGAAATGAACCAGTCATACACAGCACACTATGCATAAATCTCAAAATCATTATTCTGAGTGAAAGAAGCCAGACAAAACAAGAGTACATATAAAACTCTAGAGACTGCAAACTAATCAATAGTGACGGAAAGCAGACTGGTGGTTGCCTGGAGAAGGGGGGTTGGGGAGGGGCCAGAAGGAATCGATTTCAAAGAGGCAGAAGGAAACTTTTGGGGATGATAGATATGTTCTCTCTCTTGATGGTGGAGATGCTTTCACAGAGGGTATGCATATGCCAAACATCAAAGTGCACACAAAAAAGATCATAAAGATTCCTCGTTTAAGAAATCTATTAATGCAGTCGAGTGTACAAGACACGGTACAAGGGGTCAAGACATAAAATGGAAAGGCACGTGGCAGATGGGGAGATACGATGATGGCCTCATCATTCATTCCCACACAGATTTATTCAATGAGAGTGGATTCTGGAATCCAAAATTCTCCCGAGTTCTCACCCTCTCTCTGCCTGCGGTTATAATCGGGTGACTGGTGTTTGGGCTTTGAGCCTGTTTTCCGCAAAAGAGGATAAAAACTGTGAAATGAAGGTAGTAACACCCACGACTGCTGTTGTGAGGCTGACAGGCAATAAATGGGAGGTGTTCATAGCCAAGGACAGCCTCTAAAATGGTAACAATGAGAAAAGGATTATTCCTCACACCTTCTCCGAGAACCTTCTGTGAGCTAGGTATTACCAAATAGGTGGATCCTGAAAGGAAAGACACGGTTCCTTCAAGTGTGCCGTTCTCAGTCCTGTGTGCAGGAAAAATCGAGGCATCCACTGGCCTCCGGGACTGGCTCACCTCAGTGCTCAATACATTGATTTTTCAAGGTCCCTTATTCATGGGTCCAGCCCACGATCCATCCTCACCTGCTTCCCAGAAATTGTTTTGGGATTCCCCAAAAGGGGTGAGGCCTTTTCTCACAAGCAAATTTTAACTGTTTGAAAAGCGTTTTGAATATACATTTTGAAAGCAGGGAGGAACAATAAACACAGTATAATAGAATACATATTGAAAACGAAATTCAGATATGCATTTGAAAAGAAAGAAAGTCATAGTATTGGCCCAGAACAAAGGAGAGCATGACACTGAGGAAGTAAAACTTTAAGGACATGTTTTGTTAGCTGAGTTTTTAACTTTTAGAATACATGCCCAAGTTCTCTTGATTTTGGAGAACCTGATTCCATCATTGACACCTGCCATTCCCAGTGGAGGCAGAGACTGGTGACACGGTGTGAGGAGGTACTCGCAGAGGCAGCACGGAGCCTGCGACAGGTATAGGTACAGTTGTGTGATGGCTGGTGGTGGGTCCTCCAGCCTCGCTTGGTAGCCCAGGTGTAGCCCCGCTGCGTGATGGGGAAGGCCATGCCTTGGACCTGGTTAGGTTGCTAAGGACAAACCCATCATCGTCATCATCATATTATTATCGTCATCATCACCATCATCATCGTGGCAGCAGCAAGCTCCTATGGAAAGCTTACATTGTGTTAGGCGATGTTTGAATCACTTTCCATCTTTCATATGTATCACGTTTAATCCTCACAACAGCCCTAGGAGGGTTAGTACTATTTATGAAGGTTATAATATAATCTCTATTTTACAAATGAGGAAACAGGCATTGAGGGTTAAGTAGCTTGCTCAAAGACATACATGCAGAGTTAGGGATGGGGAACAGAGTTGAGATGTAGGCAAGAAGAATCCATAGAGGGCTATTCTTGTTAATTGACCGTTAATCTAAAATTTTGATTTTAAGGGGATTGGCTCCCTAATCTCTAGAACGATACAGGCCTGGGGACACTCAACCAGTGTGAGTGCATGAGGGACAGGGGGATGCGTATCATGACCATTTTAACGATGTTCAGAAAAGAGAAGTAAGAAGCAGGGCCCATGACTACTGGACCAAACAGGGGGCATGGAGTGACTCTCCAGTTTTACTGCTCATAGAACATCGAGTGACCTCATACTTTACAGATGAGGAAACTGAGTCAAGAGGAGCTAAACAATTTGGCCGGGTCTCCACAGCAAGTACGAGCTGGGACTTGAACTCAGGTGCTAGCTTTGCCCACAATGATGAACTGTAAGAGTCTCATCTTATTCAGGCCCCAAGGACTGAGCTCCCCGCCCCCCTAAGAGGTGAAGGCCCTTGTCGAGGACCCAGCTGGCTAGAGCCAGAGCCAGGGCTCCATGTCTGTCTGTCTCTTTGATCCTATTCTTTTGTCTCATCCACGTGGACCCAACTAGCCCAGGGCCAGGCATGGTGACTGTGGCTGAAGGGGCTTTCTAACCACAGCTGCCCCACCAGGTAAAGCAGACGTTGGCAGGCACCTCCTATTTGGACAAGCAGGGGTCCTCAGTTGTCCACCAGACCAGCTGATGCCCTGCTTTCTCTGCCTGGCTCAGGAGAGGCGGGCATAATCCAGGAGAGTGGATACAGCTTTTTAATAACCTTTAATACCTGCCCATTGAAAAAAAGAACATCCACACCAAGAAAATTAAACAAATGTGTTACTCAAAAGACCAGCTGGGGAAGGCTCTTGATCAGATCTGGGAATGCAGCCAGAAAAAAATCATTTCCATAGCCCCACTGGGAATGGAGAAAATGACCCAGTTAGAGAAACTTTTGGAAGGGGCCTGTCCTGACTTCATGACTGTCCCCTCAGGGACGCCTGCCAACCCTTTCCCCCCAGAATCACATTATCCACACAGTTCTTTAGGACCTTTGATTGTTCTCTCAAGGAAGCAGGGGCAGTCGCTCAACTGAGGACTGAATTAAACTAGCGATGGTACATCCTAACTATGGAATACTACTCAGCAGTAAAAAGGAGTGAACTACTGACACATGCAACAACATCAATGAATCTCAAAAACAATACACTGAGTGAAAGAAGCCCATCTGAGAAGGATACATACCATATGATTCCATTTCTATGATATTCTTGAAAAGGAATAACTACAGTTAGAAGAACCAGTTTGGCCAGGGCTGGAGTAGGGAGAGCATCCACTGTGAAATGTTCCCAGGGAACTTTTGGGGATGATGGAAATGCCCTATGGTTCGTGGAGTGGTGGTTACACTTTGCCAAAAATACTCAAAACTGTGTTAAATAGGCCAGTTTTATTGCATGTGAATTATACTTCAATATAGCTGATTAAAGATCACAAAAAAGGAAGGAAAGAAGGAAGGAAGGAAGGAAGGAAAGAAAGAAGGAAGAGAGGGAAGCAGCTACCAGCTGTTGCTGGGTACCAATACTGCCTTCACGGTCATAAGAAAAGGGTCTCTTCAGTGTCTTTCTGGGGAGGGACAGCCCCGTGGGAAGCCCTGGCTGGGCCCAGCATCTACGAGCGCTCAAACTTCTGTGAGAGTGAATGAATCCAGAGATAACTCCAGCAGGAGGGGCACCTCTGACCACTGTTTCCACAGATAAGGTGGATGGCGGGTGCCTGGACTCTGCCCAGCAGGCTGCCTGGCAGATGCTGAACTGACAGGGTTCCTGAGGATGGCCTGCTTCTTTCACCCCCATCCCTCAGAGCCCCTCCCAGGTGCCAGGCCCTGTGCAGGTGCTGGGGGCAGGGCCCTTCCCTGGAGGAGTTTCCATGCTGGTGGGGGTGGCAGAGTCAGTGCAGACAATTATGACAGGTGGGACAGAGGGAATTCAGCAACAGGGGTGCCCTGAGGAGGAGCCGGCTCAGATGGGAGGTCAGGGAGGCTTCCCGGCAGAGGTGACATTTGGGCTAAGCTGGGACAGGGGTGACAGGGGTTAGCCAGTGAGAGGCCAGGGGAATGTGATGAACGAGGGCAGGCAGGAGCCAGCTTAGTATTTGGGGAGGGAGGTTGGCAGGAGTAGGGATGGGGTTTGTACTGGAGAATGACTGACAGGGGGCGGGGTCAGGCCCTCTTGGGTCTTGTAGGCTTGGAAGCCTCTTGGACTTTGGACTCTCCTGAGGCAGTGGTGAGGCCCCAGAGAGCAGCATCATCAGACTTTCACTGCAGAAAAATCCCCAGGGCAGAGGACTTGCATGAGCCCCAGCAAACACATTTAAGACAGGTAGGGTTTTCGTAGGGTGCTTGTGTGAGCACTGCCTCAAGTAACAAACACAGAAGCACTCTGTGAATTATGTACAGCTCGGATGACTCACCTCGGACAAGTGAAGTTGGCAAGTGTTTGAACTCTGTCTTGCCGGTGAGCAGACAGTGTAGAGATTTGCCCAGAGTCCCTGTCATTTTGTGGAGCGTCAAGGCTGGAGCCTGACATGTTCCTCCCCATCCTGTCGCTGAAAAGGCAGAGGAGAAAATGTCACTCGCACACTTCTGCGTTCAGTGATCGGGTGCCATCTCTTCTGGGGTGCCACCTGCCTATGCCCAGGAGGACTGCCCGGCCAGCCTGGAGGGCCCCAGGCTGAGTAGGTAGGTTTGCATCTGCCCTCTGAGCTTTTCTGTCCACACAGCAAAAGCGTGAGCTTGGCTGGACGCCGTTTTGCCGATGGCCAGCAGGGGGCGCCCCAGGACAGACGACTTTGGGCTCCACCTCAAGGATCACCCAGGAATTCTGTCTTTCATACACTTAAAACAAATGACCCGGCTCTACCTCTTCTTCCCAAAGCCCAGACGGTCAGATGTCTTCAATAAATCATATTCGGACCTTCTGCACCAGGCAGCCTTGACAAGGTCCATCTCTTTGGAGTGAGAGGTCCTTGAAAAGTCCCCACCAGGAGTTTCTCCCAAGGTAATTAGTTCATTTATCAAGTAAGGGGAACAGATAATCTTATAGTGAAGGCTGGAGAGATGTTGATTTGAAGAGGTTAGCAGGCAGCCCTACTAGCATTCACCAGAGCCATTTCTTGAAGCCTACTCAGCCTGTTCCCTCATTAAGCCTCTCTCGCTCTTGGGATCTGCCTGCCAGGAGGGGTGTCAGAATCTTGGAACCGTCCTCCCGTGACACGTGCAGTAGGCAGGTTTGGCTGTGAATCGAGTCCAAGGCTTCGAGTCTGGTTCATCCTGACATCAGTTCCAAGGTTAGCCCAGAACTGCCCTGGGGTGGCGGAGGGTACTGCGGGGCCTGGAGGGAGGGCTTCTCTAGTTATTTTAGGGTGAGAGCGGGCAGCCTTGCTTAGGACTCTGCCATGAGCTGTGCAGATTAAGCATCATACGGGCACAGTTCAGCCCTGCAATTAAATACTACAGACAACCACGTGAATCCCACACCTACTGAAAGACACATGTGATGGCGATTGTGCGACATGAAAATTGGGCAAATGCATTGTGTAAATGACTATAATTAACACTGCTTTTGCTCAGCAACCCTTTTTACAACTTCCTGTCCTCTACTAGTGCTTTCCTAAGGCAGGGTTGATGGTTTCTCCTGCCACTAGTCTCATGTCCATCCCACCCACCCTGACAGAGATATTGATTTTCTTGGCGTAGCCTTCCTTCCCCTCCTTGCAGTCCATGTGGTTTAGATGGTGCTGACCTCATGCCAACTCAGACATGCCCCGTTGGAATACTGCACGCACCTGTGCCCCAGCAACAAGTCTAGGGATGGGCATGCAACCTAGTCAGAGTCAATGAAATTCAACTCTAGGACTCTGGTTAGAGCTGTAGGGAAGAAAGAAATCTCTATTTCTGCTGGCCTTGATGTGGGGAAAGTGAGGCCAACCCAAGTTATGCTGATTGAGGGGGGTGGGGGGAAACAAAGCAGCGAGACCAGGTGCAGAGAGATCAGGTCCTATTGACATTGTTTGATCTCCTGGATCCAGCAGTTCCTGAAGCCACATTTGAACTTTTTAGTTATGTGACCCAATAAATTCCATTTTTCCTTAAGCCACTTTGAGTTAGGTTTATGTCACTTGCAACTAAAAACCTCCTGTCTGCTACACATTAGGGAAGTTCAAGGCCAAAAGAAAATAGCCACCTATTTTCTTTTAGCCTTGAACTTCCCTAATGTGTAGAAGGAGAAGGAACCCGTCAGATATGAGGGCCTGAACTTGGACAGGTACTAGGGAGAGACAGAAGTGGACAGATCCAAGAACTTAGCAGGCATCATTGCTGGGACTCCCTGAATGACTGGATTTGTTGGGAGAGAGAGGCTCTAAAGAGGATGAGCCGGGGTCAGGGTCATGCTATTCACCGAGGCAGAGAGTATGATAAAAAGGGGTGCGTGCTACCAACAGCAGCTTCCACTTTGCAAATGTGTGACTTACCTGTGGGCGCCTGGGCACTTGTCCAGTGGGCTGCTGGCCATGTGGGCTGGAGGTCAGTGAGTTCTAGAGAGCGCCTCTCCAGAGAGGAGCAGAGGACAGAGGAGCCGGGGCCAGGTGCTAAGGGGCACCTACGTTAAGGAAGGGAGAGGGTTTAGAAAAGGAACCAGAAAAGCATTTGGAAGTGACAACTCCAGAGAGCCCCCCAAAGTCATTGTTAGTCCCCTCATTGGCCCGGCTGCCATCAGCGCATCTAAGGGCAGGGACCGTATATGACTCATTCCTCCTGTACCCTAAGCACCAGCCTACCCCTGGCATGTGATGGGAGCTCGGGAACTGTTTGCTGGATGAAGGAGTGGACGACAAGTGCAGGGCTGGCGGACTACAGATATGCATTTAGTCCCACTTCTTACCAAAAAAATCTGATTGGGACATTAGGACACCAGGTTGGCTTGTTCCCTGGGGTGGGCACTTCTGTCTGACACCTCTGAGAGGGACTGTTTCCTGCAACTGCGGGGCCAAAGTCCTCCCCCACTCCCCTCTCTCCCTTATGCCGTCTCAAGTCAAAGCCAGGAAGGAGCTGGCAGGGAAACAGGCCACTTGCTTTCATTTTCCTTTTTAAGAGTTTGATCTTCTCTTAACGTAGGTGCCCCTCGGTGCTTGGGCCCGGCTCCTCTCCCCTCTCCCCAGGCAGTGTCTCCACTCTCAAGGCTTCTGGATGCTCCCCTCTGCTGACCACTATGGGCCTGCTCAGACCCACACGGCCAGCAGCCTGCTGGACAAATGCCCGGATGGCCACAGGCACCCAAGCCACACATTTGCAAAGTGTCTTTCCATGTACCTGGTCCTCCTTGTACTCTCTGCCTTGGTGAGCAGCACGACCCCCGCCCCTGGCTCATCCTCACCCTTCTCTCCCACCACCCCGCCACTGAAATTCATTTCTCATCCAGTCCCTTTGATGCTGCTACTAATTTCTTCTCAGATCTGCCCACTTCCCTCTTCCTCAGTCCCCGCCCGACTTCCAGCTGTTGAATTTGGCTGCTTCATGATCATTCTTTACCCTTCCTCCTCTAGCTCCCAGGCTCCCCTGATGGCACTGCAGGTGTGAGCCTGGAACCAGCCTCACGCCCACTCCTACCCTGGTCCCTGGACCCAGGGTCTGTTGCTGTCATTCGCCAAAGTTGCCTGTTATTCCATCTCCTTCCCCCCCTGCCTCGGCACCAGATACTGCCCTGCCCAGATAGGGTTAAGTGAAGTCTTGAACATGGCAGGTGGGTATTTGGAGTGCCAGGATGGAAGCCATAGGTGGATGAAAAGAGCAGACAGTCTCCTTCAAACTGCAGGGAGCTGGTGAGCCAAACTGACTGCACTGCCTGGGAGCTGACATGACAAAACTCAAATTGGTGTCCTCCTAGCGGGTGAGGTTTCATTGTGGTTTTAATTTGCATGTCCCTGAGGACCAGTGATCTTAAGTATCTTTGTATGTACTCATCTGCCCTTCGTATGTCTTCTTGGGTGAAGTGTCTGTTAAAATATTTTCCTCAATTTTAAAATTGAGTTTTTAACATCTTATTGAGTTGCAAGAGTTATTTATATATTCTAGCTACAAGCCCTTTATTGGATATATGTTGTTTTGTTTACTGCTTTATTGAGATTTACTCACATACCATCACATTCATCCAGTTAAAATGTATAATTCAGTGGCTTTTAGTGTATTCACAAAGTTGTGCATTGGTCATGACTATGTCAAATATATGTTTGCAAATATTTTTTTCAGTCTGTGGCTTGCTTTTTCTTTCATTTTCTTAACATATTCTTTTGAAGACAAACCTTTATCATTTTGATGAAGTCCAACTTTTTTTTGTAATTTGTAGTTTTTGTGTTATAGTTTAAAAATCTTTGCAAAAACCAAGGCCATAAAGATTTTTTTCTAAAAGTTTTATAGTTTTAGCTCTTATATTTAGGTCTATGAACTTTTTCAGGCTAATTTTGGTATATGGTGTGAAGAGCCAAGGTTCTTTTTCTTTTTCCTTGTCATTTTGGTCATATAATTGTTCCAGTACCATTTGTAGAAAAAAGGATCCTTTACCTTTGTTGAAAATCAGTTAAACATATATGTATGGGTCTTTTTGTGGACTAACTATTCTGTTTCATTAATTTGTCTATTTTTATACCGATACCAAACTGCCTTGATTACTATCGCCTTGTAATAAGTCTTGAAACCAAGTAGTGGACATCCTCTAAGTTTATGCTTCTCTTTCAAAGTTATTTTGCTATTCCATACCTGTTGCATTTACATATAAATTTTGGACTCAAGTTGTCTATTTCCACATACTCGCAAAAAAGCTGAGTTTTGATTGGAACTACATTGAATCTATAAATCAATTTGGGAAAAATAAACACCTTAACAATATAGAATCTTGTGATCCATGAACAATCTATTTCTAATTTTATTTAGGCATTGATTTCCCTCTGCAATATTTTATAATTTTCAATATTTGGGTCTTGGATATCTTTTGACAAATTTATCCTTGAGTATTTCATATGCTATAGTATGATAGTACTTTAAAAATATCAAATTTTCAACTATTTATTTATAGTGTATAGAATACAATTGATTCTTGTATCGTGACCTTGTATCCTGCAACTTGTTAAACTCCCTTATTATTTCTAGTACATTTTTGTAGGAGGTGTAAGATTTTTCTACATAAATGATCATGTAATTTATGAATGAAGTTTTACTTCTTCTTTTCCAAACAGTAAGCATTTTATTTCCTTTTCTTGCCTTATTGCACTGGCTAGAGCCTCTGGCATAATGTTACACAGAAGTAATAGAGAAGACATCTTTGCCTTGTGCCTGATGGCATCCAGCTTTCTTAGAAAGCATTTAATTTTTTACCATTAAGTATGATATTAGCTGAAAGTTATTTATAGATGCCTTTTATCAAGCTGAGAAAGTTCCCTTCTATCTTTAGTTTGCTGAGAGCAATTTTTATTATGAACGGAGACTAGATTTTGCCAAAACTTTTTTCTTTTATTTAGAAGATCATGTTTTTCTTTGTTAGTCTGCTAATATGGTCAATTATATTGATTGGCTTTTGAATATTAAAATAACCTTGCATCCCCAAGATAAATTCCACTTAGTTATGATGTGTTACCCTTTTTATACATTGTTGGATTCCATTTGGGAAAATTTTCTTAAGAATTCTGTATCTGCATGTAGTGGGGAACACAAACGATTCCCTATCTTATGTGAGCTCTAAACGTTGTGTCCCCTGCTCCCTTGGGGTGGCTCTTCCCAGCCCCCGGTAGTCTCCTCACTACATGCCCTGATCAGTTCTCAGCTGAGGCACGAGGTAGGCAGATCTCCAGAGCTTTCCTTCTCAGCAGCTCCCTCTTCTCTGGTACTCTGCCTGCAAACTCGAGTTGTCTCAGCTCCTTGGACTTTCACTCTGTCTCCTAAACTCAGGGGGATAGGCTCCACCTGGGACCCCTTCCGGCACAGCAGCCTGAAAATTCTCTCCAGGCAGGAAACTGGGGCAATAAAAGGCCCATTCCTCAGGGGTGTCTCCTCCCTCAGGGGTCAGTGTTCGTGCTGCCTGCTGTTCAGTGTCTGAAATCCATTGTTTCATGTATATTGTCTAGTGTTTCAGCTGGGAGGGTAAATCTGGTCCCTGCTACTCCATCTTGGATGGAAGTAAAGTTCCAATCTTTTTATGTGAGAAATTTTGTCAGTTTTTAGATAGTCAGGATCATCTGTTTTTCTCACTCAACATTTTAACATAAGTGTTTTCATGGGACTGTAAACTTTCCACAGATGTCACTGTGAGGAATTTAAAATATCCTGTCTAGGGCACAGACAAGTTTCAATGACGTTGCCCCTCAGTCTGGACAATCCCCGTCCCAGCCAAGTAAAAAGGGTAGGGGGGTTGGGCAGCCCTTCCCATGTCAGGGGCTCTGCCGTCCCTCCTCAGACTTTGCCATCACTCTGATGCTCTTACTCAGTGGAAGACATTTGTACCCCAGACTTCAATGAGGTGGTGATTAAAGGCCGCAGAAGAAATGTTTTCCAATTTAAACCTTTTTTTTTTTTTCTGAATGGAGCAGGTGTCTGGAAGTCACAGTTACAGGAATGAAAGGATCACGTTATTTACAATTTTTCTACAATTAAACTCATCCACTTCCTGAATGAGGCCTTGTGCCCAACATAATAACTATAGTTCCCTCTTGGGGAGCCCTCACTGTCTGTGTACCAGGCACCCTCTTGGCCACCAGACCCAGGCTGGGGTTTGCTGCAGACACCAGTGACCCCAAGAAGGCCTCTCCTGAGAGCCCAGAGCAGGCCACAGTTTGTTGTTAGCTGAACTCCTGCTCTGACCAAGCTTCCTTTCCTCTGGTTCTGGCAGAGACCTGGGAGGAGATAAAGGGAGCACATTACAAGGGGATTGACAAGATAAACTCAGTAACAACGTAATATTAACTTCTACCATTTATTAAGACTCAGTTCTAAGTATGTAATCCTCACAAAAACACTGTGAGGGACAGATTGGGAAATTACAGCTCAGAGAGGTCAATTAACTTGCTTAAGGTCCTACAGCGAGTTGGTTGTATTAGTGGAATTCTAATCCGGATACTCTAACTCCAAAAGCATTTCTTTTAACCACTATGATTTGTTTAGCTACTAGAAGTCCCCTCCCCCACAATCCCCACCCACCCTTCTCTCCACAAGAAGCCCAGGGAAGTTTGGGTAGCTGAAATGGTCTGAGAAGTGCTGAGCCCCAAGGAAAACTGCAGCCCTGGGAATTGACCACCGAATGGCCTGAGCACACCTAATGGCAAAAGCCACACTGAAGCCATACTTCCATCCTGGAGGGAGACTAGTAGGCTCTCTGCCCAATGCAGGTCTCTCCTGCCCCCCACACCCTTAGCCTGTCCCCGAGTCCCAGTGCCCTTTGCCCACCCTGAGCTCTGAAAGAACCATAAACGTCTTTAATGAAGTCCATCATTATCCTGCCAACCAGCACTCCCAGTGTGGTGTGTTCTAGTATACTCTTTTGGAATTCTCTGGGTATTATTCTTCCAACTTTACTGATGAGAAAACCAAGGCTGGTAGGGGGTGGGGTTACAATTTGTCTAAAGAAAGCAAGGGATGCAGGATTTGAACTGAGGTCTGCAAATAACCCTATCAACTCTGCTGAAATATGACCCACCAATGCAGGAATTCTTCATTAATTATCAAGAGCCTTCGTGTCCCTTATCTCATTTGTGAATCTATAAGTACTTATTGAGCAAACTGAAAACAGAAGGCGCTCTGTTTCTCCCAGGGGGCAAGTAGAGGATCGGACAGATAAGAGATTACACTCTTAATCCAAGGCAACCCTGACCACCCAAATTGATTCTGAAAGCTCCCTATAAACCATCCTGTGGATTAATTATGGCATGTACCTGTCAGGGTCCTTGATTAAGGACAAGAAAAACAGACTTAAACAACTTCAGCAGAAAAGGGCTTGTTGCAAGGATATTGACTGGAGCCAAGGGTGGCCAGGCCACTGAGTACCCAACCACCTGGTGTCCCTGCATCCCCATCAGGAGTCTTATGAGTCCTACGGAGGAAACTACCTCCATTGGCAGGAATCTGCTGTCACCATCATCGGAAATAACAGCAACAGCTACCCTTCACTGAGCTCTCCCCAGATCCAGGCACACGCCAAATGCTTTGTACTAATTCGTTTTATAGATGAGGAGACAGAGGCACAGAAATGTGAAGCAAGTTGCCCAAGATTAATAGCCAGCAAATGGAAGAAACAGGATTCCGTCTGGTTGGCTAGTTCTGGAGCCCACATTCTTAACCAGCATGGTGCTACCATCTCTGATGGTACTTCCTGCCTTGTGTCTCTCCAGGATCCTAGATCCCAGCATAGTTCTAAGCTAAGCCCACGTCTCAGCTTTCAGAGAGAGAAGAGGAGATCATCTGTTCTGCCCCAGTTTCCAAAGTGGGAAGCATGGCCCTGCACCTCAACAATCTTGAGATTCTCCCACATGTGGAAGGGGATTCAGACGCTGGGTAAACCTCAAATGTCCATGGTCCCCACAGGACTGAGATGACTGTCTACCATGTCCAGCCCTCAAAACCTTAGATCCCCAGGTGGGCATTCAGATACATAGACTTTGGGATCCTTAGCAAATAGGGTCATTCCTGGGCTCCAGGGTAGAATGGGTAACGTGTCCTTCAGGGGGATAGTTGGGCTGGTGTCCCCCAGGTACGCAGGGGCTATTTCCATACAAGCTGGGAAGCCATGTTTCCCAGGACGTGTCAGCATCCATTACCCCAGTTTTCCTGAGAGATGGCGGCGGCTGCCTCCCCACCTCTGGAGTCACATCTGAAGGAGAGCAGAGCTGCTATCTTTGTTTGGCATTTTTCAATGTCAGCAGCAAAATCAGCCCAAAGGGCTGTTTAATTGCAATATATATATAAAAAATCATGCTTTTTCAAGGGAAAAAAGGAGAGTTTCCACCCCTTTGGTTTTCAGTGTGCAGTATGTATCTGCTGATTCGGTCCCATTCAAATCCAAACAAGCACATTCATCATCACGGAAAGTGCCATTTAAGCGAACGCTCTCCATAGGCCTGTATTTCACCTCAAATGTTCCCAAGCCCAATTAAGCTGAGCGCAAGCTACTGAACCCAAGAAAAGTGGGTGTGGAGGGGAGATGCTGCGACAGCACCATGGAAAATGCTGTCTGGCTTCTCTGGTTCCCCCCAGGTCAGAAGGACAGTCAGCAGGAGCCCTGGACTGAGTCAGAATTCCTGGCTCAAATGCTAGCTTGGATCCGGAGCATGTCCCTTCGCCTCTCTGGGGCTTAGTTCCCTCTCTGTAAAATCAAAAGTCAGGCTGGATCAGGGATGACAAGTACGTGAAACTTGCACCCTGTTCTCCTCTCCCTCGCCCAGGCCAACATCTCTAATTACACAACTTTATTTGCTGAGCCCAGATTCGGTCTCAGAATCCTTCTCAACACAGCACTTTAGACAACTGGCGCTGGAGATGAAGCATGCTGCCACCCCCCACCCAGGGATAGTCTCCTGGGTCCCTTCCAGGTCACACACTTGAACTTTGAGAGTCTTAGTAACAGCCTACAGACCCTTGCTACATGCTTCCTGTGGGCCAGGCAGCATTCTGAGTGCATGGCCTGTGTGAACACTCACTGAACCTACTCAAAGACCTTGTTACTAATGGCCCCATTTTATGGAGGAGGCACAGACTGAGTAAGTACCTTGCGCAAGGTTACATAGCTGATAAGCAGAGAAGTTGGGATTCAGACTCAGGCCATCAGGTTCTAGACTCTGAGCTCATAACCTCTCGCTATGATGGAGGTCGGTCAACAAAGAGCTAGCTTTTGGATAGAGGTTCGGACCACACCTCGATCATCTTTATGTCGTCAGCACTCGGCACTCAATAAATGTTTGTCGAGTAAGCAAGTGAATGAATGAATGAATGAATGAATGAATGAATGAATGAAGTGAAAACTAGACAAATGCTGGGAACAACACAATAATAATGATGATGATAATGGCTGCCATTTATTAAGCGCTTACTGGTAGTCATATGTAACACCCACATACACACATTGGGGAGGAGCTCAATAAATATTTGTTGACAAATGAGGATAGTAATACTTGTCTCCTACAATCTCCCCACACCCCTCAGAGGTAAGAACCACATGGCTTCATTTGATCAAAGGGAGAATAGACCAAGTTTCCTCTGTTAGCAATGAGCACAACTGGGGTCTGTGCCCAGGTCTGACTCAAAATCCGCCTTTCTGGACTTGAACTAAGTGCTATGGGGTGAGCCAGGGAGAGGGCAGCTGGGGAATTTGGAGGGGAGTGTGTCCTGGTTAATCCTGCCCAGGGAACCTCCCTCAAGCTGCTGAGGAAAAGAAAAGTTTAGAAACCAGCCTGGGGTAGCCTCTGGGTTTCTTCCATCCGTGTCCAGTGCTTTCTCTGCCTGGATGCTTTCTCTGCCTGGCTGCCTGGCGGCGGCTGCCTGGCTAACCTGGGAGGCATGCTGAGCACAGCAGTGCCCTCGATGGCCCCCTACCCCAGTCCTGCCTCATCACCACAAGCCAGCCCCCAGGGACGGAAACGACCTGACCACACTCAGGCAGAGGACTTTCCATGCCTTCTCCTGTGACCAACAGGAAGGAATTTGTTTTATATACACATTTGGAAACAACAGCCCCACAAAACAATGTTTATCCTTTCTAATTGTGAAGGATTGTGATAGCTTTCTATTCTTTCTATCAAAAGAAAATGCCAGTGGTGACGCACTAAGTTGATTCCATGACCCATGAGTCGTTGTGTGACTTGAAATACATCCGTCTAAGGTCATGCACTCATAATAACTAATATTAATTGAGCGCTCACTACCAACTGTGCAGCCAGGAGCCCATTGGACTCGTACAACAGCCCGATTATGTAGGTCATTACTCTCCTTATTTTTCAGATGAAGAAGCTTGCGTAGCTTAGCAGTACGTCCCTGGTGTATCAGTCAACTGCTACTGCAGAACACGCGACCTCAAAATCTCAGTGGGGCAAAACAATAAGCATTTATTTCTCACTGGGCTGGCTGGAGTGGCTCTGTTCCATATGTCTCATCCTCATCCTGGGACAGCCGGGACATGCTCTAATGGTGGCAGTGGCACACAATCCCCACTGCAAAGCACATTTCAAGCCCCTGTTTGCATCACATCTGCCAACTCCCAAGTCATGGGGATGCACTGCTGCACTTTCAATTAAGGCTTTGGGCTCTTCAGAAGAAAAGAGACAGACCTGTGCATATCAGCACAGCAGCAGTACACATTCCATTCAGACTGCTTGTTGGGTATGGAGTCATATAAAGACAGCATTTAAAAATCATCCATTCCTGTACTCTACGGCAAGACTTATAATTCCTTGTTTCCAGTGAATTCATTCTCTTAAGAAGAAAGGAAGGAAGGAAAGAAGGAAGGAAGGAAGGGAAAACTCAGTGGCCATGTGGACAATTGCCTTCACGTCTCTGAGCTGAAATTTCTTCACCTTTAAAATGATGACACAGGTGAATCCGTTTTAATGTTCTGTTGAATGACAAAATGAGGTTACGGCACAGCATGTAGAGCATTTTGCAGCTTCATATTCGTAATATATAATACACACACACACACACACACACACACACACACACGGGGACAGAGCCAGGAGTGCAGTTTCCAGGCTCTCACCCTCATGTGGAAAGTTGCTCACTTGGGTAGTAAATGGCCATCAACTGTGATTGGATGGCCATCAGTTGTGGCTAGTTGGCCGTCAGCTGTAACCAGTGAGCCATTGGCCACTAATATAACTGCTGTGGCTATGCTAGCAGCAAATGGGGGCTCGCAAGAAGATGGTGGCTGAGCTAGCAAGCGCAGATTGCAGTTAACAAGTGAGGTTTGTTGGCAGACAGAGAAGTGGACAGTGGGTTGCGGATCATGTGGCCCCTGCTTCCTGTGTCTCCAACCCAGCTGCCAGCGAGAATATAGTGGTATGACTCCCCTATCCATGGCTCCGTGGGTGTTCCTTTTTGGCCTCACCATGTCCTGCGTTCTTATGTGGGGAGCGGGAGCTGAGACTCCGCATGACACCCTGCCTGACAACATGTGTGTATGTATTTAGGTGCATAGAGAGATGTATAAAAAAGTTAAAAAGGTTTACTTAAATCGTATCAGTGTTTACCTCACAGTTGTGGAATTTGGAGTGATTTTTTTATTTTTCTGTGTACTTCCTCTGTTCTATGTGAATGTTTTTACCAGGAGAATGTATTACGTAGATCATAAGAGAAAGCAACAAAGACAATCTTTTTTTGCTAAACAAAGCCAAAATCACCAGGCCTGCGTCCTGCCTCTCATGCCCTGTGATGCGGGCGGCCCCCACCCCTCACCCTGTTTGGGAGTCCAGGCCTGCTTGTCTCCTGGTCGGTGTGCCAGCCCATGCCGACTCCCTCCACGTTCTGGCCTTCTTCCTCCTGCTCACTGCTCGGAACACTCTGGACATCTTATCTTTCACATTTCGTTTCCCTTCTCTGTTCCCATGACCCTTAACACCCTGTGAGATCAGAACGCATTCATTCATTCATTCATTTTTCCATATATTCACTCATCTATTCGTCCATTCCTCAAACATTCACTGGTGCCCACTCTGTACCAAGACCTACGCAGGATGCCAGGGACCCAGAAATAAATCAGATGCCAGCTCTCAAAGTACCCCCAGCTAACAGTGACATGTACAAAATGCTATAGGAGCACAGGAGAAGACTTTGATTCTCCTGGTCTAACCTCAAATTTACAAATGGAGAAGTATTATCACCTCCCTTATACAGAGAAGCATGGCAGAGGCCCCGATGTCAGAGCTGGAAGGCCCTTAGAGGTGTCCATTAGGAATTGTAAACATGTGACATATGGAGCATCACTCCCCTCAGCCCACGACCATGGCAGATGTTATTGACTAAACAGGCCTCTTTCCCCTGAATCTGGGTACCTTTGAGTCCAAAGTCTGAACTCCATTCATCCTGGGTAACTGGACTTGGCATGTGTGTTATCAAGTCCAATTCTGGATGGGGGAGTGGAGACAGACAGGCTCAGAGGCGCAGAAGGTCATTTAACAACTGGATCTCCCGACTCCTTGCTCTTAGTCACAGAGAGAATCTACCGCAGAGGGTTTGTCAGAGTCCTCTGTGTGCTGCTCCACCCTGCCTCACTGCACCACGGACAGGTGAACTCCTGGCTTTCTCCCTTCTCTGCTCTGTGGCAGGCAGGGAGGAGAAATGATCCTCAGCTGAAAAAGTCCAGGAGGCAATGTTGCAGGGTGGCTTGCTGGCAGGCCCATAAATTGCCAAGTAGATAAGGAAGGATAAATAAGCTGGAAGACGCCAGCCCACACACGGTAACGGGCACAGCTGGATGTATTTCATTTCTGATCACACCGGAACAGAGCAAGAATTACGGACAAAGTGCATAAGCCTAAGCAGCCAGGACCAATAATTTACAGTCCTCACTGTCATTTTTAACACGACGTGGCTGCCTCCCTCCAACCTGGGAAGCACTAAATCCGGGAGCTTGAAGAACCACTTCACGCTATAATATGCCAAGAGTCTTTCTCAAGACTTGGCTTGGTTCCCATGGGAGCTTCCACACACACCAGGAACCTGGGCCCCCTCCCCCCAATATGGCCTTGCGGTGGGGACTACACAAGAGAACAAGTCTGGCAGAGGGGGCACTTGACACATGGTCCGTGCATTATGTGTCAAGCATACACACCCACATACCATACCGTACCCCTTCTCTGCAAAGCCCCCCCACATGTTAGACATTATAGTGAATTGGGGGCATAGGCTTGGGGGTCACATGCACTTGGATTTGAGTACTAACCCCAACACTTACGAGTGGTAGGACTTTGGATGAAACACTTAATCTTTCTAAGCCTCAGCACCCTCGTTTTAAATGGGCTAATGAGACTGTTCTGGGGAGTCCGTGCTGAGAATGTGTGTCTGACACTAAGCACAGTTCATGGCACACAGTTAATGCTTTAAGCATGACAGTTATTATCGTGCTATTGTCTAGACACAGGATGATGGACTTGCCTCCAGGGCCTGTCGGAGCTGCCCTCCAGGCCAAGGTTCACAGAGCCCCCAGCTGGACACAGGCTGACTCTGTATGTATTGGATGGATGGATGGATGGATGGATGGATGGATGGATGGATGGATGGAGGGAGGGATGGAGGGATGGTTGGAGAAGTGGATGGATGGATGGGTGGATGGATGGATGTCAATGTCAAAGGGGACATTTTCTGCTTCCCTGAGCAACCTATCACTCATCCACTATTAGAGAATTTCCCTAAACTCTTCCCAAACCTACCGAGATCCTCAGCAGGACTACATAAACTCTGCTTCATCTTCTGCCTTCTTCTACCTCATCCAGTCCAAAATCCTTAACACTTACCTTAGACCACTATGGCCAGGCCTGTCTGCCTACTCCCCGAGCTAAGCACTGCAGGGGACTCTGTGGAGGGCAAGGATGGCTCTGGATGGTGCTGGGATCCCTGCTCTGGGCTCAGCAGTTAGAGCTGAGGCATCTTGGGGAGGACGCCCTGCTAGCAAGGATGAGGCCCTGGGCCCCTTTGAATCTTAGAGCTGTTCTAGGCTCAGCTGGGACTGGGGCACCATTCCTTCTCAGCATTAATCAAAAGCTGCAAGTTGCCCTGCTTGGCAGCCTACCATCTCAGCCAGATGCCCAAGGCAGTACAGGGTGGGGCCTTCCTCGTATCTCCTGCCATTACTTGACACATTGTAAATTGCTTTTTATGAACCAGGCAGGAAGCAGTCCAGGGAGAGCCATTGCCTTGTGACAACTGACATTCTCGTAAGATGCAGTCTTCATTCTGCGCAGGCAAGACTGGGGCTGCCTGGCATGGAAAACCCACAGCAGCGGTGGGCTGCTGTACCATGGCCCCAGCTGAGCGCATCAGCCAGTGGGACTCCATTGAGGGCAGAGACACAGATGGAGGTGGGCGAGGTGCCCTGAAGGGACCAGTGCCAGCTGCCCACTGCTAGTTCCGAGCTTTAGCTTCCTCTGCTTTAAAATGAGTGCAATGGACTCTCCCACTTCACTGTATTGTTCTGAGGGTCAAACAAACAGAAGTCATAACAATGTTTGCATTTGCATAGCATTCTACAGTTAACAAAGGCCCTTTTCCTTGCCAGAAGTACAATTCAGTAAATAGTCTCCCCTCACCTAAGAACTGCTGCCTAAAATTCCACCATGAGACTCGAGTTCCTTTATCCTAAGCCTTTGTTGCTCCCCCTACGGTCCCTTCCCAGAATGGAATATTCGGGAGCAGAAGCAGCAGCTGCTGGCCCCCCCTCCCCCCCCTAGTTCGGCACTCTCTTCTACACCCTGCCAGTCTCCTTCCATCCTTGAGTGGGCAGGTTTAGGGAGAAGCAGGAAGGTTCTGGGGGCCTCCCTATGGGGAGAAGTTCCAGGACAGGGGGTCTGGGATGCCACAGAGGAAGTGGCTCTTCTACCCTGGGGAGGATGGAAGTGAAGAGAAATGTCACCCCCAGGTGCCAGCTGTTTCCAGATGTGCACTGGGTGTTTCAGAAAGTGTCATGTGATGCTGTCCCAACAACCATTGCTAATATATTAATATCCCCATTTACCGGGGGGGAGGGGGGGGAGAAACAGACTCAGGGAGGGCAGGGAGCATGTCCCAGCCACAGGCTGCCAGCTGGCTAAGCCAGTATTCAGATCAGCTCAGTCTGAGGTGGGGATGGGTGCATGGGGGAACCGAGGACAAATAAATAGGTCTTGGAAACATGGATAGATAGACAGGTGAGTAGGGATGAGAAGAGTGGTGGATGATGAAGGGATGAAATTTAGAGGATGCAGGTTAAGGTACAAGTTAATAGCCAAAGATGAGTCAGGAATCCTCCCTCCAATTCTGTGTTCTCCTGGACTTCTCCAGTCGGGGCTCCCCGGGGCCTCCAGGCAAGGGCAGGAGAAGCCTTTACCTGGGCACAGTCTCCAGGAACCTGGGTGGGGCCCCAGCGAGGGGTGAGGGTGAGGGGCAAGAACAGTAAAGGTGGTTGTCTTCTTCCACTCTGACCACGAAAGGGCTCCCCCTCCTCCTGTCCCTGTCCCCAGAGGTGTGAGGGCAGAGGCCTAAGGACCATCTGGCAGGAAAGCTGTAGTGGGAAGTCCTGCCTGGATGGAAGTTGTATTAGAGAGGTTCTGGGCTTCTAGAATACGCACAGCATTACCCTTGCTGGAACAGAGGAAGCCCACCCTGAGAGTAAGGGGTCCCCTGGGAGTCCTGAGTGGCCCAACACAGAACTGCTTCCACCCCAGCTGCCAGCAGCTTCTCCTCATCAAAGGCTCAGCCTCCTCCATTATTCACCAGGCTTCCGGTGCCCCCTTCCCCGCCATCCACATGCACCCAGGTCCACTATTCCCCAGCTCCTTGTACCCTGGAGCCTTGTACATCAAACGCTTCTCTCTCTGTGCTCTGCTTTTTTTTTTTTTTTGGTAATATACTCAGTTTCTCCTTATCTCCTAATCCATCTGCAGGGACAGCTTTTCCTTCTAGTTGCCCAGGCCAGAAACCTGGGGATCATCCTGGGAGACTCTCTGTCTCTCCCACGTCCAGTCTGTCAGATCTGTGGGCTCTTCCTTCAGGTTCTAGTATCGTCTACACTCCGACCCTGGCCTGAGCCCCCACCTTGGCCTGGATACTCACAGTAGCTGTCCATTGGTCTCCCTGCTTCTGCCTGTGCCCCTGTAGTTCTTCTCAGCTCAGTGTCAAGAATGATCAAATCCAGGTCAGATCACGACACCCCTGGGCTCACAACCCTGCATGGTTCCCAGGTCACTAGTCCTTACTGTGGTCCTCAGACCCCACCTGACCTTGTCTTGTCCTCTCTCTGGTTCCCCACTCACTCAGTTCCCACCTCATGGGCCTCCTGTCAGTTCCTGGGGCCCTCCAGGCACACTCCCACCTCAGGTCTCTGCCCTGGCTGTTCCCTCTGCCTGAAACACCCACCACCCTCTTCAGTACTGCAACCTGCCCCGCCCCCAAGCGGCACACCCAATCTCCTTCACTTGTTTTTCCTTAACCGCAGTTAGTACCTCCTCACAGCTACATATTTCCTTATTTACTGTGTCTGTTGTTCATTGTTCCCCTGCTCAGGCAAGACAGAGAGAGATTTTTGTCTGTCTTATTCATCTGTTATCTCAAAAGCCTAGAGCAGTGCTTGGCACATTGTAGGCACTCAATAAATATTTGTTGAATGAGTAAAATAGAAATCATTAGAAACATGCTCACTGTATAAGTAACCCACTATGTTACAAAAAATATGGAAAACAGTAAAGAAGAAAATTGAAATTACTTATGGTTTTTACCACTTTGACACAGCTTATCATTAATGTTTTGGGTTAGTGTCTCCTAATCCCTTTGGTTAACATTTTTATAGCAAGAACCATAATTTCTTGCCCACTACAGACACTGTCCTGGGCCATTTCCAAATATTATCTTGTGGTTTTTCACAACAAGCCATGTGATAGGTATTGCACCTGTTTTTCAGATGAGGAAACAGAAGCCCAGAGGGATGAAGAAACTTGCCCAAGTTTAAACAATTATCTTCACAATTGTGTTAGTACTGAATATGGCATTTTTATTCTGCCCTTTTCACTTAACTATGTCATGATCGTGTCCCCCCATCAGTAAAACTATTTGTAAATATAATTTTTAATTATATTTACAGAATATTCTGTCCAGAGGCTATACTATGATTTCCCGAAGGAATCTCTATTATTTAGAATCTCAGATATTTCTAATTTTTTATTATTATAAATAATAAATGAACATTATTAAACATAAAGCTTTTCCCACATTTTTTTATTATTTCCTTCATTCAGATTTCAAGAAATGAAAACCCAAGGGTAAAGTTGTACAAACTTTTAAAACGTCTCTGGATGCCTGTTACCAAACACCGTGTTGATGTCTGCAATACAGTGGTTCCAAGTGTGCGAGTTTGCGTGGCGGGGAGGGGGGGGCTCATCTCAGATGTTTTCCTGTAGTGTCTGTGTCCTAGTCATGAGCCAGAGCAGCTCACATATCTCAGGGCGAGGCCCTTGTTCATTATTGAAGCCCCAGCGCTCAGTGTGGCTGCAGCCAAGGCCTTTGGCCCACCACATTAATATGGCATTCAGGACATCTGAGGACGTAAATATTTGATCAGAGTGTGTGTCCGGCTGTCAGTGAGCCATATTCGGAGCCAATGAGACCTTCCTCCACTTCTGCAGTACCCAAAGTGGCAGGAGGCCTGGCCACCATCAGATACTGTGGTCAATTGTCTGTGGAGAGCTAATAACTGTGGGGAAGGTAGATTAAAACAATTATGACACATATTACAGCAGCCTCAGCATTCACTCTTTATATCCCACATACGACAGCCTGCCACAGCATCCCGCTGTTTGTGGGAGGAAGGAAAGGCAGGCTTTATAACACCCAGCCCAAGGCCAGGCACGCACAGTAGACCCCCATGCATCTTCACCTGTAAGGGCACAACTTGTCCCTGGAAACTGGGAATGTTCATCCGGTTCATTCACTCACCACTTATTAAGCACTACTGAGTACCAGGCGCCAAGGTATGTATTTTGTAGTAATTATTTTAATTGCACCTAGAACAGTGCCTAGCACATAGTGTTTTAAAAGGGTTAGCAATTATAATAATAACAAATAAATACTACTATTTATTTGTTATTAATTATCTCAATTCTTTAGGAACGTATGATCTTTATTCCCATTTTACAGGTGAGGAAACAGAGGCTCAGAGACTCAACTAAGAAGTCAGGGGGCTGATCACAGTGTATTCTTAAAAATAATCAAAGAGGAATGTATATTTAGTCACAATGGTATTCATCATGGTGGTGTTAGCACTAATGCTACATCCATATGACTGGACCCGTTCAAGCACACAATCACTGATTCTCTTCATTCATTCATTCATCGGACATGCTAAGATCAGCAGACTATCACTCCTCTACCTTAAATCCTCCAGTGACTTCTCTTCACTCTTAGAATAGAAATCAAACTCCTTACCTAGCTTACAAGGCCCTAAATAATACACCCTGGCCTATTTCTCTGATGTCTTTCTGTTTCTCCATTATTAGCATCTGCTATTCCCTGTGTCTAATACTCCCTTCCCCACATCTTCCCATCATCTTTCAGCCTCAGCTCAGCCTGCCCTCCCTGGCAGGCATGACAGCTGAGGTAGCCTCCCTAACCCAAGTAACTCTATCCCTGTTTCAGTTTCTCGGTAAATTCACTTATTTAGTAATTTACTTGTTTATTTTCCACTCCGATTTTCAAAGCCCCATAAGAACAGGGCCTTTCATTGTGCTGTGGCCTGAGTGTGTCTACTCATGCCTGGCAAAGTAAGAAGGAAAGAAGAAAGACCGGGAGGAAGACAGGCCAAGCAGATGCTCTGTGCCTGCTAAGTGAGGTTTAGGGGTACAGCTGAGAATGCCTACCCAGCAGAGACTGGATGGAATGGTAGGGAAGGGTGTTGTAGGTACCAGGACCCACTGTGGGGTCTCTTTAGCTCTTTATCTCACAAGGGGAATAGGATGGTGTGACTTTGCCCATTTCGCAGACGAGCCTCTGAAAAGACTGACAGGCCCTGGGGTCGGAGGACCTGGCTCTCCCTGTCCCCAGCATCCTAGGGCGCCCCCCACCTCCAGTCAAGTGCCCGCTCCAGGTTGGAGGAGCCAGCCTTCCCTGCTTATCATTCTGGCCTCGGCCTCGGCTTCCTTCACTCTCGCACTTCCCACCGCGCCAGGAGTGGGTTTATGATAACGTCCGAATAAATTATTTAAGCGACTTTCCGCGAGGCTGAGATGAAACTGCAGGCTGATAACGGTGGGGGCCAGAGGGGAGATTCGGAGCCTCTGAGCAGGCGGTTACCATTTCATCCCGCGCCCCCTGCAGGTGGTTCCGCGGTCCTACATTAGCGTGTTGATGACCGAGGCAGCGCCGGCAGCGTGGGGTAGGCAGCGGGAGATCCTTCTCACTCTTGGGCTCAAAGAATCGGGGGTGAACCACTATACAGGGAAAACAGGACGGGCTCACAAGCTGAGAATACCAAAGGAGCTCCCCCAAAAGCCACTCAAACCGGAAAGAGTTCCTGATACAGGCAGGCCTGGCCCATGTGCTTTGCTGGCTCCAGAGGAATGGGGGTGGGGAGTCCTTGTGGAAGTGCAGTGCTGGGAGGAGTGGGGTAGGGGATCCCTGTGGAAAGAAGGTGAAGGAAGGTGTGGGGTGGAATTGGGGAGCCTCTGTAGAGAGTGGAGGACCGCCAATAGGGATGTGGTTGTTGCCTGATGAAACACAGCTCTGAATTATGGGCAGAAATAGAGGCTGGGCCATTCAGGGGCCTAGTGTATTTGTCACTGTTGGGACCCAGCTATGCCAGCAGTTCTTCCACGTGACTGTGCAGGGGTTCTAACTAGGGTAGGGGTCTTCAGGCAGGTGACTTGCTCTCCCTCCATGGAGGATTATAGCACAGCACCCTCGGGTCATTATGTATGGGGAGGTAAGGTAAAGAATGGCCTGATGACCACTGGCGGCGGGTGGGGCGGGGGGGGTGGGAGGGTCAAGCCCACATGCCCAGGTGTGTGAGTAGTACCTTCCATTTTTTCTAAGAATCAACTTAATCTGCCCAAGATTAAGTTGGGCCTTGTGGCTTAGGCTAAAGCACAAATAGGTCCACAGCTGTCACTGCCCAGTCCTACTGTCCCCAGCCCCTGGTACTGGCAGCCCCATGGCTCTGAGGCCCCAGACCTGGGCCATGTGAGTCCTCTGGTCTTTGGAGGGGCTGGAACCACGTGGCAGTTCCTGGCTGAGGTCCTGTTATTTCAGGGCCCACGTTTCCCTCCATAAGGGCTGCTGTCTTGTCTAAGTCAAGTCCATCCTTCCCTCTTCCCAAGCTTCCCCCAGAGGCCCCCTCACAAGCATAATGAGGTTTTGAAATCCACACCAGGAAGGGAAGTGTCTAGCAGGCAACTTCTGCTATGGGCCTTGCCACAAATCTCCCCTGAGCCAGGAGAACAGAGCCCTTAGTTGAAAGAGGGAAGAGAGGGGAGAAAATACCAGGAGAAAAACATAAACTGTTACCTCAAATGATATTCCTGCCCTCTGTAATCATCAGTAACAGCAGCATTCTTTGATCCTCTGCACTAAGATGGGTGACAGGGTGGCCTGGTGGCCCTGGGCAGGAGTAATGGTGGGAGGAGGGAGAGTCTCAGCTGGGGAATGAGTGCCTGAGCCTTGGGTTTCTTTCAAAGTCTCAGGGGAAGTGGATGCCTAGTTGTTGGACTCAGATCAGGTTGTCCTTGAAAAGTTTGTGTTCGTGAGACAGTTTGGGGCAATGGAATCAAGACCTGGCTGCCGTGTGCCAGCTGTGTGACCTTGGGCCAGTGTTCTGACCTCTGTGAGCCTTCATCACCTCATCTGTAACTTTAATGTAAAGCACTCTCGCTCCGCCTCCTAGACCTGTCCAGTCTTGGACTGGGGCGCAGCACACAGGAGGTGATCTTGAGCCCTAGAGAGCCAGTGTGGCTGGTCCAGGAAATGAGGAGGCCGGAAGTGTGGTCCTGCCACAGTACGTGGTGCTGTGTGATCTTAGGAAGCCGTAGCCCCTTCCTGGGCCTCTGCTTCTCTACCATCAGTGGGGATCGTAGTCCTCGCTCTGCCCACTCATAGGATATAGATAAAATAATAACAGCCCATCCTTACAGAGTGCTTCCGGGGGGCTCTGCTGCCCTAAAAGCCATATGTGTATACATATCAGCCCTGTGAACTAAGTACTATTATCCTACTTTACAGATGAAGACACAGAGGCACAGAGGGTTAAATAACTTTCCCAAAGACACAGCCAATTGTGGCTAACGAGTCAACACTCTTCATCATCTCAACTGTGCATGGTGGGAAATGGGCAGGATTTGCTTTCGAAGTTCTCATGTTGTCAAAGCTGGCCTGGCCTCCCCTTAAGATCCAGACACTGGCAGGACTTGCCAAGGCCCCAGAGCCTGGTGGTGAGTCTGCTCTGCCCCGTCAGAGGGGACCTGAAGGAGGCTGAACCTAAGGGCTCAGGCTGCTGGAGCTTCTCAGTGGGATTGTGGGAGGAAGAGGAGGAGAGGGCTGGAGGGGTGAGGGGAGAGGACAGCCTGTCAGGCAGGCAGCAGCAGCCTCACCTCCATCCCTAGACAAGGCGCAGATCTGCGTCATTGTCACTGGGCCGACTTCCGCCCCCTGCCAGAACCCCGTAATTATTCTGGAGTAAAGAGCAGCTGCTGCCCTGGGAGGGATGCTGGCGGCTGATGCCATGTGGGAGGCTGAGGTGTCAGGGCCACTTGGCACGCAGTTGGAAGAGTGAAAAGAAGGAGGAAACACTACCACAAAACCTCTGCTGGGCCAGGCCCCAGAAAGCACTGCCTCATTTTATCTTCACAACAACCTACAATGTGCAATTGTTATGACAGCCCATTTAACAGAACAGAAACTGAGGCCTACAGAGTGTGGGAAGAAAATGTACAATTGAATGCAAAGGGGACAACTGAGCATGGAGAGTTGGCAGGCTCTGGGCTAGGCCCTGCAGATGACACAAGTTGCATACAGGCTAAAGGCTCGTAGCCCACATTAACTGAGCCCCTATTTTGTGCCTGGCACTATGTGGGGGGCCTTCAGAACCAGATAAGCAAACTGAAGTTCAGAAAGGAGAAAGTGGCCAGCCAGGGGTCACACAGCTGGCTGTGTCAGAGCTAATTTGAAGCATTCCTCTGCCCTCCTGCAAGTTTTAGTCATTGGGGGAAACAAATTCATACCAGACCCAAGGCAGCTGTGATGGAGATATAAGATGATTCCTTTGGGAGACAGATACGGGAGGGAGAATGCCAATCAAAGGCATTTCATGATGAAGGAGAAGGAAGTGTCTGACTAGGACATCTGGGCAGTTTAAAAGGCAAGATGACTCCAGGCATAGGAACAGCAAGAGCAAAGGCATGGAGGCAGATTAGGTCAGGGTAGTGCTCAAGAATTATGAGGTGTCCTGGGAGGCTGAGGCACCCGCCATGGGAGTAGGGAAGGAAGGGAAGCAAGGCGGCCCCCGGGGGGATGAGGCATCCTATGGGATGTGGAGAACCTTTCTGAGGTTTAAAGTAGGGGAAGGCCAATGGGAAACAGCTTGGAGGCAGATAAATAGGGCCAGGCCACAGAGAAGTGAGAGGGCAAGAGCGGGGTAAGGAGGGAGGCTCTGGTAGGGCTCCTGGTTTCGGCTGGGACAGCAGTTTTGGGCTTAGGCCCTGGCATCAGGCACATTTGAGTTTGAGCCCCGGCTCTGTCCTTACTTACTGGGTGGCCTTGGGAAGTTGCTTACCATCTCTGAGCCTTGGCTTCCCCCTATGTAAAGAACTGCCTCCTGGAGTCATTGTAGATGGCAGCTGGGAGCCCAGGGCTTTTCATTTGACACTTCCACCAGAAGAAGCGAAGAAGGAGCCTCTCAGAGCCTCCATAGGGAAAGCGCTCTGCCGCCATTTGGATTTCAGACTGCCGGCCTCCAAAACTGACAGAGAATACATTTCTGCTGTTTTAAGTCCCTCAGTGTCATGCAGGCTCCCTGATCCCCCTCCCTACACAAGAACACAGGACATGGTGAGGCCAAAAAGGAACACCCACGGAGCCATAGATAGAGTCATACTACTATATTCTCAATGGCGGCTGGTTGAGACACAAAAGCAAATATCCGCCAGGACCCCAACAGGGGGTCTTCCTGCACCCCAGTATCGCTGGTGGCAGGGCAAGACACAGGAAGTAGGATCAACATGATCTGTAACCCGCCATCCACGCTTCTCTGCCAACCAACCAACCAACCAACATAGCCACGGCAATTATATCAGTGGCCAATGGCTAACTGGTTACAGCTGATGGCCAACTAATCACAGCTGATGGCCATCTACTACCTGAGCCAGCACCTTTCCACATGAAACTGAGAGCCTGGAAACTGCTCTCTGGGACTCTATCTGCACACTCAGTTTGTGGTAATTTTGTGCAGCAGCCACAGGAAAGGAATATAGGCCCATATCCAGTTCCCAGCCCACTCCTTTGGGAAGTTTGGGGGAAGCTTTCCTGGAGATCCCTGGGACTGGGCACTATGCCGGCCTGGGCTGGGGGTCAAAAGAGAGGAAGCAGGATCTTCGGAGGACGTCTTCCCTATCTTGTATTTCGACCTTGAGTAGGGAGTGCTTATTAAGAAGGGAGCAGAGAAGACAAACCAGGGAGAGAAAGGAACATCATTTGCAGCAGCCTGGAGAACTGAAAATCATTGTACTTTCCAGAAATTCGATTTGCAGACATGGTACCTACGGGAGTGGAAGATACCTAGAGATGAGAAGAGAAAGGCACAACATCACAGGAGGTAAGGGCCTGATTTCTGAGGTCACTGGACACTCATGTGAGGTTTGTTTTTCTAAACTTTATGTTTTAGAAGAGTTTTGAATTTCCAGAAAACATGTGAAGGTAGTACAGAGAGTTCCCATACACCCAGTTTCTGCTCTTATTGACACCTCACATTAGTGGCACATTTGTTACAATTAAAGAAACAATAGCAGTGCATTATTATTAAGTCAAGTCCATACTTGACTCAGATTTCTTTAGCTTTTACCTAATGTTCTGTTTCTGTTCCGGAATCCCATCTAGGATACCACATGACATTTAGTTGTCACGTGTCCTTAGGCTCCTTTTGGCTGTGGCAGTTTCTCAGACTTTGTTATTGATGACCTCGACAGTTTTGAGGAGAGCAGATCAGGTCTTTCATAGAATGTTCCTCAAATGGAATTTGGCTGGTGCTTTTCTCATGAGTAAACTGGCGTTATGGGTTTTTGAGAGGAAGTACACTGAGATCAAGGGCCATTTTCATGACATTTTTAACAATAGCACATACTGTCAGCATGGCTTCTCACTGTTGCTGCTGACCTTGGTCACCTGACTGAGTTGTGCTTGTCAGTTTTCTCCACTGTAACTGGAAAGTTACTCCCCCCGCCCCATCCATCACTCTGCTCTGTGGAAGGAGTACAGTTCACACTAATGGGGTGGGGGGATACGCTCCATCTCCTTTAGAGGTGACAGGTTTTGACCAGGAAATTTGCATGATTTTCTTCTTAAAACCTATTTTGACAAAAATGTGGAGAAATAGACCCCCTTATATTCTGTTGGCAGAAGTGTAGACTGGAGCAGAGTTTTGGGGGGACAATTGGACACATCAGTCCAAATGTTAGCGCTACGTACCCTGTGACCTAGTAACTCAACCCTGCAGACATGCCCATTCACAGGTAGGGTGATACCTGGATAAGAATGCCTGTAGCCACCAAAAATGTGATACAACCAAACGCCCATTGATTGACAGGGAAATGGATGAGAAAACTGTAGTAGATTCATATCACAAAATACTAAACAGCCATCAAAGAGAGAGAGGTAAAACTATGCATGTGGACATGAGAAATTCCCCAGTGTCTTACAAGTGAAAAAAGTACTTGCAGGCTCATATGTATGACACGATTCACTTGCATTCGTAAAGATACACTTTTATATGTGCACATATGAATAGAAAATGTGTGGTGGAACCCACATGGAACCATCAACCATGGTAGCTCTGAGGAAGGGGACGTGGTGGGGCCAGAGGAGGAGAGTGATTTTTACTTTTCACTTTATACCTTTCCGTTTGACATTTTGCACGATAAATAAGTACTGCTTTCATGATAAAATGTTTTTAATATTTGAAATATTTCCTTGAAGATTTGTATTTTAAGGAGCGCAGTGTGGCTGCTTGGGAAGGATGAGTTGGGGAAGGCAGGGTGGAGTGGAGAGACCAGTTCAGAGCTATCAGGGTGCTTCGATGAGAAGCGGGTAAGAAAGGAGAGCATGGATTTGGGAGTTACCTACGAGGTAATTGAGAGGATTTTGGTGATTTTTTTGGTGGGAGGGGTGGGAGGGGGTAGAGGGTGTTTCACACAAAGTCCTGGCAGGACGCAGACAGGGCACTCACATTGGGTAACGGAGGAGAGGGTAACAAAGGGACTGCTTCCAAAAGTTGAGACAGATTAAGGGAAACCAACAAGGGATGGTACACCGCCTGGGCTAGCGGCATCTGGGAGCTGTCACCTCCCCAGGCCTAGAGGCAGAGGGAAGGCAAGATCGCTGGAACTGGACAGGAGCTGTAGGAGAGGGTACCTGACAGGAGCTGCATCTCAGGGGACCAGCCTCGCCACCATCTACAGGGAGAGAGCCTGGGGAGCAGATACCCCCATGTCACTCCTGCCTCCCACACCTCCCACTGCAGATGGTACCTCCCATTTGCCAAACCCACCTGGAAGCCAGAGGGCAAGAAAGGTGGCAGGAACCCAGCAACAAGAGGGAAGGGGATTAGTTTGATGTCCAGGTTCCTGGCTTAGGTGCCTGATGGATGGACGTGCCCCCTTGGCGATGGGGAACACATAAGGAGGAGCAATGCTTCAAGGGGATGAATTCCCTTTAGGGCCTATTTCAGGCAGGGTGTCCTACCTGCTTAACAAACAGCCCAGAATATGTTGGGAGGGGCGACTGGGATATTGGGTTGCAGCTTAGATCCCAAATGGCCTAGCCTCCTATGGTGGTCCCCAGCACCCTTTGAGGTCACCCACTTTCTACCCCTACCTGGCTGGAGCCCTTCCCAGGCACGCAGGACCCTGCCTGAGTGTGGAGGATAGAGTTCTATAGGGGGGGTCACACACCAGAGGTGTTAGGCCTTCCCCAGTTCTTCAGGGTCACCAGGGTGGCCCTGTGACAAGTGGACCCTGTGGGTGTGGCCAAGCTATATGAAGGCAGCCTAGGGAAGTCTTGGGCCACGGCATTATCCCCAGAGAGGGGGAGATCTTTAAAGAGAGTTTGGTGTTCTCTGGAGGGGTTAGCTGTGGAAGAGGCAGGGAGGGGCACTGTCCCACAGCCTGTAGAGACTGGATTCCCTCCCGGATGACAACCAAGTCCTCAGAGGAATGAGGACCCCTGAACAATGAGAACAGGTTGTTTGAATGTAGAACCAGGAACCCTTTGGCACTTTCAGCACATTCCACAGGATTCTATAATCAGCTTAGCTCCCAGGAAGGCCTAGGTGGGGAGGGAAAATGGGCAAGGAAAGCTCTCCACCCTGATTCTCCTAGTCTTGCCCCTCTCCCCCCCCCCCCGTTCTAAATCTTTTACATCTCAACATTTAATTGCCCTCCTTGTTGTTCATATGGGGAGACTGAGACCCGGAGTGGGGAAGAGACTTGTCCAGGGTCACACAGTGTCAAGGATAAGTTGTGACCCCAATCCTGCCCTTCTCTGTTGTTTTCCCAGCCCACGTAGAACTGCTACATAATTTGCAGGACCAAGTGCAAATTGAAAATGTAGTGGCCCCTCCTCCCCACCTTCAAACGTTATTATGAATTTTAGGATGGTGACTGCAGAGCACTAAACCCCTCTGACGGCTGGGGGTCCCTCTGTGAGTGCACAGATTGCAGGAAGCTGGCCCTGACCCCATACAATGGCTCAGTGCTGCTCAGTGCTGTTACTCCTCTTTCCTTCCACCTGGTGACACACACAACCCCCCCCCTCCACCCTGTCATCCCTTAGGTCCCAGACCGCACCTGCTCTGGGAGGGAAGCCTTCCTAGGATGTAGGTGGGTCAGGGGCTTCTTTGAGGCTACAGACCCTGCTGTTCCTCAGTAGCAGGGGAGGGAGGGGCGTCATCTCTAGCAGTCTTCCAGCTTCCAGCAGAGTCCCCAGTGCCTAGTGCAGGCCTGCGGGTATTTGTAAGTGACTGAGCACATTTCTTCTGGCTTGGAGCCACTCTCACTCTGAGTTCCCTGGGGCACAGTAGACAGGGCTCCCAGACACAGCGCTTCCCTCCAGGCTCACCCAGATTCACTCAGGACCCAAGACCAGGCCTTCCTCCCTCTTCAGTTCCACACAGTGGGGTGGGGGTGGAGGGGTTGCCCCTCCCTTTCTGGGAAAAAGGGAGGACTAAGGAAGATTAAGGTGATAAGGGGATTTCACAAAGAGTGTCTTTAAAACTTATTGATGGTGACGGGGGTGGGGATTAATAGATTAATGTCTGGGGCCAGGCTTTTGGCTCTGGACTGTGAGTCCAGATCTTTGCTGATAATGCTAGCTCCAGTGCAAGGAGTTCAAGGAGTACAATTCCCTCCAGGCAGTCGATCCAGAACAGATCATTGATATTATTCCAATTGTACAGATCAGAAACCAAGGCTCAGAAAGGTCAAAACTTTTAAAAGTGGCTGAAGTACAGTTGAAACCCAGTTCTGGCCCAAACTGCCTCCTGGGGTACTAGGACTCCATGTTGAGCCAGACGCTGTCCCCAGCCTCATGGCACTCACCGTCTAGTGACTGAAACATACAGGGAGTGAGACACACAGGGACCTCAGAGGAAGGAGAGATCATTCTATGCTAGGGCAGTCAGGGGAGTCTTCCAGGAGGAGGTTGAGGAAAGATGCATGAGCTGTCTTTGAAAGTTAAACACCACTCTCTTCAGGTGAGGGCAAGAGGTCACCTGTGAGCAGAGCAGCCTGAGCAAAGTGGTAGAAGATGATGGGTTGGGATCTCCACACAGGGCCTGGTAGAACTGAGGTCCTAGCAGAAGTCCCCAAGAGGGCAACAGCTAGTCTGAAGAGTTTGACTTTGGTCATCTTGGCCAGGGGAGCTCTGGACAGGTGAATTTCCTTAAAGGCATAGATAACTCCAATGTAAACATGAGCATAGAGGAAGGAGAGTTTTCAATTATTTCTATGGAGACAGTTTAACATTGATAACGAAACATAGCCAGGCACCTAATAGAAGACAATAAATCAATCTCACATAAATTTGGGGGGTATGACTATCACAGTAAAATAATAGTTTTAGGAATTGCGATGGGTAATTTTGTGTGTCAACTTGACTGAACCACAGGAGTGCCCAGATATTGGATCAAGCATTATTCTGGGTGTGTCTATAAGGGTGTTTCTGGATAAGATTAGGATTTGAGTAGACAGAGTAAAGCAGATCACCCATTCCATGTGGGTGAGCCTCATCCAGTCTGTTGAGGGTTTGACAGAACGAAAGGCTAAGGAAGGGAGAATTCTTTCTCTCTGCCTGTCTTTGAGCGAGGACACTCTTCTCCTGCCTTCAGACTTGGACTAGAACTGGAACTTACACCATCAGCTCTCCTGTTCTCAGGCCGTGGGCCTCAGTCTGGAACTGTGCCATCTGCTCTCCTGGTTCTGGGCTTCTCAGCCTCCATAATTGCATGAGTCAATTCTTTATAATCTGTCCCTCTCTGTCTCTCTCTTTCTATTCTATTTCTCTGGAAAACCCTGACTAATACAGAATATCATGTAGAATCCAAAAGCACATTAAGCAAATAGTGCAAATCTGTAACTGATTTTTGTATGGCTCAATTTTAGAAAACCTACTAATGTAGTTTAAATATTAATAATGTAATATTATTAGTTCATGAATAGATCAAAAGAGAAAGAAAATTATGTTATTTTTCTATAGAGATGCTGAAAAGGCATTTGATAAAATTCAACATTAATTCTTGATTTTTAAAAACTCTTGGTAAAATAGAAAGAGATGGATGCTTCCTTAATGGGATAATATATATCAGGGCAAAAGCCATTATCAACATGTATAATGGTGAGCAACTAAAAGCATTCCCAATAAATTTACGAGCAAGACGAGGATGTCCCCTCTCACCAATCTTATTTAACATGACTCTGGAGATATTAGCCACTGTAACTTCACAAGAAATAAGGGGTGTAAATATTAGGAAGGAAGGAAGGAAGGAAAGACAAAAGTATAGTTATTTGAAAAACCCAAGAAAATAGAATAATTATTACAAATAAGATAATTGGGTAAGATAACTAGGTAAAAAATTAAAATACAAAAATGAATAACTTTCCTATACATGAACAATGAGTTATAAAAGATAATTAAAGGAAAATTTTCATCGACAAAAATAGCAAAGAAGACAAAATATAGAAGATAAAATATCTAGCGACACATTTAATAAGAAATATGAAAGATCTATACAAAAGAAATTAAATGCTATTGGACACCTAAAAAAAAAAAGAAAGCCAGGAATAAATGGAGATATTCTGTTTTTGGATTGGTAGACAATAAAAAGAAAACAGTTTTTCCTACATTAATATATACATTTATAAGAATTCCAATAAAAATAAGGTTCTTAGGAATGTATATTAATTAGTATAGGCTAACTGCTTTAACAAGCACACCAGAGGATATAATGGCTAAAACATCACGGATGTTTATTTCTAGCTTACATGAAGCCCAAAATAGATGTTCCTGATTGGTGGGCATGTGAGTGTGTGTGTGTGAGTGTGTCTCAATCAGACTTCTTTAATCTTTGGCTCTGCTATTTTCAACACATGGTTTCCAGGGTGACCATGTTCATCTGTCTGCAGCTGGCGGAGGAACATGAGTGATCAAGCATGGGAAGTTTTTATGGGCCAGTCCTAGAAGTCGTACACATCACTTTCACTGACATGCCATTGGGTAGAACTCCACCATGTGACCACGTTTAATTATAAGAAAGGCTAGGATATGTGGACTACCTGGCTGTTAGGAAATAGTGGAATTGAGGTAGAAGCACTCTACGTGGTGGAAAAATTGGCGGATTCTAAAGTTCACATGAAAAACATTCAAGAAGAGCTGAAGAACATTATAAACAAATGTTTTCAAAATTTGACAACTTAGATGAAATGGACAAGTTCTCTCAAAAATGCAACCATAGCAAAACTGACAAAAGAAGAAATAGAAAACCTAAATAGCCCCATATCTATTAAAGAGATGGAATTTGTAATAAAAGTCCTTCCCATAAAGAAAACTCCAGGCCCGGGTAGATTTCACTGGTGAATTCTATGAAATATTTAAAGTAGAACTAATACCAATTCTATACACATTCTTTCAGGAAATAGAGTTTTTAAAAATCAGCAATGAATGTTGAATTTTATTATCTATGGAAGAAATAATGTTAGCACTTCCTAAACTGTTTTATGAGACCAGCATAATCTTGATACCAAAGCCCAATGATGAAATTACAAGAAAAGAAAATGCAGACAAATATTCCTCATGAATGTAGATGTGAAAATCCTTAACAAAATAATAGCCAATAAATTCCAGTAATATATTAAAAGAAGAATACATCATAATAAAGTGAGATTTCTTCCAGAAATGCAAGGTTAGTTTAACATTCAGAAATCAATTAATGCCATTCACCATATTAACAGAATAAAGGAGAAAACCCACACGACCATTCCAACAGATGCAGAAAAATCACTTGGCAAAATTCAAAATCTATTCATGGTAAGAACTGTCTAGGAATAAAACTAGGAATAAAAAGGAACTTTCTCAATCTGATAATGGGCATCTACCAATAAAACCTATAGCTAACGTCATACTTAGTGGTGAAACATTAAGTTTTTCCTAAGCTCAGGAATGAGGCAAGAATGTGCACTCTCACCACTTCTATTTGATATGGAACTGGAAGTCCTAGTGCAATGAAACAATAAAAAGGAATAAAAGGCATAAAGATTGGAAAGAAATAAGTTAAACTATTGGAATTCACGGGTGATGCATTGTTTGTATAGGAAGCCTTATGGAATCTATAAAGAATTACTGGAACTAATAAGTAAATATAGCAAGGTTGTAGGATATAAGGCGAGTTTGTAAAAATCAATTTTATATCTCTACTAGCAAAAGAATGAAAAATGAAAATTTAAAAATATCACTTACATTGTCATCAGAAAACATCAAATACTAGGAATGTATCTAATAAAATGTATAAACCTGTGTCTAAAAACTACAAAATATGGCTAAGAGAAATTAAAGAAGAGCTAAATAAATGAAGAGATGCACCACAGATGGGAAGACTTGATCGAGTTAACGTGTCCATTCTCCCCAGATTGACCTACAGATTCTCCCCGGATTGACCATAATCACGGTAGGCTTTTTTGAAGCTGATAAGCTGATTCTAAAATTTGTCTGAGAATTTAAGGGTCTAGAATAGCTAAAACAATCTTGAACATGAAGAACAAGTGTGAAGAATTAACACTGCCTGGCTTCAAAACTTACTTTAAAGCTGTAGTAATTAAAACAATGAGGTATCAATGCAAGCATACACAACTAGCAAAGGAACTGAGTAGAAAATCCAGAATTAGACCTCACTTATATGGTCATTTCAACCAAGGCACCAAAACAATTCATTGAAGAAGGAACTTCTTTGTTAACAAATGATGTTGGAACAATTAGATATCCATATGAGAAAATATTAAACTCAGCCCTTATCGCACTCCAAATACAAACATTAATTTTTTATGGATCATAGACCTAAATGCAAATGCTACAATCATAAAGTTTCTAGAAGAAAACATAGGAGAATATTTTGGGGACATGAGAGGTAAGCAACGATTTCTTGGACAGAACATAAAATAATCATAACAGAAAAAAAATGATAAATTAGACTTGAAAATTAAAAGCTTCTGCCATCAAAAGACACCACAGAGAAAATGAATAGGCAAGTCACAGATGGGTATAAATTATCTGCCAAGCATAATTATTTGACCAAGATTGGTATCCAGGATATATAAAGAACTCTTACGACTTAATAATAAGGCATAAGGCAACCCAATTTTCAAAATAAGCAAAATGTTTGAACAGATACTTCACGAAAGGTATGTAAATGGCCAATGAGCACATGCAGAAGTGTTTGACATGGCAAGTCATCATGGAAAAACAAACCACAATAAGATACAGCTACACACCCACTAGAATAGTTAACATTTTTAAAAAATTTACAGCACCAAATATTAGCAAAGAGCAACTGGAATTCTTATATATTGTTGGTGGAAATGCAAAATGGTACAACCATTTTTGAAAAATAAAAACATCTTATATCTTCTTGTAAAACTAAACATATACCTGATCTCCAACTTAGCAATTCTACCAAGAGATGAAAAAATATATTCATACAAAGATTTGTATAAGAATATTCATGACAGTTCTAGTCCTAGCAGTCCCAAACTGGAAACAACCCAGGTGTCATTGACAAAAGACTGGCTAAACAAACTGGGAAATATTTGTATCATGGAATATTGTGCAGCAATAAAAAGGAACAAACTATTGATACACACAGCTTGGATGAATTTCAAAGACTTTATGCTGAGTGAAAGAAGCCTGACATAAACATACATATGAGTACTGCATGATTCCATTTCTATGAAATTTTAGAACAAGCAAAACAAATCTATGATAAAAAAAAAAAAACCTTGAAAGTTGTTGTCTCTGGGACAGTGGGAGTGGAGATTGACTAGGAAGGAAAATGAGAATCGTCTGGGATGATGGAAATGTTCTGTCTTGTTTAGAGTGGTGGTTATACGTGTATACAATTGCCAAAATTTACTGAACTGACACCTAAAATGTTTGTGTTTTATTATATAGACATTATATCACACATACAAAAATGAAAAGAATAGCTGGAAAGATGATAAAAATGAATTGAGAATTAGACACAAACACATATGAGACTTTAATTTGATAAAGATGTCATTTCAAATGTATTACCTGAAAAGTAATGATTTAATTATTTAAAATAACTAAAATGATCCATTAAAAGTGGATTATGTAATCAACCATGTTTAGGTAACGGGAAAAGTAGATTGGAACAACATATCACTGCTTCCATCAGCATTAATTTTTGGATGGACCAGAAATTTAAACGTAAATAAATGAAAGCATGAAAATACTGAAGCAAATGTTGATAATTCTTTTATGATTCTTAGTTTGGGAAGGGAAAGACTTTCTCAAAATTGTTCAAACCCAGAAGCCACAGAAGAAATTATGAATATGACCACTAAAATTGAACATGTCTGATTGGGAAAAAAATACCACAAATAAAATTAAAAGAAAATGAACAAACTATTTCATACATATGAGAGACCACATGTCAATTAAAAAAAAAGATTTATAACCCAAAAGATAAATGGACAACAGGACATGGACAGATGGTTCACAGAAAGTATATACACATAGCTTCTAAATATATCAAAGGAGGTCCATGCTCAATTACAATAAGTGAAATGCTAATAGAAACCACACGGAGTTACCATTGCCCCTATTAGATGGCATAGACCGAAATTTTTGATAATATCCTGTGTTGGTGAGCGTGTAGGGCAAAAGCTCTCTCATGCATTATCAATGGGAGTATTAGGTTGGTGCAAAAGTAATTGCGGTTTAAACGGTTAAAAATAATTGCAAAAACCACAATTACTTTTGCACCAGCCTAATATAAATTGTTACCATTCTTGGGAAGACAATCTGCAGACATCTATCAAATATAAAACTGCACATACCCTGTGACCCAGGCATTCAACTTCTAGGAATTAATTCAGCAGATCTACTTCCACATGTCTGGAAAGACTAATGGCAGAGATACCCAGAGCAGCCTTATTCGCAGAGGCAAATAATGACCATCAAGAGGAGGCTGGTTAAATAAATGACCATGTCTGGATATAATGGAATTCCATGAAACTACCTGGAGTGCACAAAGGCAGATTAATGTGGTCCCTCAGAACATGGACTCGAGTCAGAATGCCTGGGTTCTAACCTTAGCTCTGCTTCTTACTGGCTGTGTGACCAGTTGCCTAACCCAACCTCTCTGAGTCTCAGTTTTCTTATCTCTAAAAAGGGATTAGTAGCAGTAATAATAATGCCACCTACCTTAAAATGTTATGCTGAGGAGTAAATGAGTAAAAAAACAGGTCTTAGACCAGTGCCTGGCACATGGTAAATACCATGAATGTGTAAACTGTAGTTATTACTGATCTGAAGCAATCTCAAAAATATATTAAATACAAAAATAAAAAGTGCTATTCCAAAACCATGGTGTGCAGGATAGTTCTATATGCGTATATTTATGCCTGCATATGCATAAAATAGCTCTAGAAGAAAGAACTAGAAACTAGGGATTGCTTCTGAGGAGTGATCAGGAATGGGAAACAGTTCTCACTGAGAAGCTTTTATACTCTTAAATATTTTTTACAAAGTATGTGTAGTATCTATGACAAAATTTTAAAATAAATACATATTTGGAGAAATGTCCGTTGGGGTGATGAAACTGTTCTGTGTCCTGATGATAGTTGCGGTTACACAAATCTACGCATGTGTTAAAATTCATAGAACTGTACATCAAACGAAAAAAGTAAATTTTACTGTATGATAATTTAACAAAAATTTGAAAAAGAAAGTCCCTTTGGAGGACACGAGGCCCGGTGAGAAGGATATTGCATTTTGGAGGAAAAGAAATTCTTAGAGTTCGGGGAAGGAACAATAGCTGTTGCTTATTGCGGCACCTGAGTCAGCTGCTAAGTCAGCTGTAGGGTGATCAGTCACCCTGGTTTGCTGGGGACTGTCCCTGTTACAGCACTGAAAGACCCTCATCCCAGGAAACCCCTCAATCCTGGGCAAACCGAAACAGTTGGCCATTCTATTTGACTGGGGCTGTCAGGGGTAGGCTGACCCAGGCTGGGATGGCTGGGGTCCTTCTCCACGCTGTCTTTCATCCTCCAGCAGGCTAGCCCAGGTCGTTCTCATGGCAGCAGTGATGGGGGTCCAGAGAGCAAGCAGAAGCGTGCAAGGTCATCTTAAGGCTGGGGCTCAGAACTGGCCCCGCCTCACTTCTGCCACATTCTATTGGTCAAAGCAAGTCATAATGCCAAGTCAAATTAACGGGGTAGGAAAATAGCCTCCCTCTCTTGATGGGAGGAATTGTAAAGTCACATTACAAAGGGCATGGATATGGGGGCAAGGGTGGAGAACTGAGGCCAATTTTGTAATCAATCTGTCATAGAAGGGAAGTCCTGACTCAGGTGCAGCAGTAAGCCCTGCTGACCTGTTAATGCTTATTATTTTAAACCAACCATTGAGTTTGGGAGGTGGTTTGTTACAGAGCAAAATCAAACTGATACACCTTCTCAATTGCATGGGGTGTATTTGGAGAGCAGCAGGAAGTTCAATGAGGCCGGAGTATGCTGGGGCTGTCAGAAAGTGGGGAGAGAGATAAAAATGGCTGGGTCCACGTGCTTTCTCATCTCCTGGACTGACAGGATGAGGACAACAGGAGAGGGACCATTATTCCTTTATACAGGAGGAAAAGACTGGGCCCAGAGAGGGCAGGCATACGCCCAAGGCCACACAGCCACTCAGCACGGGCAGGGATTGGAACCAGGGCTTTCCCTGCTGGGCCCAGAAGGCCATAGGAGGAAAGGGGACTTGATGGAACTTTTGCAGTCTCTTTACTTAAGATCAAGAGGACATCAAGAGTCCATAAAAAAATGGGAAAGGATGGCCTGATGGAGATGGGTTGTTAAAAGCACAGAAACTCCCCCTGGCACCTATACTCCTGCAGGACTGCGCTTATTTATTCTTTCAATTTGAGTGATTATTTTTTTTCCTTCAAATATTCCCCGGAGCTCCCTCTACATCATTAGTAGCAAAAGGATTTGCAGGTGTTTAATTAGGCTGGAAAATTATAGACAGCCCGAAGCTTTGACCAAGGTTCCCTGCCTCCTGGGGAGGCCCCCAGGCCAGGAAATCAGGCCGCTTCCGGGGAAATGACCTCCCTGCTCATGTCCTGGCCAACTAGGCCCCTTTAAATCCACTGACCTGTTACTAACTTGTCTTGTGGCTTTGGACTAGCTGCTCCCCTTCTCTGAATTTCTGCTCCTGGTCTGTACCGGGACGAGGTGAGAAGTGGTATGGTGGGAGCTGAGACAGCAAGGAGGTTTGAAGTGAGCAAACTGGTGGTGACAGCACCAGTGATGAGCTGTGCGAGGACATTACAGCCCCCAGAACATTACAGCCTCCAGAGCAGAGGGGCGGTGAGGAGCCAGGTGGGCCTGTGGAGCAGGGAGGAAATGGAAGAGACTCTGTCCTGTCTTGGAAAGGGCAGGTGATATTCTGGTTGGACCAGCAAGCCTCCTTACTGTGTGCCTAGCTTCTCCTCACTCCCGAAGGGAGTGTTTGCTCCCCCAATGACAGATGGGGGACGTGACTGTCCTGTATGACACAGTAGGTATGAAGCATGTACAATCTGACCCTGTCTTCCAGGCTCTTTCCACAAATCTGCTGAATGTCTGCAGCAGCCCTCCCACCTCAAACTGCCCAGGACTGGACTAGACTCCTTCTGTCCTTGCAGGTACACGCTCTGCCCTTCTCTCTGCCTCCCCATCTGCATCATGTGAGTTCCCTTGCCCTCTGACTTCTGGTTGGTTCAGCCAGTGGGAAGCAGCAGCAGGGGCTCAGAGGGTGGGAAGACAGAGAGACTGGGGTTCCCTGGCTCCCCTCCTGTGGGCCAGGTTGTATTCCTCAGAAGGCCCCAGCTCCTGTCAGGTGGCCCTCTCCCAGAACCTTTGCCCTCAGGGGACTCCAGCAAGGGCTGTCTGCCTAGCCATTCAGGCACTAACTGCTACCCACTGTTGCTAGTCTCAGGGTGTTTCACCATCCCTTAACCTGTCATGAGATTCACTTCCATCACAACTCTGAGAGGGACCTGGCAGAGACACAGAGACACGCCCCCACAGGCTGTTCCTGCTCCCAAAGCACCCTGTGCTACATCCTCCACAGTTCTTCCTCTCCCCTCTCCCCGCCCTGAAGCCCGTCATGTGAAGATAGTTGATCAGGTTTGGGAGGAAAGCAAGCTGATCAAACTAGTTCCCAGCAAAGCAGTGTTTCCCACCCATTGGTCCCTGCAAATCTCCAGAGCCAGTATTTAGGATTTTCTTTTAATCAACTCTCTTTTCTGAAAAAACGTTTTAAAAATATTGAACCTGTGTTTTTAAAATATTTTTTTTTATTTTAGAACAGTTTTAGAGTTACAGAAATATCGTGAAGGTAGTTCAGAGATCGAGTCACTTCTTCAACTTTGTTTTAAAAGGAAATTTTTCATTATTCCTGCAAATGGAAAACCAGCGTGACTTACCTCAAGTAGACTTTAATCTTAACAATGAACAGTGAAAACAAAACAATGTTCTTATATTTTAAAGGTTGAAATAAAAAATTAACAGCCCAATAGAAGTACTAATAAATCTGACTAAAGTTATAAAAATGCATTCTGTGCAGAATTGGCTCAGGTGTGTGTGTGTGTGTGTGTGTGTGTGTGTGTGTGTGTGTGTGTGTTTTCGTCAGCAAGAGAGGAGGTGGGACTTGAAGCCCTTCGCAGTGCAGGGCTGTCGCCAAGCATCAGGTAGTTTTCCACCAAGACCCACGTTAATGACCCTGCCAAGAGTTCCCCAAGGAGTGGGCCAACCATAGCACAGCCGGTGTCTATGGGGTACCACCTCTGGTGGGACACTGTTCTGGTGACTTAACCTATTAACTCATCAGAGCCTCAGGACAACTTGACAATGCATTATAGATATTACCATTATCTCACTTTTTAGATGGAGAAACTGAGGCAGGTTAAAGAACTGGTACAAAGCCCCAGCCCAGAGCCTTGCTGAGGCAGTCGGGCTCTCAAGCCTGCCCTTGTAACCCCTATATTTTGCTACAGAGCAAACAGGATTGTCTTTAGAAAGGAATTCAAGGGGGAACTTCTCAGTTTTATTTCCCCCCACCAATTTTGTACTCTGAAATTCCTCAATTACACAGAAAAGGTGAAAGACTAGAAAATGAACACCCTATCTCCTCCTCTAAGATTCGATAATTGTTAACGTTCTCTCTCTACGTGTGTGTACTCTTCTATTTTGAATTGAAGTAAACAAAGCCTTTCTCCATGTGTCCTTGGCAATAATACCAGGTTTGATGCACTTGTTATTTTTTTTCTAAACACATTTTAAAATAAATACATTACTGTGAAAATAAGGAGATGCTTATCCATGTACCTCCTCAAATCACCCTGTGCACCCCTGCTGGTGTGACTATCACATACTGGGGAAATCAGCCCCTAAAGTGGGGGGATCTCCATGGATCTCTGTGGTTATTTTCAACGAAAATGCCCCCTAGACCCACCAGCTTTCTTCCGGTGGCAGGGCTGGGGAGTGGAGGCAGTCGTAAGGGATGAGGTGCAATGCAGACATGGCTCTGCACTGGCTGTTCCCTGTGCCTGGACATTCTTCCTGTGTATTTGGAGGCACGCTCCCTCCCTTTAATTGGGTGCTCAGAGGTCCCTTAAAGAGGCCTTGCTGACCACCCAGCTACAAGGCTGCCATGCAGCCTAACGTGCTTCATTGTTCTTCAAAGCACGTCAGACCACAACACAACACTAGTCTGTCAACTCAATCAGGGCAGGGACCCATCTCTATTCAGTGCTACACCCATATGCCTGTCACAGAGCATGACACTAGCATGTGCTAAATAAACGATTGTTGAATGAGCAGACGAATGGATGAATCAGTGGCCTGGGGTTCAGACTCAGACTCTAGGCCCGGTACCATGACCAGGGGCAGCCCAGCCTCTGCTTGAGTGCCCTCTGTGACAGGTCTCTCGGTCCTTACATTTCTGAAAGGGGAGCACATTTGGGATATTTCTTTCTAGATTGCTTTCCATAGATATGGTTTTATGTCCCTCCAAAAACTGAGACTTATGCTTATTTCAAACAGTAATGTAACTCCCTGAGGAAATGAGAGGGAGTTTGTGCCTAGCACAGAGTGCGTGCCAGGAGCTCAGGGAGAGCAAGGACTCTGCTTTCTCCAGACCCCCATTGCACATATTTCTCAGCCAGAGCCCAGTTTCCCATCAGGGCCTGGGCCAATGGGGTCCTCACTCCGCCCCCCAGCTTGCTCCTCCTACCACCGATCCCTATTGGCGGTAGATGTGAACATCCTCCTCTTGACTGGGGGGACTTGCTGACAAAATCCTGAGCTGGGTGAGGTAGTGGGAAGTGTTCCAGCTGATACGCAGCAGTGCTGGGTTGTCTGCTGCTAACTCACTGTGTAACCTTGGGCCTTGCCTTCCATACCTGTAAAATGGGGACAGTGAACTTGTTCTGAGCCCAGGAATAAGAAACTATACTAGGTCACATTTCCCAGCCCCAGGGGCTTTCTGCAAATAGCAACTGAACCACCCCATCTCCAGAGGCCTCGGGCACAAATCAGCAGCACAGAAATACCTCAGGGCCCAGTTTGCCTAAGCACAGGCAGAATTAAGGAGGAGGAACCAGGTGAGGGGGCCCCCCCACAGCAGCCTAATTCTGAATGTCAACGTGGTGCATGGGACAAATTAAGTTCGTAAATTAGAGTGAGCTGTGGCAACTTGGCCACAAGCCCTACTCCTTGGCCACTTTGACTGGGGGCTGGCAGAGTTGCCCCTTGGAAGGCCCAGGCCAGTGTCTGCCATGTACACCTCCCCTCCCCACAGGCCACGCAGAGTCTGGGAACCAGGCCTTTGCTTAGGCCGTGATCCTGTCTCATGTGCTCTCCCTTTCTGGCTCATCCCCACAGTTCCTGATCCAGGAGAACGGGATCTGGTGGGAGACGAGGAGCTCCTGGAGATGAGGTGCCTGGACCAGCAGTCTGGGTTCAAGGCCCAATCTTGGGGTGAGGGCTGCCCCCTGCCTTGTATCGAATAGATCAAGAGTGAATTAACTCCCAGGTTCCATCAAGAACCCCCCTACTGGGACTCTCACACCCTGCATAGTGCCCACCCATTCTTCAAGGTCAGCATTGAGACACTTCCTCCAGGAAGCCCTCCCGGAATGATCCATATTCAGCCCCTGACCCTCAAGTGCATTGGCTTCTCCCAAGGTGGGAAGGTCCTTGGCTGGGCCCAGCAAGATCTCCCCTGGCCAGCCTGGGTAAAATTCTAGCATCCTCCTTGCCTCAGCACTTCCAGCCCCCGTTTCCTGCTTTCGTATTTGAACATGGTCCTTATTGCCAACTGATGTACTATAAATTTGCTTGTTTGTTTATGTTTTGGCTCTCCCACTAGGCAAGATCCATGAGGAGAGGGTCTTTTTCTTTTCTGTTTGCTTTTATACCTCTGTGCCCAAGCAGTGCCTGTAAACAGCAGCCTCAAATATTAGGTAAACAAAGAATGAATAAAAGGAAAGGTGCATAGCATATGCAAAGGCTCAGAGGTCTGAAGGGGCATGGAAGTAAGAAGGTGACACAGAAGGTAGGATTCCTAGAGAGAGATCTTCAAGCAGTAAGAGGAGAAAACATAGTAAAGCCCAACCCTGAGAAGGATTTTGAATGCCAGGCCGAGGGTTAAAGGGTGGTTGGGTCCATGGCAGGGTATTAAATGGTGGAGCAACAAGGTCATATCTATGTTTAGAAAGACCCTTCCAGCTGGGTGGGAGAAAGGACCGTGGCAGGAGAGAAAGGAAGCAGAGAGAACAGTGAGGAGGTTGTACAATTAGTCAGGTGAGGGAGGGTGGGCACCTGGCCCAGAATGGACAACATGGGCAGACAGTTGTGGTAGAATCAGGAGAGTGAGCAGGAGGCCTAGCTGGACTGGGGACTGACTGGCTGTGGGTAGCAGGTGGGGTGGATGGCCTCTCAGATCGGGCTTTTCCTGGCCATCCACTAGACTCGGTCTGCCTGGCAGGTCTCACCCCAAAGGACTGCTCCATGAGGCACAGGGAGCTGGAGTCTCGAGCCTGACATTGGCTCTCAGGATTCTGGAGATATCTAGTGCCTTCTGTTATTGGCAGGTAACTGGAGTCAGCATTACCCACCTAGAGTCTGCCATGTGAAGTGTGGGACAGGAAAATTAACTCAGCTGATATCAAGTGCCCGGCTCCTGGAGGCTGTGGGTGTGTAGCCTCATGGCAGAATGGAACTGTCCCTGATTGAGCACCTACTATCTGCTGAGCATGGGATAGATCCTTTATATGCATTTGATCTTTACAAATAGCAAGGCAGGTATTATTGCCCCCAATTTACGGATAGAGAAACTGAGACTCAGAGGGGCTGAGTAACTTGTTGGAGTCACACAGTGGCAGAGCTCTTTCCACTCCACCATGCTGCCTTCTGAAAGGAAGCCCGGCAGCAGGCGCCCAGGAAAAGTATTTACGATCATCATAGCAGGTCAGCAATAGAGGGGTGACTGGCCGGTCCCAGCATGTACAACTAGAAGCCAGATGAACGTCAGTGTCTCTGTGGAGGGGAGGGGAGGACGAGCCGTGTTCTGGTTCCCTTCCAGCAGGGCACCTCACAGTGTAGGAAGACTCGAGCTGAGGGGCAGACTTGCCCCTGCCCCAAGCCTGCAAGTATTTCTAGGAATAGTGTCCCCTTTCTAGGAACAGAATCCCCTTCCTCAGACTGGGCCTGATACTCAGAGCCATGGAGCTGCCGCATTTGCTCTCTCTGTCACATAGCCCTGGAACCATCTACCCTGCAACACAGGCCCAGAGAGTAATTGGAACTGGTTCATATCACATCTGTGCCATTGGAGGACTGGAACACGTTATTCAGTGGTGTCCAAGGGCTTTGACTATTTATTGTCCAGTCTGCTGGGTCCAGCCCTACCCTGGCCACCATGATCGCCCCAGCTTCTGGACACACACCTGCTGGTTGGAGCTTCTCAGGGAACCAGGAAGCTGGAATCCCTATGACTCCTAGCGTTATCCCCAGTCCTGCCTTTGGGAACTTTGTACACTCCAGCACAGGTGTGTGTCCAGCCAGAAGTGTGGGTGGGGCCACAGTATCTTATTTCTCAGTGTGACTGGAGGGAGTGAGGGCTGCCTGTCCTTCCCCACTGCCTGGGGCTCCCGCATTAGAGCAGCATCCCTTTGAGTCTCAGTGGCGTCTCTCAGGCGGCAAGTTCCCACTGGAGGGCTAACGACCTAATCCCACCAATTCTACATTTTCTGAACCTGGGGAAGGGGACACAGACTCAGAAGTCCTGGGTCTGAATCCCAGCTCTGCCCCCAGCTGTGTGTGACCTTGGGCAGTTTCCCTCACATCTCCGGGCCTCAATTTCCCAGTAGGTTCAAACACTCCATGAGCAGGACAAAACCTGTATAGTTTGTTGGCTTGCTTGTTTTAATCAATTGGTTGCCAACAATAAAAAAAAAAAAAAAAAGTATGAGGAAATTTCATTCAAAAATCTAGATGTTCAGCTTTTTTTGAAAAATCAGAAGATCTGATGTCTCTGGATCCCCACCCCTGCCGAGTAACAATCTACTGGATTGAGTCACATTCCCCAGTCCCTACAGGCCATGTGGCCCCTGGAAGCTGCTGGGTTTTCTACTTGAGTCAAGCTGGGAGCCCCAAGCCTCTTGGGTCAGGGCCCCAGAACTCCTGGCCCAGACCTGGTCATTGCATGGGTGCTGGCTAGGTGAATGAATGAATGAATGAATGAATACAGCAAATATAATAATAATGCCTGCTTCCTGCCCTCCACTTTCCCAAAAGAGCACAAGGTCCTGACATGTTGAAGTTTGAAGTTCTGGGAATAATAACAACAAATATACATATAGCACTGACCAGGTACCCAGCCCTATGCAAAACAATTTTCTTCCATTATCTCATTTGTCCCTCACTGTGGGACAAATGAGGTGGGATTTTTTCCATCCTGGGGAGGATAGGGTAATGGGGAACAGTATACCACTTACAGGGTTGGTGGGAAGATTAACTTAATAAATGCAGGTAAGGGCCTGGAAAAGAGCCTGGCACAGAGCAGACACTCAATAAGCACGAGCCATCGACAGCCACATCAGGCATTCTCACCAGCAATGAACTCATGTAGTGAACAGGTGAGCCCACCAAAGCTGGGAGCCAGCAGCAATGATGCAGGTCCCAAGGATTCCTGTCACAGACTGCTCCCCACCCCCATCACTCCAGCCCCACCCCAGGGTCTGGTCGGGTGCACAGGCCATAACCAGCAGGACAGAGAATGATGACAACAGGCTGAGAACAATGCAGGAGCTGCACCATCCATCTCCCTCAAAACCTGAGGCAGGGCTGGCCCAGCTGACGTGCGGAAAGGTGTTTGCCTCATGTTCTCTCTCCTTACCCCGGCCTCCTCTCCCTTTCAGTTCCCTGAGACCAGACCTTGGACCCTCAAGAAAGCCCCCTGGGAGTCATGACCATACTCTGCCTTCTCCTGTCCTATATCTGACTTCTCTAAGTCGCCTGAAGTGCGGATGCTTTTACAACATTGTTTCAACATGCCCTTTCCAACTTCTGTGCCTTTGCAGGGTGTACTCCCTCGCCTAAAGGTTCCCCCACACTCCTCTGGGAAGACTCCCTTTTCCCTGTAAGCGGAGTTTGTTCTGCCTTCCTGTGCAGCCCCATGGCTCCATGGCCTCGCTCACAGCCCCATCACACATCACTTGGCTGCATATGTGTCTGTCTCCACTCTGGCCTGTGCACCCAATCATTCTGCACAAACACACAATCCCCCCCCCCAAACACGCAGCAGCACATTCAGAAACATGCAACCGCACAGAAATATACCACCTCTCTCTTTTCATAGGTACACCCAGACACCCAAAGTGCAACTATACAAAGGCACTTGCACACATATGTGACCCCCTAACCAAGATACCACGTACATGCTTACACTCAAGCAAGCAAGAATGTAACATTGGTGAGTTTCCACACCCACATACACCATACACACACACACTCACACTTACAGCACACATCCCAGCATACGGAGACATAGCTACCCACACAGAATCACGCACTTGCAGAAATAATCAGCCTTCATGCACCTGAACATACACAAATGTACAATCATGTAGACACATGCAACATCACCCAACAGTGGGATCACACATGGAGGTGCTGAACTGCACACATACTAGAGTCAGTCCCCAGCGTGGGCTGGCTGGCTCTGGCCTGAGGCTGGGAGGACGTCTTGTCTCCTCGGAGACAGGCTGGAGGCCCTGGTAGCAGGGCCTTGGAAACCAGGCCACCGCCTCCCTCTGGAACTCACGCCTGGAGGGAAAGATAAATGATGTGTCTATTGAGCTCTTAGGTGGAGGGTCCGGGGTGAAAGGGGAACTCTTGGGCTGATTCCTGGTTCCTTCTTGCCACTCATGCTTTCAGACCACCTTGGGTCCAGCAAGACCCTGCCCCTTGGCCAGACCCCAAGCCATGGCTCTAGGAGCCCTTGGCAGCCTTGTCCTTAAATAGTAAGAGCAGCATTCACCAGCATTTGCTGAGCTCAGGGCCTACCTAAGAGGATTCCACCCAAGGAGCCTCCTAGGTCTTCCCCTGGTGCCCACTCTGACAGCACTGACGCCATCTCATGAGATCCTTTGGACGTGTCTGACAGATGGGATCATTCTGCCTATTGTGAAGGTGTGGGAATGGAGCCTCAGAGAGGTGAATGACCTTATCCAAAGTGATACCATCTATGGGTGGTGGAGTAAAAATGGTCCATCCTTCCTGAGTCAGCTCCTTGTCCCTCTGCCCCCAGGCTGGTGCTGGGTCCCCTCAGCCCTCAACCACCACCCAGGGAGAGCAGGGTGACCCTAGGGTGGGGTAGGGTCTTTCTTTGGATCTGGGGAGAGGAGACAGCAGAGCAGATACTGTTGGGGAGAAGCCTGGCCTGTCTGGGTCTGGGAAGCCACCTCCTCGACATTCCAGGAGAGAAGCTCTGGGTCCAAAAGCCACAGCCACGGGGGAACAGCAGTGGCTGTTGTTACCTAGACCCCCAGCCTCACGTCCGGGTCCTAACAGGCTGTGGCCCAGTTACCAGGTAGAGGAAGCATCCCTGGCAGGTTCCAGTGGGACCTCAGGCTCCTGAAATCCCTGACCTAAGGGAGCTAAGTGTTTCAGGCTATTCTGGGCACTGCAGGAAAACAGCAGGAGCTGGCGCCAAGGGTTTAAGAGATTATGACAGGAAAGCTTACAACTAAGAAACCTCCACGCCAGACTGATTGCCTTTAAGAATTCAGCAAGACAGCCAGGAGCAGACAGAACTCAGGTTTAAAGGAAACATGAAACTGCCCCAGGCCTGACCTGGGCCTGGGCTCAGGGCTCCCCCAGCCCCATCGGCGCCTCCCAGGACGCTGAGGAACACTTGTCCTGGCACTCTCTGAGTGAGGTCGAACAAATCCTGCCCATCTCTGGGCCTTAGGCTGCTGGACTCAAGTGGAGATTTTCAACCTATGTTCCCCATTTGGGGAGGGGGCTTGAGTAGAATGCTGCCAACGATGGGGCTCTAGGATTCCTTTCCAACCTCCGACAGAAGCACTCGTTGTGACTACAGGTTCACCAGTCTGACTTCTTCCTGGCCCCACAGGAAGACGGTGTGTCCTACCTAACTTGCAGAGGTGACCAAGGCCAGTAACTGGATTCTTTGAACACAGCGTTGAGTGTGGGCAGAAGTGACGCACACTTTCCCCAGGTCCAGCTTTCAAACCACGAGTGTGACACTCTTTGCTCTTTTCTTTGCCTCCCTCAGTGACAATACACTGAAGTTACGTTATATAGTGGCACTGTAAGATGGAAGGAACTTGCATCCCTGAGTGGTCACATAAAGGAGACATGCTCAGGAGAGCCACTGACCCACTTTGTGTTTGTGTGAGCGAGAAATACACTTATATTCTGTTGCTCCAGTGAGATTTCAGGATTTATTTGTTACCTCAGCAGAGCCTAGACTAGCATGACTAATGTACTCCTCTTTGATAGATTTTATATCTTGAGGTTTCACACACATTTTTACTGAAGAAAGAACTCTGTGATTAAAATCCCACATTCAAGATGTCCTCTCTCAAGGTCTCCCAGTTCTGTTGTCCTGAGAGTCTGTAATACATTCAGACAGCTGTGGGGCAGCGGAAGCCAGGCGTCTTGAGCTTGGTCACATATCCTGGCTGTGTGTCTTTGGGCAGGCTTCACACGTTTCTGAGCCTCAGTGTCCTCACCTGTAAAAAAGAGGCAACAATGCTTCACCTACAGGGAACTTGACCGAGAAGCTGCCAGCTGTAAAGGGGGACAAAAGTCAGGGTGATGATGCTTTAGGGAGTGCACTGACATATATCGTTATGCACATTCGACCTACCACATCCACTCCAGGCAAGGACAGAGGAGAGACTTCAAGTGGGGAACCTGGAAGTCACGGAATTTCATTCCTTCATTCACTAAGCAAAGATTTATTGAGACACTGCTGTAGCTGCCCAGGACACAGCATTAACATGCCAAACTCCTTGCATCTGGGTATGTATACTGGTAGGGAACACATCCCCTGTGCTGGATCCTGAGCCACAAGGCTAGTCTCTGTGGTAAAACCTTCTCTTCTCAGCCATAGTCCCCTCTGGCTTGGAGGAGAGGGGGTGGTATCTGCCCCAATAACAGTGATGGTTCACCCTCATTGAGAATTTACTGTGTTCTAGGCCCTTTATGATTTAATTAAGCATCAATGAGGCAGATACAGTCCTCAACCTCATTTTACAGAGTAGGAAACTGAAGGCACAGAGAGGTTGAGCCACTTGCCCAAGGTTACACTGGTAAGATGTGTGGCAAGGCTGGGATTTGAACCTAGAAAGTCCCACACCAGTGCTTGTGCACAAGGCCATTGAGCTACTGAGATCTCTTAGTGTGTGTATATGCATAGGTGTGTGGGTGGTGGATGCAGGATGGGGAGGGGAGGCTGGCAGGAAGTGGGCTTCCAAAACTAAGCAGAATAGTAAAATTTCTCTGTTGCTTTGCCTCCTGTCTCTCTATCTCTCCCCAGTTTTCTTCTTAACCTCATTTGCTACAACTCTTCCTCACTTCAAAGTTCTCTTGGCCTCACTTTAATGCTTTCAGTGCCTCCTCACTGCCCTCAGGATACAGCCCAAGATCCTAGGCTTGGCCTTCAAAGTCCCCAGGAAGCGCCCTTCCCCGTCTTGTTTCCTGCCGCTGTGCTTCTCTGTGCTCTGTGCTCTACTTAGATTGAACGGTGTGAACTGTCCTCCCTGAGCCAGCGGCTCTTTTCCACCCCATGTCTCTCTGCGTGTTGTTCTCTCTGTCTGGAGTCCTCTTCCCCACTTTTCCCACCCAGCTCCAGGCCTCTTCCCTTGGTCCTTGGGCTGGGCTATGTTCTCTCCGCTGCAGTGCCAGCGCCCAGGCTGCATCACTGCCCTGCTCCTCTGGGTTGTCACAGTCTCCATCTCCCCCTGACCCCTGACAGCTCTTCAAGGGTGGGGCCCAGGCTGGGCCCCCAACATTCCCCGGCACAAAGCCTGGCACAGAGGGGATGTCAGTAACCCTGTGTGGGCCTGGATTGCAAGCAAATTTTCAGGGACCCCTAGAGGATGGTCCCACATAGAGTGACAAGTGGAGAAGAGGGCAAGTGGGACCCAGTGTAGGGTGGGGAGTGAGGACTAGGGTATAGGAAAGTCAGACTGGCCAGAGGGGTTCATCTGAGGTCTCCAAAATGGATACTCAGCCTGATTCAGAAGAATGCAAGGGCCAAACCACTAACATCCTTTTAGACTGTGTTCAGGCCATGGCTGCAGCAGCAAAAATTACATATATTACACAATGAGAGATACAGACAAACGAGATGTATGTTGCCTTTTTATAAGAAATAAGTAGGCGAGTCATATAATTTATTATCTAAATCAAGACCTTTCTGAGAAAGAAAGGGGTTGTGATAAATAATTATGTTGGGATAACAGGTATAACGTAGGACTGTCCTGGGAACACTGGATGTATGGCCACCCTGGATATGAAGCATAATAATGGCCACCTTTGGACTCAAACATGAGAGTATGACTAATACTGGGTGCTTCTTCCTTAACTCATGCCCTCACCCCTTTCCTACCAAAGTAACCACTATTTCGAATTTTGTGTGAGTCATTTCCTCCGTAAGAAAACAAACAACCAAACTTGTATCACATATGTATGAAAACTTAAAACAATATAAATTATTTTTGCTTGTTTTTAAGCCTTATAAATGTTGGATTATATTGTATGTAGTCTTCCGCAGCAAGCTTTTCTCACTCAGCGTTATATCTCAGAGTTGGCTGCAGCTGTATTTGATTCATTTCCATTGCTGTGTAGGATTTCATTATATGGGCATGGCGTAATTTATTAATTCATTTTTCTTCTAAGGACATTAGCTTGGTTTCCAGGTTTTCGCCATTATAAAGGATGTTACTATGAACATCCTGTATGGGTCTCCTGGTGCTTTTATGCAAGAGTTTCTCTAGGATTTACACTTAGTAATGAAATCACAACTTCCAAAGTGTGTAGCAATTTTCACTGCTTTAGAAGCAGAGAAGAATCCCTGTTGCTCCACATCCTCACCAATACGTACACTGTCTGATTCCCTTTCTGTAAAAGAGTCTCATTGTGGTATTAATTTGCATTTTCCTGATTGCTATAAGGTTGGGCATCTTTTCTTTAGGTTTATTTTCCATTCATATTTCCTCTGCTTGTTCATATCTTTCACTATTTTTTAATTGGGTTGTTTGTCTTCTTATTGATTTGTAAGAGTTCTTTATGTGTTCTGGGTAAGTAATGCTTTGTTCATTATTTGTGCTGTAATATAGCCTCCCAATTTGTGGCTGATCTTTTCAACAAACAGAAAATCATGAACTTGGAGGAAACAGACACTACGCATGGTGATATAAACACTTTAACAGAAACAACAACAAAACATCATTAACATCCTCAAAGAGATAAGAAAAAATATTACATCCATGAAAAAAGAACAAGATACCATAAAAAAGGAATAGTCAGCAAACAAAAAAGGAATTCTTGGAAATATGACAAGAGAAAAAAGAAAACTATGGAGGGTCAATGGAATTTTTCAGAATGGAGAACAAAAAGAGGTGAAAAAAATGTAAGAAATGTAGAAGACCAGACCAGGAGGGGCAATATTGGAATTATTAAGGAGATCCAGAAAGGAAAAAAAGAAAGAAAGAAAATGGAGGTGAGGAAATCATTGTAACCGTAGTTTCAGAAAAATTTCTCCAAATTGAAGGTGAGTTTCCAGAATGAGAGGACCCGCTGCGTGCCCAGCACAACGAATGGAAACAGATTTACTCTAAGACACACTCAGGACACAGGAAACTGAAAGCTTCTGGAGAGAAAGAACAGAATTTCTATAAAAGATTAGAAAACAAAATGGCATTGGACTTTTCAACGGAAATTAGAAGACAATGGAGCAAGCCTTCAAAATTCAGGAGGAAAATTATTCCCAACTTAGAATTCTATATCTAGTCAAACTATCAATTAATGTGAAGCACTTTTAGAAATGCAAAGTCTCCAAAATTTTATCTCAGCTATCTCCATTTAGAAAGCTACAGGTAGATGTTCCCCCAAATAAGGTAGTGAATATAGAAAGGGGAAGACATGGAATCTAGGAAGCAAGAGATTCAACACAGGAGAAAAGTACAGAGAAGCCCCGGCCAGCTGATGGTGAAGGGAGAACACACAGTGAGAACTGAGCAGGTGGCCTTGCTATCAACCAGGCTGGAAGGGAACAGTCAGAAATCTGCAGGGACTTCTTCCAGACGAGTAAGTCGATAGCATGTTTAATATGGGTGATTGTATTAAGAGAAGATTTATACAAATGAGGGAGAGTTTAGAATGAGGAATGAATACATAGAAAACTAATCAAAAAAGAAAACAAAATTTAACTATTAGTTCTAGGAAAAACACAACATTGTCCAGGAAAAAATATTAATCATGGCACACTGTGAATGGCATTTATTTTGCTCTGACCACGTAAAAATCCTTTCTAGATATAACAACGAAAGGAAAAAAAGATAAATTGGACTACATAAAAAATAAACACTGTGTATCAAAGAACACAATCAACAAAGTGAATAGGCTACTCACACAATGGGAGAAAATATTGGCAAATCATATATATGATAAGGGATTAATATCCAGAATATATAAAGAATTCCTACAGCTCAACAACAACAAAACCCCCAAACAACTCAATTTAAAAATGGGCAAAGGACTTAAAGAGACATTTCTCCTAAGAAGATATACAATGACCAATAAGCACAAGAAATGATGCTCAATATCACTAATTAAGGAAATGAAAATTAAAACCACAATGAGATTCCACCTCATACCCATTAGGATAGCTTCTATCAAAAACAAAGATAAAACAGAAAATAAGAAGTGTTGGCAAGGATGTGGAGAAATTTGAACCCTTGTGCACTGCTGATGGGAATGTAAAATTGTGTAATCACTATGGAAAATAGTATGGCGGTTTCTCAAAAAATTAAAAATAGAAATACCATATGACCCAGCCATTCCACTTCTGGGTAAATACCCAGAAGAATTGAAACCAGGGACTTGAAGAGATATTTGTACATTCATGTTCATAGCAGCATTATTCACAATAGTCCATAGATGGAAGCATCCCAAGCATCCATCAATGGATAAATGAACAAACAAAATGTGAAATATACATACAATGGAATAATATTCATCCTTAAAGAGGAAGGAAATTCTGACATATGCTACAACATGGATGAACATTGAGGATTAATGCTAAGTGAAATAAGCCAGTCATAAAAGGGTAAATACTGTATAATTCCACTTATATAAGGTACCTAGGGTAGTCAAATTCATAGAGACAGAAAGTAGAATGTGGTTGGCAGGGGCTGGGAGCAAAGGAGAATGGGGAGTTATCGTTTAACGGGTACAGAGGTTCAGCTTTACAAGATGAAAAGAGTTCTGGAGATGGATGGATGTGAAAATATGAATGCCACTGAACTGTACACTTAAAAATGGTTAAGGTGGTAATTTTTATGCTACGTATATTTTACCACAATTAAAAAGAATTTAAAAATAAAAAAGATTTTAAAATCACATAATCATAACCATATTGGAAGGATGGTCCGGGGTTGGCACACAGAAGAATTAGCGTGTGGATGTCTGTCTATATTATGTGCTTGGAGGTGCTGGTGTCTGTGTGTGTAAGAGAGAGAGACACAGAGACAGAGAGCGCTAAATCCTCATCTTTGTGGTAGGAAGTAAAAAAATAGTGCCTAAAACTAAAAGATCAAGAAGTAGAAATAAGTGTGTTATTTAATGATAAGGAGGTAAATACCAAAAGAATCAGCTAAAAGAGTTGAAAGTGTTTGCCTCTGGGGAGAAGGAAATGGAAGTGGGGAGTGAATGACTTAAATTTTCCGTAACAAGCCTTGCAAAACTATTTGATTCTTTAAACTATGTGAAGTAAAACTTTGATCAGAAAATACAAAATAAAAACTAAAGCAAATGGAAAATTGCTGAGCTTCCCCTAGAAGGCCCTGCGATCGGGCAATGGACACCAGGGGCCTGGTGGCCTCCAGGTCGCCTTGAGGAACCCATCGTCATGGGCAGAGTGGTCAGGGCTCCTGCTGCCCATCCTGTCCCCCAGATTAAATGGGGGGCACAGAGCTGGTGGTCCTGAGGGAAGCGAGACATATCTGGATGGACAGAGGAACATTGTTTATTTGAATAAGCACACGTTTATTTTAATGAGTATTGGAAAAATAGAATTACCATTTCAAACCTGTAATTTCATGGAGATTATTGCTCGCTTAGGATGAAGCTCAGTTTATTAAGTGAAAGAATTTAAAAGAAAATACTAGGATGACAGTAGACAGGTAAGTGGAAACGGAGATAAGACAATAGTATGGCAGTTTCAGGGGAGAGATACCGATACAGTCCAGCCCCTCATATTAGGGATGGGGACCCCAAGCCCAGAGAGGGAAAGGGAATGCCCAGTGTCCTACAGCAAGGCAGTGAATGAGGCAGATGTGACGCCAGCTCTCCTGAGAGCACATGACCAGGAGATAAGAAACCAAGACTGGGTGTGTCAGGCTCTGGCTCTGGTCTGCTCTGAAAGCCTGAGATGCCTTCACCCCTTCAGTTCCTGGGTGTCTCCCTCTGTATGATGAAGGGGTTCTGCGGCTAACAGCAGTAATGTTCATGAGAATTGTAGAAAATACTATGCAATGCTTACTGTGTACCAGAAATAACAATAATAGCAAACAGTTATATGTGGTGTACTATGTACAGAAGACTCTTCTGAGCACTTTATTTATATTAACTTATTTCATCCTCACTCATCCTAGGAGACAGTATGGCAGTCAGTCTCCAAAACGGCCACACTGATTTTTGCCTCATGGCTGTCATATTCTTGTATAGTCCCTTCCCACATGGAATAGGGCTGACCTGTGTAACCAATAGGACATTGCAGAAATGATGGAGTGTAACTTATGTAGTTAGGTCATAAAAGACATTGGCACTCCCTCCTTGCTTTCTCTTTCTCTCTCTTCGTTCAGTCACTATGGTGGGAAGCTGGTTGCCATGTTTTAAGGACACTCAAGTGATACTATGGCAAAATCCATGTGGTGAAAAACCGAATGGTCCTGCCAACAGCCAACATGAACTTCCCAGCCATGTGACTGTGCCAACCCAGCCCCTCCAGCCCCAGTTAAACCTTCAGAAGACTACAGCCCAGCCAACATCATGACCCAACTAAGCGGCTCTCAAATTCCTCACCCATAGACACTGTGAGAGATAATAAATATTCATTGTTGTTTTAAGTTGTTAAGTTTCGGGGTAATTGTCTATGCAGCATTTTTTTAAAACTATTAGTAACATTGTCATCCCAGTTTTATAGATGAGGAAATTGAGACACTGAGGATTCAAGTAACTTTTCCCAGGTAACACAGTGAGCAACTGATTTAAACCCCGGCAGTTTGGCTCTATATAAAGTTCATGTAATGAATTAGAATCTCTCTTTTACAGGATTGAAGAGACTGCCTAATCAGAGAGGGAGAAAGAGAGAGAAACACAGAGAGAAATGACAGAGAAATTGGCAATTGGCTCACACTACAGCAGGAAGGACTTGGATTAGACTTCTGTAAAATGAAGGTAGTGGACAGTGGGAGAACTCTGCTGCCCTTGAAGCTCAGCTATGATTAGTTTAGGGCCTCTGGTCTCTGACCCTGGCTGGGCATGTGACGCACACAGCCTTGGGTACCTGGGGGTGAGACTGTGACACCCCAGAGCTCTTATCACACTATGCTGGGCTCTTATCACACTATGCTGTCACTGTTGCCCCCAGACCAGAGATCCTCAAGAGCAGTCATGGTGTCTTGTTCATCTATGTCCCTCGCCTAACACAAAGCCAAAGAGCAGGCTGGGGGAGGTGTATACAGAAGGCCCTCTGGCCCTGGCCATGGCAAGAATTTGTATGGTCACACTTCCCTTTAACAAGTCATCACTGGGGCACAGCAAGGACCAGGATGACCCAGTTTCTGGCTTGAGGATCTCCCCATTGGATGGGAGGTCCAATAACAGCCCAGTACGATCAGAGAGATTGGGAAACTCAGTTTTTTGGGATCCCAGAGGAGGAGGCAGGACCTCTCTAGAGCAGGCTGGAAAGCTTCTCAGAGGAAGAGGTATTGGAGCTGAAATCTTCCAAAGGATGACTAGAAATTAGCCAGTACAAGAGTGTTCTAAGCAGAGGGTACAACCTGGCAGAGGCCTGGAGCTTCAGTTCTCGAGGGGCAGAGTGAGGGACTAGCTGTGCATGCGGTGGGCTGCTAGGCAACTGGTGACTCTAGAGGAAGGTCCTGGAAGCTTGAGGGGGAGCGCAGAAGGGTGTTTTGCTGATTGCAGGTGGAATGTCCCTGTTTTTGTCTCATAGGGAATTCATTGCACTTTGGGTTGGATTTGAGGGATTTCTTTGGAAACCCAGGAGCGGACAAGGCCCATATCTTTGAGTCAGCCTAGGATGGAGAGAGAGGACAGATAAAGAGAAGAAGTCCCCTGGGCAACAAAAGGTGTACCAGGACCTCAATGTTCATTTGGTGTCTGGTGTGTACCAAGGGCTGGGCTTTCCCCATTTGCCCCTCACTGGAGTTAAGCAACTTACGTGCCCTGAAAAATTCCCCGTTCCGCCATCTAGGTTTGAATACCTATTTACTAGCTGTGTGACCTTCCCATTCCTCAGTTTGGTTATCTATGAAATGGGATAAACATAAAACCTGCCTCATGGAGCTGTTGTAAGGACTAAATGAGTTAAAACATTTAGAGCACTTGGATGGTACCTGACCATCCACAAGCGTACAATAAGTATTAGCTGTTATTATAACGTGATATGGTTTTCCTTTTAACTTTTTCAAGTATTTAAACATCATTTATCTAATGCTTACTATATGTCAAGGCTTGTATTTATCCTCTGAATATAAGGATGATAAGACACAGTCCTTCTGGGGCTACAGAAATCTTCCGTAAAGGCAGGAACAGACAAGGACTCAAAAATGTAGGAGAGCAGGTTCCTGTCCTCAGGGAGATCACAGGCTGACTGGGGAAAGAGGGAAGTGGCCCTAACTGGGTGAGGGCTGATGGGAGCCTGGAGAACTTTCTGCTGAGGGGGCTTTTGAGAGACAAGGAGTTGCCCACTTTGGCAACTAGACATGTGTGGAACAGTATAATCAAAGACACCCCCCCCTTTGTCTGGTTTCAATCTGTAATATTTGTGTTGGGAAGTCATCAGAGGTTTTTGAACAGGGAATTATGTTTGAATAATAGCAACATAACAAAGTTATTATGCACCTACCGTATATTGCATGTTGTGCATACATAATCTCATCTAATATAATCTTCACAATAACCCTGTGAGGTGAGTACTGTCATCATTCCCATTTTACAGATGAAGAAACTGAGCCACAGAGGTTAAGTGAGTTGCCCGAGGTCATATAACTAAGAAGGGAAGGAACAGAGTTAAACCCAGGCAGTCTGATCGAAAGCCCATGCTCTTAATCTCTCTACCTTACTTCTGTCCACACCATTATCTTAAAACTGAACTTCAGTCCACACCATTATTTTAAAACTAGAATGAACCTTGGAAATTCCCCAATTTTACAGCTGAGAAATTGAGGCTCAGAGATGGGAACTGACTTTCCTAAGACCACAGAGTGAAGGAGGACGGGCTGAGCTGGGGAGGTCAATCTGGTCTTTAGGAAGTGCTCTATACGCTCCATAGTCCCAGGTATCCTGTTGTTACAGTGGGCATATTGCTGGCACAGTGGGCATTATTGTGCATGGAATAGTATCCAGACTCCTTACTATGGTTTATAAAGCTCTCATATGATCAGGGCCTTGTTGAATCCCTCTGACCTTACCTGGTCACCAACTTCTCCTCTCACCAAGCTCCAGCCTACCTCAAGGCCTCTGCACTTCTCTTCCCTCTAACAGGAATGCTGTTCCACATGATCTTCATGTGGTTGGGCTCCTTTTACTCTGTTTGGGCTTCCATATAAAATACCATAGATCGAGTGGCTTATAAACAACAGAAAAATTTAATTCTTACAGTTCTGGAGGCTGAGAAGTCCAAGATCAAAGTACCCTCCGATTTGGTGTCTGGTGAGAGCCCATTTCCTGGTTCATAGATAGCCTTCTTCTCGCTGTGTTGTCATATTGTAGAAGGGGCCAGAGATCTCTCTGGGTTCTCTTATGAAGGCACTAATGCCATTCATGTCCTGATTGCCTCCCAAAGGCCCATCACTCCATATACCCTCACACTGAGGATTAGGTTTCAACATATGAATTTGGGAAGGACACAAACATTCAATCTATGACAGGCTCCTTCTTGCCATTCAATGAAATGTCACCACCTCAGAGAGGCCTTCCTTGATCACCTCTCCAAAATTACCTGCCATCGCTCTTACATTACACTCTTTTATTTTTTCCACAGCAGTTATGATGATCTGAAATTATCTTTTTTGTTCTCTTGCTTTTGTGTTTGTCTTTCCCAACTAAAATGTCAGCTGCAGGAGAGCAAGAGTGACCTCATCTATTTCTACACTGTATCCCCAGGCCTCAGACAATGCCTGGTATATAGTAGGTGCTCCCTAAGTTTTTGTTGAAAGCGTGCCTGCATTTCGTTGTCTGTCTGTTGACGGTTTGTCTCCTCACCAGTCAGGGACCTCACCTGGGCTGGTCCCATGTCTGATTTACCTTGGCACCTCTAGGTCCAGGACAGGTTGGCACAGAGCAGGGCTGAACTATGCTTGTTGGATGACTGAATGAACAAAGATAGAAGGCGTAATGGCAAGAGTACCTGCTGGGCTTTCCGTGGAGTGGCCACAGCCATTGCTAAGGGCCTGCCCTTTCTGGGAATAGGGCTCCAGAGGTTGCTGATGAAACAGACTCTGTCTTTTAACGGCCAATGCCCTCAAGCCTCATTGTCCAAAGAAGGTTGTGGGGGTTGGGCTTTGCTTACTAGCAGTGTGCTAAAATCTCATCCTGGGTCTGCGGTCTGCACCCTGCACCCCGGTATGGATGAGGTGGGGCTGTGACCTTCCAGAGGAGGGACCTTCTCATTCATACAGAGGCCAGCAGCAGTGGCAGACAGAGGCCCTGAGTGTGCATTCCCTATGGGCAGGGATGACACATCCTTTCTGTGGGCCCCACAGTCCCTGCCCTTCTCCATCACAGCAAGGACTACCATGTTGTCCCTGTGGGTCCTTCTGATTGTCTGCCCTCTGGCCGGCCCTCTGGAGAATGTCGAATAAGAATGAATGAATAAAGTCTGTGCACCAGGCCCTAGTCACCTGCCTCACATCCTCGGCCATGGTCACGTGAGCTTGTAACATGCACAGATGTACATGAGCACATTAACCAGCTACTCAGATGTGTAATCAGGGCTGGAGCAGGTGCGGGGTGCAGAGATCCAGTCCCTCTCCCCCACCTTCTCCCTGATCTCGCACATCGTGATATCCCAACTCCTGTGTATCATCACCTCAGTGCCATGTGCACACTACCTAGGCCTGTGCATCTAGGAACATCCTTTCCCCTCCGGCCCAAGTTCACTCCTAGGCATCCATCAGCCTTCCATCAGCCTGTCACCTACTCCAGGCAGCCTGTTCTGCTTCCCCTGGACTGTCTACCTCTGAGGGCAGGAACCTCGCTAGGCTCACCCCAGCGTCTGCAGCGCCCAGCACGCAGGCGGGCCCTGAGCATGGTCACCAAGAGCCTGGGGAGGGAGGAGTGGACCAAGGACATGAGGGAGGAGGGAGAGGTGGCAGCAGCGAGAGGAGCGTGGGGCGGAGGCGGTAGCGGGAGGGGGCGCGCGCGCCGGTGGCGGCAGCCCAGGGCCGGGGCCGCGCGCCCAGCCTGAGCCCGCCCCGCCGCCGAGCGTCACGGAACCTGCTTGAAATGCAGCCGAGGAGCCGGGGCGGGCGGCAGCGGCGGCGGCGGTGGCGGGGGCAGCGGCAGCCCCGGCGCCGCGGCAAGGACTCGGCGGGTTGAAGCGCGGCGGCGGCAGCGGCACGGGGTGCACGGGGCGCGGCGGCCGGAGCCCGGGGCCCGCCATGGGCCGCCCCGAGCGGGGCGTGCTCCGGCCGCTGGCGCTGCTGTTGCTGCTGCTGCGGCTCCAGCATCTTGCGGCGGCGGCAGATTCACTGCTTGGCGGCCAAGGTGCGTGCAGCTGGTCCCCGGCCCGGATCTGCGCTGCCGGAGCTGCCAACAAAGCGCGGCCCGGCGGACAGGGAGCGGGTTGCGCCAGGGCCCCCAGCCCCGGCCTGGCAGAGGCGCTAGTGGGGAATAGGCTCCTACAGACCGAGTTATCCCTTAATTTGTCCCTCGCCCCCCGCGGCTCCCTGTGCTTTGGACTGTGTTCCTGGGGGATGGGCGCAGTGGACGCTCCTCGGACCGGAACTTTGCAAGGAGGGTTGGTCATTGATGGTTTTGGGTGAGCTGATTCCAGTGGTTGGGGTTCATTTGACACGCGCGCTCCGCGGCGGCGGTGAGCGGAGCCAGATGACTTCTCCGCCTGACAATGCGTTTCCGGGGACCCCTGCGTACTGCTGAGAAAGAGGGGCTGCGTGCGAGAGGAGGATATGCCCGTTGCGCCCAGTGCGTGTGTCGCGGCGTGTTTGTGGGCTCTCTGTGTGCTGTCTGCGTAGGTCTCTGACTATGGGCCGAGTGTGTGGGTGAGTGTGTCAGAATGGGGGGTATGCCTAAGTCGTGTGAAACAGACTGTGTGCCTGGCCTCGTCGTGCCACGGCGCTGCCCGCCATCCCAGGAACCCTCCCGCCCTCCTTTAGGATCAAGGGCGCCCGAGGTCCCCGGGGCAGTTAGCTTCAGCATTGCCGCTTGCCTTCACCCCAGTAGACCCCTCCGGGAGGCCAGGACTGCATGGTCCGTGGGTCCGGCTCACTCCCCTCTCCCTGCGCAGGGCCGGTCAAGGAATGCGAAGAGGACCAGTTCCGGTGCCGGAACGGACGCTGCATCCCCTCCGTGTGGAGATGCGACGAGGATGATGACTGCTCCGACAACAGCGACGAGGACGAGTGCCGTGAGTGGCCAGCAGGATTGGGAGAGAACGGTGGGGGGCGCCTTGCTTAGCGCGCACGTGGCGGCAGCTGCAGCCGGGCCACCTGCGTGGACCTTACTGTCGCAGATCGAAGCCGGGAAGCCTCCCGGGCGCCGCCTTCCTCCGGGCTGAGTGGCTCAGAGCAATGCGGCTGGAGCTGGGCGGCAGGCGTGTCCTAATGGGGTCTTAGGCGGAGCCCGGGGCGATGTGGCCCTGGAGGAGGGCAAGCCACACCCGGTTGCTGGGCCGGAACTGTGAACCGGGAAGCGCCGGTCCCTGCGCAAGTCTAGCTTCCAGCGATACAGCTTTCCGGTACTCCCGCATCGGCTCCACCAAACGCGCGCGTGCCTCAAAGTTCCACGCAGCCTCAGGCCTCGCCGCGCTTCTTTTCCTTCTTGAATTTTTGTGAATGAATGGGCTCCCCGGGGCCCCTGATTGGCTGGGCCAGGACCACCCCATAAGCCCCCGTGGCCAGAGCGGCCAATCGTGGAGCGGGAGGGTGTGTAGTTTTCGGGCGCCGTGGGTGCAGGGGCCCTGCCCTGACCCCGCCCCGGCCACACCCCCGCGCACACCCTGGGGGTAGGAGGTGCAGGCGGGGCTTGGGCCCTGACGCCGGTTGCTTTTCTGCCTAGTCACGGTGAAGCCCTTGTTGTGCCACCCTGGTTAGCTGACTGCACTCTCCTGCCACCTCGGCTCGGGCATGAGTCATGGGGCAGATCAGAAAGAAGGGGGCCAGGAAGGGACCCGAGGGTCCCCAGGCCGCGCGTGAAGACCCCGGCTGTGTGCGGGTAGTGGGCCGTCTTTGCTGATTCTGGTGCTTGTACACCCGGGCGCCGACTGATTTGGAAGTTCCCTATTGGGGTGGAGCGGTTTCGGCTGTCTCTGGGACTGGAAGAAAATTAGGTGACTGTTGTCGTGGTGGAGTGTTTCCAGGAACAAAAAAACAGGTCTCTGGGAACATGGACGCCGGTGGTCATTCATTCTTCATTACTAGGCGCCTACTGTGTGCAGGCACTGGAGTACTTGGAGAACAGGGCCATCCCGATGGCCACGGAGGACAGGGTTTGCAGGAGGAGGACAACAGGTGGACAAACTCAAAGCTCCACACAGTGGCAGGCGTGGCCGCGTGGTAGAGAGAACACCTGGTTAGGCACCGTCTGTTGAGTCCTCGAGTTTTTGGTTTTTTTCTAGGTTTGCCAGTCAGCCTCCAGGTTTATTTTCTCAGACCAAACCCAGAGTTCGCTCCGTGACTGGGCCACATCTTCTCCTCCTACCTCAGTTTCCTTACCTAACCACTTAGGCTAATGATTCCTGCCTGCCCTGGTTTTGAGGACCAGTTCTAGTAATTGGGAGTCATGAGACTAACATGTGCTGACTGGTAGCGGGTGTGCCAAGCACTGTGGTAAGTGCTTACCTTACATAAACTCCTTTAATCTTCAGACTAGCCCTGTTTTACAGACTGAACAAACTGAGGCACTGACATATTAAGTTACTTGCCCCACAGCTATTGAGCTGCTAAGTAAGAGTTTGGATTTAAGCATCTGATTCCAAAGTTCTTAGCCTAATCACAACTCGGACCATTTCCCAGTGCTATTGAAATTATGAATATGGCCAAACGGGGGTAAAATATTGTAGTCAGTCTCATCCCTGGGAGTTGTTCTTCTGTGGTCCCTTTTACAGTGGGAGTGTTGAGGGTGAGGCAGGGAAAAAGAAACTGCATTTCTAGGCTGATTTCACTATCTCCCTGATTCTTTATAACATCAAGCTGTGAAGAGCAGAAGTTTTTCTTGTCATCCTGTTTGTAGATAAAGTCGCTGGTGGAGAAGTTGAGTGATTTGCCCAAGGTTACCCAGTGGAGAAGGACAGAACTGGGTCAAGATGTCCTTGGTCAGGATGTCCGCCTACCTCCCAGCTCAGGGGCATTATCTGCTGTGGTGCGGAATGTGGTACAGAAGGACCCAGGAGGGTGGTCCAGGAACTGGGAATGCATACTCTGAATGTTGGGCCTGTCATTTTTCATCTCCATGAGGTGCTCTGGGCAAGATGCAGGAGTAAAATAGAAGGTGGCTGTGTGACCCCAGATGGGATCAGGGGAACTCTGATGGCCAATCTGGGCTCCTGCTTTCCCTCTGAGATGGATAGGGTAGAGTCATAGCTAGAAAGTGAACAAAAGTAAATGACATTGTCGGCTTGGAGTGGAAGGGGTGGGGCCTGTGCTGTTAGTACCAAGTACTGGTTCCATACTGTTTAACATCTCTGAGCTTGTTTCCTTATCTGCCACATGGGGGTAGCTGTTCCTCCATAGGTTATACACGAAGAAAGTCTTCATACAGGGCTGGTGAAGAGAAGGGGATGGATGAGTGTTCACACCTCCAAGGTCTTTAGAAAAGGACCCCTAGGAGCCACAAAGAGAAATCTCAAAGAAAAGGGATGGGGGCTTTGGGTGGCTGCGTTGGGCCAGTTTGAAAATGATCTTTCCTCACCCGTTCTTTCCCCAACTTGGGAGTTCTCCCCATTCTGGGCTGTCTGCCCAAACTGTATCTTTGAACTATCCTCCCCTCAAGGTTGTTGGCTGCTCCCTGCGCAGCCTCTCTGCCTTATATCTAACCCCTTCTTTGGCACTTCAACCCTTCTACCCCATGAGAGAGTCTGAGCTGCCCCACCTTTGTACCTTTTGACCTGCAAAATGAGGATTGCAATTTCTAAGTGCAGTCTATGTGATGCAAAATGAGTTCAAGCTCCCAAATGGACCAGAAGGTACCCTGTGAATACTAAGAGCTGATGGAGGCTGGAGGGAGGGAGTATGTGTATTGAAGAAGCCCAGGAAGGCTTCCTGGAGGAAGAGCTAGCAAGGCCAGGCCTTGAAAGATGGTAACTAAGCCAGTCCCTCAGGGCTTACCATTTAAAAATAGGTGGTACCTAAATAAACAAACAAACAAATAAATAAAATAAAAATAGGTGGTACAATTCCCATATTATAGGAGAAAATGGGTTCAGGGAGGTGAAATGATTGCCCCAAAGTCACGCAGCTCCTCAGGGTTGGAGCCAGTACTCAGTCTAAGGCCTTCTAAATCCTAATTCTCATCCACAGTGGGCTGGACTTGGCCCTCTGGAGACATGGACAGAGCTGGTAGAATAGGGAAGGGAAAGGCTCATGGGGCTTCATTTCCAACTCAAAGGGCCTTCAAAGTGGAGGAAGGGACTGGAAGCCAGAGGGCCAGGCCCAAGGAAGCCAAGGGGTAGCCCAGCCAGGGGAAGTGGGGTGGGTCCCTGGCTGTGGACCTGGGGCACGTAGGCCAGCTGGCCCCCTGGCCTCAGTTTCCTGTTGCTTCCTAATGTCTGGGAACAGAGACAGGGGTTCTGGTCTCTGGCCAGCTCTTTGCTCCCAGAGTAACAACAGCAGTGAATACTTACTGAGTACTTGTGGATCAGGCGTTATGCTGAGATTCTATGTGTATCACCTCATGTTCTTCAATTCTATAAAATGGGCAACTCTATGAAGTACCTGCATTATCCCCATTTTACAAAGGTATATAGGGTTAAGTAAACAGCCCAAAGGTATATAATTTTTTTTTTTAAAGATTTTATTGGGGAAGGGGAACAGGACTTTATTGGGGAACAGTGTGTACTTCCAGGACTTTTTTACAAGTCAAGTTGTTGTCCTTTCAGTCTTAGTTGTGGAGGGCGCAGCTCAGCTCCAGGTCCAGTTGCCGTTGCTAGTTGCAAGGGCACAGCCCACCATCCCTTGCGGGAATCGAACCGGCAACCTTGTGATTGAGAGGATGAGCTCCAACCAACTGAGCCATCTGGGAGCTCAGCGGCAGCTCAGCTCAAGGTGCGGTGTTCAATCTTAGTTGCAGGGGGCACTGCCCACCATCCCTTGCAGGAGTCGAGGAATTGAGCTGGCAGCCTTGTGGTTGAGAGCCTACTGGCCCATGTGGGAATCTAACTGGTAGCCTTCGGAGTTAGGAGCACGGAGCACTAACCCGCCTGAGCCACCGGGCCGGCCCAAAAGGTATATAATTTTTAAGTGAAATTGCTGGGGTGTCAATGCAAGCACCCAACTATGGAACCTGTGCTATCTTAAGCGCTAGCTGGTGACCTCAGGCAAATCATTTCAGGCCTCTGTTTCCCCATCTTGAGATGACATCAAACCCCCCTCTCTCCCTCAAGCTCTGGGAGGAACGCTGTGTTTCTCTTTGTGGACGGGCTGGGGGGCCGGGTATACAGTGGACTGGTTTTGTGTTCAGATTCTTCTATCTTGTTTTGGCTTCTTTAGGCTGCTCTGTTCTGCCAGCCCTCATCACCCTCCATCCCAGGTTTAATAAAGAGCGACTGCAGCCACCTCTTCCAGGGCTGAGAGTTCATTAGCTGGGCAAGGCCAGGCTGCAGGAACATGGCCACTGGGAAGCAGCCTTGTAAATAATTAAAGTGCCGCCACAGCTGGCCTGTAGTGTGCTGCCTGGCCTTGGCCCCACGCTCATACCCTGACACCAGGTCCAGCTTCATTTCCTTGTTGGATGGAGTCAGCAGACAGACAGTGCTGCTCTTCTCTGAACCTCACTTTCCTCATCTGACCAGGCAACTCCACCATTCAGAGTCCTCCTGAGACTCTGTGATGGGTTCCTGTTGCCCACTCCCCTCTAGCACCTTCCTGCCTCTTCCTATGAGCCTATGACACCAAACTGTAGTCTCTATCTCGCTCTTGCTCTCCTACTGCTTCTCTCCTCCAGGTCTTTGTATGTGGCATTCTGTCTGCCTGGAATACTCTTTCTGCTCCTTCACCTGGCGATTTTCTTTTTGTCACCTTAGAAGATTCAGCTCAGGTGTCACCTCCTCCAGGAAGCTCTCCCTCCCTGCTACTCTCTCTCCCCAAGGATGAGATAGAGGAGTTCAGAAAGGGGACTTAGGGACCTATGTTGAAATCACAACTCAATGGGGCTGAAAACACCCGGTTTTCTATGCTCCTGGCACTTCTGGCTGAATGGCCTTAAAAATGTTAATAGTTTCTCCCTCCCAGGAATGGTATGAAGATTAAATGAAACAATGTTCCTGGTAAGCAGTAGGTGTTCAATGAATGGCAGTTAGTACAATAGTTCCTGGAGGGAGGATTTTCCTTCGGTTCTCTAGGTACCTAACTGCTGAGACCACCCCCTGCTTCCCAGATGTCTGAAGCCTCCAGAAGCTGGAGCTTGCCTCTGCCAGTGGATTGCCCACCCATAGAGGAGGATGCCCCAGGGCCATTCAGCCTTGGACCTGGAAGTGGAGAAAGGTGCCCAGGGAGGGGCTGAGGGAAGAAATGAGTCAAACAAGCCTGGTTATTCTGTGAATGGGTGGCCTGGGGCCCTGGGAGGAGCAGAAGATGGCTTCCCTCAGGCCATATGCTTGTCCTAAGGCTCATTTCTGTCCTGTCTGGCCTGTGCTCCTTTCTTAGGAAGGGGGGAAGCCCAACAACCCCCAGGCTCTGCCCAGCAGGCCCCAAGCTTCCTTCTCTTCTAGGGCCAGGTCTGTGCCTCCCTCAGCCCTGGCAGGCCCTGGGAGTGTTTGCTGAAGGCTCTCCCCTGGGCCTTTCTACCTGTCCTCCTAGGGCAGAATTCCCCTCTGTGAGCCCCTTGGCTTTCTCAGGCCTGCTAGGGATCCGGAATGCAGAAGGCCTCAGGGCTGATTGGCGTGTCCCCAATAGTCTGTAGGTGGCTGACTTGACAATTTTCCCTCCTTGGGGAAATGTCAGCAGCAGGTGAAGCCAGAGAGATGCCTCCAGGGACAGAGTGAGGAGAGGGAGAAGCAGAGAGTTGATGGAGCAGGAGTGCGAGGACTCCTTTGTGCCCCCTCAAGGGATGTAACCAAGTGGAAGCTCTCGTGGCCCCAGGGTGAGAAGTCATACCCCCAGGCCACCCCAGGACGCCAGTCCTGGGCCTATAGAAGGGTGTGGGGCTGTGTTCTGAGGCCCCAGTTCTAAGCAGCACACCTGCCCCAAAGATGCCCTACATCCAGATGTCTTTGAAGGCCTGGTGGAGATGCCACCTCCCCTGGGTGGCCTTCCCTGACCCCTTGTCTTCTAGCCTCCCAGTCCCTGAGCTCCCAAAACATGTCCCTATTTTTCCCTCAGTCTCAGATCCTTCTTCTCCACATTGTCTACTCTGCCAGCCTTGTGCTGGGCATTAGGGATTCCAAAATAATTCCCTCAAGGGAATTATTAACAGATACTGGCTACTTACCCCATGCCCAGCACATGTTGGGCACTGTGCATTCATTAGCTTTGCTCCTCACTACCCTGTGAGGATGTTTTCTATTCCCACTTTAAAGATGATGAAACTGAGGCTCAAAGAGGAGAAGTGACTTGGCCAGTGTAACGATTCTTAAGTGGTAGAGCCAGGGTTTGACCCAGGTCTGTCTGTTCTAGAGACAGGCTCTTCCTCTCTAAGCTCTGTCTGCCCTATTGGAGTCAGAGGCCTGGGGCTCAGAAAGTGTGAAGGTGCCGGCTTTTCAGAGCTCACCCTGCAAATCTGAGAGCTTTTCTAGTAGCTGCAGACTTCAGAAGGTGAAACCGAGAGACCGGCGGCGGGAAATCGGCTCCAGGTGTCAACAGAAATCCAGTCTTAGAACTAGGGTGTCTTCAGTTCCTGATTCAGAACAGTACTGTCCCATCTCTTACCCTCTGCAGCACCCTCTGTCACCCCGGCCTCTCTCTTCCTGGCTGGACCAGAGAACAAGGTGTTCTCAGGCTGAGGACCAGGCAAGGCTTCTGCATATAGAAAGGGCTTTGGGTTCCCACACAGGGGGGTCTCAGGCACATCCCCACCACTGGCTGGGCCCTGCCTGCCTGTCCCTGGATTGCTGGGAACTCATCTGAAATAGTAATGTTAATAGTACTAAGAGTTAATGAGCATGTTTGCTGTGAGGAGCTTTCTCATACAAGACCTCCTTCAGCCCAAAGCCTCTCTAGGGACTGCCAGTCTGGGAGTCCATGAGAGTGGTCATGGGGTCACCATCCTCTCCTGGTCGCTGGCTTTTATGCCAGTCACTCTGGAGACTATTTCAGTTTCTACCCCTCTCAGTCTGTTAGACCACAGTATGACCTTTTCCAGTTTGCGCCTCACAGCCATCCTGGGAGGCAGGTGGTTCAGAAGTTAATTATTATCCCATTTTCCTGATGAGGAAATCGAGGCTCAGGGAGGGCATGGGGCTTACCCAGGGCCACACAGCTAATTGTTGGTGATGCTGAAGCTGAGACTCATTTCAGTTGATTTTGTTTGTTTTTCCAATGGAAGTAATTTTTTTTTCTGATTCTATAAGAGTAATTTCGTGCTTGTAATAAATACTTTTAAAAAACAGACAATACAGGAAAGCCAAAGGAGAATGATAGCAGTCACTGTTGGTTATACCATTATGTAAGCAGCATATCCTCCCAGAGGTTTTTCTCTGTATGTCCGTTGGTGTGTGTGAACATGTTTTTGGTTGGATGTTTTTTGTTTTTTTCTTAAGCAAAAATGAGGATGTATTATACCAGTTGTTTTTTCCCTATACATATCTTTCCAGGTCAATAACAGTAGATTCATACCATTATTTGAAAGGGTTAGCTAGTGTGTGAATCATTCCAGTCTCAGTATACAGTCTCCTATTGACTGATGTGTGTGTGTTTGGTTCTGGGTTTTTCCTATTCCACATGGTGCTGGGATGAACATCCTTGTACTACATCTTTGCGCATATCCGAGTCTTTTCCTTAAACAAATTCTTGCAGAAGGGATTGCTAAATGTATGCATTTTCATGAGAAAGCCACATTGCACCTCTCTCTCTCTTTCTCTCTCTCCTCTCTCTCTCCTCTCTCTCTCTCTCTCTCTCTCTCTCTCTCCTCTCTCTCCTCTCTCTCTCTCTCTCTCTCTCTCTCTCTCTCTCTCTCTCTCTTTCAGACTGTTCCCCATCTTACAACACTACCACCTAATGCCCCATGGCCCTTCCCAGCCAGGTGGCAGCCCCTAGGACTTCTTTCTTCCTTGAGCACAAGGCCACCTTCTCCGGGCCCTCCAAGGCAGACAAAGTAACCAGATCTAGGCTGCACAAGGCAAAGCAGGAGAAAGGACAACTGTATTCTGGCCTTAAGGACTCCCTACCCCCACTGAAGGAAACAAAAGAGAACAAAACTGGTCTTTGCTGTTCTTAAGATATTTGTAGAATTCATCTCCTCCACAGTATTGTGATACTTGTTCTGTGTCTGCCCCTAACTTGTGTGCTCTGGGTGAGTGGCTCTCCCTCTCTGAACTTCATTTGCCCTTTACCCATTGGTCATTGCTCCATCTGCACTGCAACCAGCACTCTGAACGGATTCCTTTCTCCTTGGAACTGGGCTCAGGGCCAGTCCTGTCCTGGGGGTGGGAGACCTGTGGCCCTCAAGCTCCTTACTGCCTGGTGAGGGTTGGTGGGAGCGTGGCTGTCTTGGATTCTGGGCAGGCAGATGGAAGGTATCTGGACTTCTGAGGGTCCACTTCCAGAATCAGGCCTGAGGCTCAGGTTCCTAGGGCCACTTTCCCTTCTACCTTCTTCCTGTGCTCATGATTGTGTCGGATGCAGTGGAGTGATGGAGAAAAATGGAGGCAGGCCCTCCAGCCCTGTGACTTACTCGCTGGGGTACCCTGGTGTGGGCTTAGATTCTGAGCCTTAGCTCCTTGGTCTGTGAAACGGGATAATGAGCCCACCTCGCAGAGGTGTGCAGGCTGGCAAAGAGTGTTCTGCCCAGAGCTTGGCCCTTACAATAAACATCCCTGTTCCCCTGCCTGAGCCTGCGATCGCTGCACAGGGAACAGCCGACTCGAAGGGTCCAGCAGCAGCTTTCCTCCTCCTCCACCAAGGACACGACAAGAGGGCAGCTGCTGAAATAGCAGCAGGAGGGATGTAGGTCAGCTGGTCAGTTGGGAACATTTGGCTGCCTGGGAGAACAGCAGTTTCTCGGGTTGACAGGGACGGTAGGAATCATCGCATCCTGCTCCCGTCTGCATTGGGGGTCCCAGGGTGGCTGCTTCCCGGGTGGCCTTGGGCTGCTGGTTAAGCAGAGGAAGCCAAGCAGAACAGGTTAACCAGCCAGGTCTGGCACAGTTAGTTATCCATGAAGGGCCATGGTTTACCAATGGGTCCAAATTAACATCAGAGGGTTGGCAGCTGATGAGAGGCAGGAAGGCCCCAGCAGGCACAGGTTAAGCTGCTCGAGTAAATAGCTGGAGACGAAGGCTGGGCTTTCCTGGTGGCCTGAATCCAGGGACATTCAGGCTAGCCCTCCTCTCTCCCTCTCCACTTCCTGGACCCCGAGCTGCCATCTGCTGCCCCCATCACTCTCAGAGCCCTCTCTCAGCCACGTGCGTGTGCATGGGGTATATGGGCTCGACGAGGGGGTGCACCAGGAGGGAGGTGACAGTTATGGATACATGGAGGCTGCAGGGCCAAGGTGACGCTCTGCCTCTTCCCACACCGGCCAGGGCGGCATGGCTAAAGCGGCACAGCCAAGCCAAAGCCAAAGCCCCCCACTGACTGTTTGTAGCAGGGAATTATTTGTACCTGGAGGGATGCCAACCATCTCCGTTCCCAGCCTGCCCCCAGTCACAGCAGCCTCTCCCCACCGAGCCTCAGCCTGAGCCCACTGTCTAGCCCCCACCCATCCCCACCCAGAGGGCTAAGGTTGATATAAAGGCCATGGCCCAGAAGAGAGACCCACCTCTGTTCCACCTCTGCCCTTCTTGGGGGTCTCTGCCCCTGGGGAGTGGGGCATCTTAGCCTAATTCTCTGGGATTCTTTTGTTTTCCCTGAGAGCCAAGGTGTTCACAGGAGTCCATCCTGGCCAGGCCCCAGGTGTATGTGGGGTGTCTAAAGAGCTGCTCCTGTTCCCTGAGGCCGGGAGGCCGGGAGCAGGGAGCAGGGCTGTGAAATCCAAACCCTTACACAAGGGACGCATTCTAAACCGTGCATGTAGAGCCGGAACCGTTTATTAGCAGAACTTACATCCACTCAGGGTTTTCTGCCTGTTTATTTTTTTACTAAGACTGACCAGGCTGGTTTTTTAATACCTGTGAGCAGACTTTATATCAGCTGCATATCTGATGACACGCTCTTGTCTGCCACGCACGTTGTCCCTGCCCCACACCCAGGCCACAACTGCCTGCTTCTCAAGGGAGCAGAGGGAGAGCAGGGGCAAGCATGGCCCCTCAGTGTCAGCCAGATCTGGTTTTCCACTGCAGTCCTTCTGCATCCTTGTTGGGGGGCCTGGGGAAAGTCCCTTGAGCCTGAACCCCAAATTCCTGCTCTGTGCATGTGGGTAGTAAGTTATGTCTGGCCTATGTAAAGTACCTGAAACCTCACTGAGAGAGAGCCAGTCAGTTCTTCCTACAGCAGGAATTGGGCGATACCAATACACAGAGGTCTACAGCCACCCTGCTCCTGTGTGTGCCACCTCCTCTCCCAGACCCTCGTCCCTCTCCCCATGGATTCCTTGCCGAGTTCTCAACCACCTTAGTGATGTTGGTTAACTGAACTCCGCTGTCACTCCCCCACCACAGCTCTCAGCCCCACCAGGAACCAGGTAGCCTCCCCTTGCCACTGCCTTGCTGAGTGAACTGAGACAGTCTCTGCCCTTCTGGGGCCTCAGCCTCCCTACCTGTGCTGAGACGGAGTTAGGATCTAGGATCGGATCAAGAGTTTGAGTCACTTTGGGCAGCTTTTGAAATTTAGATTTCCTGGCCCAGTCCAGGCCTGATTCCAAACCTCTGCTTGCTGTGAGCCAGGTGGGAGCCATAGATGGGACTTTTCCCCCAGGTCCCCTGCCTCTGAAGGCTCCTACATGTATCACCTCACCCGTGAGACATTCCCCTGTGACACAGAGCCCTCTAACCAGGCTGCCAGGGGTCAAGACCATACTTCACTACTTCCTAGCTACTTCACCTCTCTGAGAACTTGCCTCGTCTTTAACCTGGAGCCGTCAGTAGCTAACCCTTGGGTGGCTGGAGGATTCTGTGAGTTCATCTCTGAAAAGCACTGAGTAGTGCCCGGCCACGATCAGTGCTCCAGTCAAGGTCAGCTAAGCTTGTTTGACCTTCTCTGAACTTTCATTTCCCATCTGTCCTTCAGGAATCCCCTCCCATGCCAGGCTGCTGCACTGCTAGGTAGAAAGGGAGGGGCTAGGGAGCCCCCACAAAGGCTCCTTTGTCCCCCCTTCTTCCCTGTGGCCCCAGGCCATAACTTATTGTCCTAGTTTAATTACGAAGAGTCCTTTCAAGGACCTCATTAGGAAATGAGCCCAGAGCCTCAGGGACCTCTGAGAAAGGTGGGGTGCAGGAGGAGGTTGCATTGTGTCTGACCCTGCCCAGCCGTTGGCCCTTTGCCCAACATGTGCCCAGAAAGATAAGCCCTGCCTCCCTGGTGGGGGTGGGGAAGTTGAGAGAGAAGACATTTCTGGTTCTGCCCCATCAGCCATCAGTTCTCGTTGTCCCCAGCCTGGCAGGCCTTGTGCAAGGCAGCCATGGCAGGCCTTGGCGAACGTGCGTTGAGTGACTGAACCAGTGAGCTGTGGCTCTTGGGGCTGGAATAACATCCTTATTTGGCCAAAGCAGCCTCCCCACCCGCATCCCAATGCAGGAATTCCCTCAGCAGCCCTGGGATGGGGGTGGGGGTTTCTAAATTCTGCTTGAATACCTCCAGGGACAGAGCTCACTGACCAGATAGCCTCTTCTGTCCCTGGACAACTTTTCTTGTTAGAAAATCTGTCTTTCTTTCAACCCCAGATCTGCCTCCCGTGACTCACTTGCCTTGCTCTGATCCCAGATCTGTTTCTGGGCCTCTGCTCACAGAGATTGCCCCCATTCACCCCAAGCCTGTTCAGCGTCCCTTCCAGACCTGTGACCGCTGACATGCTGTGTGGCCCTGGGTAAGGCCCGTATCCGTTCGGCTGGCCGCACACTTGTGCTCTATAAACACGGGCTGCCTCCTGCAATCTACCTCCCACAGAAGTCGGGGTGAAGACGGATATGCCAGAACTGTCCCGGTTTTTGAAGTGAAAGTCCTGTGTCAGATGGGATGTTAGGCAGTCTACCTGTACCCTGTAAACCTAGCCCCTGTCCCCCCAGGTCTGTAGCAGGGCTTCCCCCATTATGTTTGGGTTGTGCTGTCCCTTTAAAAAACGGATCGCTTTTTAAAAAAAAGTAAAAAGCTGATTTCCTCCTTATGAGAGAACTCAAGGAGAAATAAAGCCCCTTGGAAGGTCTGGAGGAGCCAGGGCTGAGCATCCCGGTTGGGGTGCTGATGTGGACAGGGCCAGGAGGCCTAGCCATTGTCCCTATCCTGCCTTTAAGACTGCTCTCTGAGCCTCAGTTTCCCCAGCACTGCCCCACTCACCTCACATTAATGCAGTGAGGGTCATGACCTTGATGGCCCTGCCTTGCATTCCTGCTGCCACTTATATCCTTCAAGGCATTTATTTTTCTGTCTGTCCTCGTACCATTCTGGCCTCTCCACTCCTAAGAGGAGGGCAGGCTGGATCTTCATTTCCACAATAAACAGGAAGAAGCTGGGGACACCAAACATTTACCTGCACAAGGCCCTGTGACTGCCTCCGGGCTCCTAGTAGCCCTTGGGAGGTGGGCCTGGCAGGATTTACTGCTTAGTTGTACAGATGGGGACACTGAACCCTCAATCCTGTAGGATTCCACCCCCTTAATAGACACGGATAAGGTGAGGGATGAAGACAGATGGGTGGCTGTGCTGCGGCGTTGGTGTGTGGAGGTTACAAGTGGGGGTCACTGGCTGGCTGGTCCTCTTTCCCTCCCCACTCCCACTTTGTCAGTGTCTTCATCAGTAGGAAAGATGCAGATTGACAGAGGGGAAAGGAAGACACAGAGAGGAGAGGGAAAGAGAGGACATGGGGTGGGCTGGGGGGAGAGCGCTGGAGAGGCTGGGGGAGGGGGAGGAGGAGGGGTCCAGCAGAGTCGCTACTTCCTCTTGTGGTTCTCACAGTCTGTCTGCACCGATTCCTGACAGATGGAGGGTAAGGGAGAGCTGGTGCCAAGAGGCTGTCACCGCAGGCGGGCAGAATTGGGGGGAGGGTGCTTTGTGGCCAGGGTTTGTATGGGGAGGGGGCAGCAGCTGGTGGTCTGGCTGCTGGGTCTCCTTGGAGTCTGCTCCCCGGGAACCATGGTGGGGGGGGACAATGATGCTGTGGGGCAGGAAAGTGGGCAAGGGGTGAACCCACCACCTGCCTGGGACTGGCTGTGCCCTTACAGAGAAACCACCCTCCCTCCTCCACACCCTGTTGCCAGCAGGGCCCTCCCTCCAAAGACAACTCCTCCCCTCACTGGGTATCAGAGTAGGCAGGGACTTTGGGGGCTGGCACTCATCTGTGGTCAAGGTGGACCAGGGCAGGGAGAGCCTGGGCACTAGGGGGCACTGGGAGGCCCTCAGGATCACAGAGCTATGGGGGGCTCAGAGCAGGGTGGGGCCTCGCCTCATGTCTGCAGGGCCAGAGCTCAGCCCCTCTTTGAGATGCCCCAGGTGTTTCCCGAGCCTCCTTCGTGGCAAAGTGCCTCTTCTTTTTCAGGCTCTGACACATTTACAGGGGGTGGGCAGGCCTGACCCAGGGTCTGTTTGGCACCTTCAGCATCTTTTGCCTTTTTAAAGTGTGGGTTTCTCCAGGCGGGATTGGGTCTCATGGTCTCTTTCCCAACCCCCCGGTGCCCAACACAGGGCCCAGCACAGAGGAGGAGCCAGTGAATGCTTGTTGAATGAATAGATGGATCCCTTGCTTGCACACCTCCTGGGACGGAGACCTCACTTCTTGAGAAGGTAGTCCTTTCTATTTCCAGAAAAAAAGTTCTTTCTGATTCTGTCTGAGAGGCCCCGTGGGTCCCAGTCCTGTCCTAGGGTGCATGCAAAGGCCCTTGGCCAATCCTGCTGCCTTAGAGCAGCCTTATAGAGACTGGAGACACCCCAGAGCACACCTAGCTACTCAGTGGCCACCTGACAGGGCTGGGTCTCCACTGCACTGTCAGTATCATAGCTGCTATTCACTGAGCCCTCAGTGCCAGGTAGTAGCTCATTCAATCCTCACATCAGCCCCATAAAATAGGGGCTCTCCCCCATCTTACAGAAGAGAGAAATGAGGTAGAGGTAATGAGTGGCTTCCTCAAGGTCATTTGACTGGTGTCTGAGTCAGGAAATTAGGGGTTTGGCTCGGAAGACCGGGAAGGCCTCCTGGAACAAGGCCTTATGGCAGGGCTTGGGGGTACACGGGGCTTGGCAGGCCTGAGGAGGGGTCACACTCTGGAGGTAGATGTACCCCAGCCCCTGCCCCCTCCTTCTTCCCCACAATATTCCTAAGCAGATGCTTAACACCAAGATTCCAACTGAGGAGTCCCTCAGGTGAGACCTGGGGACCTGGGGCCAGAGCCCCTCCTGCCCCCTGAAGAACAGGGTATGGATGTGCTCCTGGGTGGAGCCCAAGCAGTTGAACACAGCCTGTTCTGTTCAGTGACCCAAACGAGATGTGTGCAGGGTGAGGGTTGGGGTCCCGATGTGTTGGGGTGGGTAGGTGGGAGCTGGCCTCCTTCCTAGTGCTGCTCAAAGTACGCTCTGGTCAGAGGTGTCCTCCTCATTAATATTAATAATGGCAATCATTAATGATAAATTACCATGCACTCGCCCCGTGCCAGGGCTGTGCTGGGTGCCCTGGGGAAAGCCGAGAGGCGTAGGAGGTGGTACCAATCCTGAGAGTAGGGGTGCACCTTCCGCTGCATTTATCTCTTCCTCAGAGCCTGACACAGGCTGGGCACTCTGCGGACAGCTTCATAAAGTGTCAGGGGTTGAAAAACAGGGTTCTGGACCTCTCTGGTGAGATACCCACTGCCAAAGAACACATTTCTCCCCTTCTCCATCATTCACAGATTAATTCCACAAACACTATGGCCAGGCCTGTGCCCTCTCTGGCATGGCCCCCACTGCCTAACCCTTCCCTTCCCTTTGATTTTATGGACCTTTGCAGGGTCTCTGCAGTGAGTATAGTGAGATAGTCACCTCTGTTAACTATCTGTGTGGCCTTGGGCAAATCACCTCCCTTCTCAGTGACTTGGTTTCCTCATCTGTACAATGGGGTTATAGTAGTCCCTACCCCAAAGAACTGTTGGAAGGATTAAGTGAGATGATGAGCAGACAGTAACCACTGAATAATGTTCATCTGATGCTTAAGATGGGGTGGAGGAAATGCAGCTCTCAGAGTACCTCTGCTCCCTATGCATGACGTCGTCATGAATCCTTCGACAGCCCTGGGAGGGAGGATTTGTTCTGTCCCTTTTGCTGATGGGGATGGTGAGGCAGAGAGGTGGGGTGACTCACCCAAGGTCCCTCAGCATGTGAATGGCAGATTCGAAGCCTGGTGTTCGGAGGCTCATGAGTTTGCCACTGTGCCAGGGACAAAAGGCTCAGCCTGAAAGCACCTTTGGAATTGGAGTTGCTGAGGCTCTTGACTTCCCGTGTTGATCTCCTTCCTGCCTCCAGCCCCCAGGCTGGGTCCCAAATCCCTCCTAATCCTGGGAGAGAGGCAGCCCCCTGGTCACGTCTGTCAGCAGCTCTGAGCACCCTCCCTGGGCCTCTCACCTCCTACGTGAACAGGAGAGCAGCAGGCTAAGGCCTGGGCTGTAAGCATGGGGGATTTCCCTGCTCCGGTTGAGATCTGTCACAACATTAATGTTAATTAAGCCTCGTTAATTCAGCCCTTTGCTTATACAGAGCCCCTGACAGCAGATTACTCATAAGTGAGGTGGTGAATTTATTGCTGCATTTTCCCAAACACTCAGCAGCAAAGAACACACACCCAGGAAAGGCAGAGGAAAGGCCTGGAGGGTGAGTGCTGTGTAGTTCCTGCCAGCCTGAACCACCGGGCCTCACGGCCCAGAGAATGAGCTTGGGTTTCCCAGGAAACGTGGGTGAGGATGGATGTTGGTCCATTTAGAGCAGTCTGCCTGGAGAAATAGGGAGCTCCCTGTCACTGGAGGCGTGTAAGTGGGACAGCAGGGAGACGGGCCTATCGTCTTTCCACATCATTCATCTCGCATGGCAGACTGCGGTGGCTCTCTGCTTTGTTTCCTCCCACAGTGCCTTGGAGTCACACAGTAGGGCTCACAAAGGGCGAGGTTGGGTCTGGACACAAACCCCAGAACCGCAGTGCAGTCTGATAGGAGCCCCAGCAACTTCGCAGGGCCCGAGCTCCCTGTCTGCTGAATTATGCAGGCAGCACCACACAACCCCACCAGGGATGCCACGAAGGAGTCTCTCCCTGTCCTGGCTCATGGGGCACTCTAGGAACCACACCAGGCCCATGTCTTGAGCCCATCCCCCACTTCCTAAGCTAGGCATCAACCCTTGAGATGAGGGCTCAGCCTCTCCTGGGTGCAGTGGAAGCCCCTCCCTCCCAGCCCCCCAGTTACTCTCCCTAGGACCTGCTTCCCTCCTTGGCCTCAGGCTGGGCCATGCCTGGCATGGGACATTGGGAACAAACTCAGGCTCTGGGTTCCTAGAATTTTTTTTTAATTAATTAGAGCATTAAATGGTAGCCTTCTGGGAGACTCCCACCATCTGGCTGTCACAGGAGAGGCATGAAAATCTATGCATATTTGTCTGTAGCATGTGTCACATGAAGCCACCTGTGCATTTGTGGGTGTGTGGTCCAGGTACTATGGTGTGTGCACAGTACGGCATGTGTGTCTAAGTATGTTCGGTATGTGGTACACATATGAGTGTGCAAAGGAGTGGTGTGTGCCCCTCTGCACATACCCGTGCTACTTGTGTGGGCCCGAGGGTCTGCACGGCAGCCTGAGCACACTTCTGTGCCCAGGCCCAGCTTTTTGGTGCAGTGAGTCAGGCTGGGCTGTGTGGAGAGAGAGGGAGGGGATAGCCTCTCGTCCCCTCCTGGCTGAGGTGGTGGCCGCAGATGGGTGGTCTGCACATAGGTGAGATAGGGTAGGTTTAGCCAAGTGCATGGCTGGCCTGCAGGGGGCGGCAGGCCAGGATTCTTGTCCCCTATTTGACAGATGGGGAAACCCCGGCCCTCTCAAGGTGGAGTCAGGGTGTGGAGGGGCCAGGACTGGAACCCAGGCTCTGTGGCTCTCTGTGCGATGCTCTTTCTGCTCAAGTAGTCTGTTGCCCTGGCCAGTGCTTCATGCCTTTGCATTGTTTATGCTGCTGGATTTTCATGGCGGCTCGGAGAGGTTTTGAGAGGGTACCACCCCTTCAGGGTTGTTCAGGGGGCAAGGTCAGACCTGGCATGCGTCCTGATGCGTCAGATCAGATCCTGCGTCCTTGCCATTTTGTGGAGAAGGCAGTGGGCCACTGACCTGGCCCAGGGTGGTAGTGTCTGGGCAGGATACTGGGAAGATGAATGGTCCACTGACTTGCTCTCTGACCTGGGCCCATCCTGCCCCTTTCTGAGCTTCGGGGGGAGTGGTTATAAGAACGAAATGAAGAGGCGTATGCAAAGGGCCTTGTAAACCTCAAGGTGCAGTGGACAGATGAGGGCCTGGCCCAGACGCATCCATCACATTATGATCAGGGCCGCATGTCCCCAGAGTTCCCTGAGGAGAAGGCCAGGAGGTGGGGTCTCGGACAGAGTTTGGTGCCTCCCCAGCCTTGCAGACTGTGACCCTTTCCCAGAACAATCTGGGTGCTGGCACTGTCCTCCAGCTCTAGTCTCCCACCTGTGGCTTGTGATGATGAACTAGAGCAGGAATGGGGCTCAGAGAGCAGTGGGACCCACCCCTCATCCAATGAGTGGTGACACTGAGGTTCAGAGAGGGTGAATGGCTTGTTCAAGGCCACACAGCAGCTTTGGTACAGCTGGGACCAGCTGGCAGCCATCTGTGTTCTCTTTAGTACTACACTGGTGTGTCCTTGGAAAGAGAGAAAGGGGACACAGAGATGGTTGCTGTATCTGTAGGGAAGGACGTGGGGGTGCCAGCCAACTGTAGAGAACTTGGGATCCCCGGAAGCCCTAGGTCATTATGCATGAATGAAGGATTTTTAAAGCAATGTTTTGATGATTCTTATTTTTCCTCTGAATGCAGGATAGTAAATATGGTTTGTATCTTAGGCTGTAAATTCTGTAGATAGGGAAGACCCAAGCCTTATTCATTCATCACAATGAGCTGCTAGTCTGGTGGGGTAAGAGAGTTGAGTGACAGCAACACAGGGTAATGAGGCTGTATCTGTAAGAGGCCTCAGATCCCACATGGGGTCATTGAAGGCTACCCTTGGAATGGGGGAAGGGGTCTTCCACTCCCAACTCCCAACGAATGAGGAAGATGTGCCCACCAGACACGCTGGCCTTCCAGCCTCACACAGGCTCGACCGTGGACAGGCTCACTGTTCACCCAGAAATGGGTAGTAGTTGCCTTCCAACTCCCCTGCCCGACACAGTTCTCATGGGCTCAGGCCCACACACAAGAGTTGAGAGAAGAGATGTCCCTCCTACCTCCAGAGGACCCTGGTTCTCTGTAGGGCTCACGAGAGACCAGTGTAGGGGCAGGGGTGTAGATGTCAGGGGATGTTGGTGGCTGGACCTTGTGACTTCCACTCCCCACCTGTACATCTAGGTGGACCAGTCTTGGCTCTGCCTCCTCAGGGTTATAATCATTGCTGGGTTAGCGGGGACATCACTTCTGAAACAGCCTGTCTACCTGGCGGCCCAGCAACATCTCCACCTGGACCTTTTTCTCCAAGGAACAGCCTTCCTACTTTATTCATGAAGAAACCAAGTTAGGAAGAACCAGGCAGCACAGGACCATGGTGGCCAGGCCACCTAATGCCCTTTAACCATTATAACAAAAACGTCCTGAGGACCTACTATGTGCAAAGCCTGGGGGTGGGGTAGTGACTGAGAAAAGTTGGGAGAAACTTCGGTCACTGAGTATTTTCTAAATGCCAGACCCTATGATGGGCACTGATTCTCTCACAGCTAACTTCCCTGCAAGTCAGAATTGATCATTACAGTTTTAGATGAGGAAACCACAAACTCCAAGAGGTCAAGTTACATACCTGAGGTCACACAGCAAGTAGGGAAAAGCCAGGATTTAAGTCCTGATTCCTTAACCTACTGCTGGTGGGAGGAGGGTCACAGATTAACATCTTCCAAACCTCTTTGCTAGGTTTGCATGTCCACTTGAAGAAAAGAACAAGGTAGGTGGGGTCCTCATAGGGCAGCATGCGTGCTTACAGAGCAAGCTGTTTCGGAAGTGGCTTCCCTTTCATCCAAGCTGGGGTGGGACCTATCTTGTTGGGGGCTCCATGCTGGCTCAGAATCTCAGGCTGATGGGTAACCCTGTCTGAGGGGCTCTGAAAAGTGACAGAGGTGGCCAGGATGCCAATGGGAAGTAAGGATCTGCTGGCACCTCCCTCTGCTCACTTCGCACAGCCATGTCTGTCTCCTTCTGCCCAGCTCCGGCCTGGGGGCTCATAACCATCCTGCTGGGCCCCTGGCTGGAATCACTGAGCTGTGGCCTGCGGCCATTAACTCTGCCCACACTGTCTGCCCCATGTCTGGCCTCATCTGAGTGGGTGGTTTCAGCCAGAGCCCTAAGCCCCAGCCCTGTAGGACATGGCCACTTCTGAAGGTCTTACTTAACTGCAGGGCTTGCCAACCCCTGGCTGGGCCCCTGGCACACAGTAGGCTCCTACTTGATTCTTTTGGCTTCCAGCAGCAGAGACCTGAGACTTACCAATTAGCACCTGGGTCATCAGCACTTCAGCCTTCCCAGCCTCCCACCCTGGACACAGAGCTAAGGGTGTACACTGGGCAAGGGGAGAACCAAGGGCCCCTGCACCACACCCTCCCTGAAGGGCGCCTGGGGACCCCCTCTGCTCTGAGCACTTGCCAAGCTGTCCAGTGGCAACGCGTGGGCCTGCCTTTCACCCCCCGCCCCCAACCCCTCTGGCATAGCTGTCTCCCAAGAAACAGGGAATTTTCCCTCATTCCCATCATTAGGGTGCCAGGGCAAACAAACAGCCTAATCCAGATGAGCCCGGGGCCACAATCGCATTCTCTTTGGGGGTTTTCTCTTTATTGCTAGCAATTTTGAGAAGCCTGAGTAATTGGTATTCCACACAGGTTAGTAGAACTGCTGCCGCCTCAGTATTATGCCTTAATTTCCTTTATCACATAGCGAGTTGGAATTAATCGCCCCTCTCCTTCCTTTTTCCCACCGAAACCTATTACCAGCCTGTCTGCTGGTTAAAGTCATTTCGTGGCAGCTCTTGGCTCCTTTCCACTTCCCTAGGAATCTTTCCGACCAGAGCCAAAGAACAAGGAGGGGTGAAAAATCCATTTGTACGAAGTGGGGATCTCCTGTTGAGAACTTATTTCCCTCCCTGTTCAAGAGGAAGGAACGTGTCCAGCCTCCAGCAGGCACAGCTGACTGAGTCCCCTGTCGCTGAGAGCATTCAAGAAGGCGAAGTGGCCATATGTCAATGGTGGGAACAGAGGATTCCTGCACTGGTGGAGGGAAGGGGCAGGCCCTTGCCACTCCTCGCGCCTGGGTTAGTTTGTGATTCGAAGCTTCTAGGGTTCTGTTCTCTGTGAGTTTAAGATTCTTTCTGTGATTTCAAAGTTAGAAAGTCTGTGAATCCATGGTCTTCACAGTAGGCCGTTGGGTCTAAGTACTTTTGAGATTCTAAGATTCTCTCCTGGACTTAGAGAGTCTGTTCTGTGATTCTAAGGCTGTTTTATGATTCCCTGAGCCTCTTGAGCAGCAATTCTGCTCCATGACTGGGTCTTGGGAGGGAGTGTGACTGCTTTTCTGAGGCTGCCTTGGGAGTGTGGCCTTCAGCCAACACAGGCCTTCTCTGGCCTCAGTTTCCCCACTTATGAAATGTGAGGGTTGGACCAGATGGCCTCCAGGGCCTGACTTCCCAGTGTGTTCTGCCTGCAGCCCCTGTTGGCGCCTTCTGAGCCTCCTCCAGTAGTGCCCCATCTGCGCCGCGGCCCCAGAAGCTTTTCCCTGAGCCAAGCCCCTTGTCTGCTTGCCTCCAGCCCTCTCCCATACCAGCAGGAAGGCAACTCTGCTCTCCTCCAGAGTCCCAGCAGGAAAGCCAGTGGAGGTGATGGTAAAAAACAAACTGGATCATTAACGAGAGCCTTTGTGTGCGATATAGTTTAGACGTATAATTTCAACACCTGTAGTCTCCTTTAATTCTCTCCCTGAGGGGGTGTAGTTATTGATCGTTAGCCCCATTTTATAGGTGAGGAAACCAAGGTTCTGAGAGGTTAACTCACCTGTAGTCATACGGGTGGTTCCAGGACCCCTAGTCACATAGCCTCAGGCTGCCTGCCTGGCTGGAGGTGACCGGGACCTAAGAAGCCTGATGTGATCAGTGTGATGAGGGAGCCCGGGGACCCTGGGGTCATCTCTCCCAGGAGTCCACTGCCGGGCAGGTTGTGGCCCACAGACTCACACTGCCCTGCTGCAACCAGCCCCTGGGACGTTAAAGGGCTTCAGAGAATGGACCCCATTTCCTTCCACATGCACTACGAGGCCAGAAAAGAAACTGCCTTCTCCATCTGCTTTTAGAACCTACCTTTTTCTTGTGAATCAAATAAGATTTCTCAAGGCGGGCTTCCCAGCTCCCACTGCTGCTGGCCAAAATCACCTCATCTTAGGGGTCCAACTCAAAGGCTCCCAGCTCTGCCTGCCTTGCCAGCAGCCCCCACTTGCAGAGAAGGGAGCCGCTGGTGAGGGCTTGGAGACCCCTGACTTCGGAGTCCTTGTTTTCAGCTGGGGGCACCGAGGCGCATTGAGGGGAGATGGCTGGGGCTACACAGCAACCTAACCACTCTCAGTTCTAATCAGGACCATCTTCTCTTTTTCTGGGTTATGGCTGTTATATCTGAGTTCCCCTCGCCTCAGCTTGGCTGTAAATTATGAGGGAAGGTCCACCTCTCATCTTTTTCTTTCCTTGTAGAGCATTAGGAAGAAGATGACCTGGGTTCTGGTCCTGCCTTGAGCTCTGTGACCTTGGGACAGTCCATTACCTTTCAAAGGCTTTGCCTCTTCATCTCGCAGAGAAGGTGATGCGCCCCACCTCTTGCCCACATCTCAGAGCTGTGAATAGCCAGGCCAAGGGGACGGGGGCTGGGGTAGCGAACCTGTCACGCAGCACTGCATCCACTCGGGATCCCAGTTCTGCAGATTTCCGCTGGGCCCTGCTGAGTTTCCAGCCACACAGTCTCCTTGACCCCAAACAGCCCTGAGGTTCCCCATATCTGAGGCTCCTGCTGTCAGCACCCCCTTGCCCTCTCTCCATGGAGCATCTACCTGAGCCATGAATGTACTCTGCCATCCTCATCACCCAGCAGCACATCTGCTGCCCCTCCTAGAGGCAGGAGCCAACCCCCAGGCTCAAAGCACTCAGCCCTGCCCACACATCTGTCCCTTCCTCTCTCTACCTGGGGAGGCGCCCAAGGCAGGCTTATAAATGGTATATATGGAAGACCTGACACCTTTCTCCTCCCATGCCTAGATGAGGATATTGAGGCATAAAGAGAGTAAGGGACTTGTCCAAGGTCACCCCAGAGGTCAGGGGCAGCCTGGAGTGGTGCCCAGGGCTCCAAAGCTCAGACCCTTCTTCCACCCCACCCCAACCCTGGCCTGGGTTTGTGGAACTCCTCCACATGAGCCCTATGAAGGGCTTTCCCACAGCCAAGAGCCCAGCTGCAATGAGAGGGGAAGGTTTGCATCTCCTGAGGCCGGTTCCACAGTGGTAGTTGAGCCATGTGTCCCTGGCTCGCTGAGCTGTTGGGATAACTTATGAGCCTGCTCCGGTCTGGTGGAGGGCTACTGGGGCCTCCTCAGGCTGTGAACAGGGAGATGGGTGCTGTCTAGGAGGGCTGTAGATTGTCACCCCAGTCCTGACAGCCAGGGTGGATGCAGCCTGGAAGGGCTTGCTGCGGGTACTGCCCAGGTCTGGCCTGCCAAGTCTATGGTGACAAAATAAGTGCCCTGTGGAGAACTAAGCATGCTGATTTTCTGCCCTTGGTACTCTGGGCCCCAGCGGGCCTCGGGCGAGGGTTCCACTCCTTTTGGCCTTGTTGGAGGTGGAAGGCATTGTCAGACACCATCAACAGTTGGTGCTTGAGCTGACCTGGAGGAGTGGGGAGAGTTTTGCCAGCTGGAGATGGAAGAAGTCTGTCCTGCCTGGTGGAGCTGCACAAGTAAAGGCACCTAGTGGGAAAGCCCACAGTTTGTCCGTGACCGCTGAGTGGATGTGGGGGCCGGAGGTAGCCATTGATGGTCCAGAACAAAGAGCAGGACAGCTTGATGGATTCCTAAGTACCTGCAAAGATACTTGGTCACATTCTAGGGAAGATGGGACAAAGAAAGACGGCTTTCTGATTACAGAGAGAGGCCTTCAGCAGGACAGTGACTACTGGCTCTGGATTGACAGCCCCCACCTGGAGTCACAGGAGTAAATTGGGAGGGTCTGGGCACTGAGCCATGGTTCCCGCCCTCTGCCATCCTCACTCTGGACCCCATGTGGATAACACCACACCTCAAAAGGAAATAAACTTAGAGATCATGTTGTCCAATCCAGGCACATCATGGAGGAAGAGAGCAAGGCGCTGAGAAGGCAGAGGACTTACACAAGGTCACATAGTAGAGCCGGGGCCCCAGGCCAGGGGTGGGAGAGCCCAATGCTAATCCCATTCCCAGTGAAATAACCTTAACCTCTCTCCACCTAAAAGCCAGCAGCCTCCCTGGCACAGGTCTCAGCAACTTCACAGAGTGACACCCTAACCTTCAGGCCTCCTGCTGGGCCGAGGCTTCCTGGATGGCCAGCAAGGAGCTGGGGGTGGCACAGAGCTCGTAAGAAACCTTGGGTCAGCACAGAGGGGATGCCCCTGAGAGACCCACCCAGCCCCGGGCGAGGGGTTTCCTAATAACAGGGTATCACTGCCCATTTTTCACCAGGATGGCCCAGTGGGGCTCCTTCTGGAAACACTTCTCCTACCAGCCTAATTAGTGGAAGCGTTTGCATTTTCTGCTTAGCCAGGGCTGCTTCCCAGCAGGGTTCAGCCACTGCCTCATGGACAGAGGGTGCATGCGGGGGGCCAGTGCCCTGCCTGCCTGTGGGGTGGGAAGAGGGACTGCCTCTCCTTCAGACAGCTGGGGGTTATCTCTCCATCATTTCTCCCTCATGCCACCTGGCTAAAGGGCAGGAATGACTGATCACCTGTCTCTTCCTCCCTTAGCAAACCCAATATAGGCTGTTGACTGAAGCAGTGTCTACCCTCAGTGGGTTGTCAGGCCCCCCTGGCCTGGACTCTTCATCCCGGCTACAGAGTTCTGCCCAGGGAGCCCTGGGTTTCCTACTTGAAGCCAGTGGCAGAGGAAGGTAGCAGAGCCCAGAGAGGCCTGTCCAGTGTCACCCAGCATGCTGATGGCAGAGCCAGGCTGGAATGAGACCTGGAGCTTTTTCCTCAGCTACAAAAGAGGAAGCAGAAGAGCTGCTTCTCTTTCCATTGGGGGCTGGTGGCAGGAGAACAGGGTCTGGAAAGTGGGCGTCCTTTAGGCTCCCAGGTCTGCCCAAGGGAGATGGAGCCATGGACCCCCACCCTCTCCTCCCCAGCTCAGGTGGCCTGCCTGGGGTTAGAAAGGAAGGTTCCCTGGTCAGAGGAGGCTGAGTCCCCACTGGGGCCAGCAAGTGGAGGGGCAGTGTGTGGCTGGTAGCCAGGCAGGACTCGGGCTGGAGGTCATAGAGGGTTTCCCAGCCACGCCTCCTGCCCTCTGGAGGCGTCCACTTGGAGGATACCATGAGTTTCCCTCGAGTTGTTTCCTGGGGACCTAAAGTCCCAGTGTCAAGTGGGTGGCTCCAATCCAGGGTGGGCAGTCCTAGCCTAAAAAATGGGCAAGACAGTGGGTGTCTTCTCTGTGTACTGCCTGCTTCACTAAGCAGCACACTCCTGCGTGGTGCTTGGTCCTTTTGCAGGCGCCAGCTGATCCCGTTCACCTCTCCCCCACACCCATTCCCCCCATCCCCTCACAGCTGTCACTGCCTCAATACCTTCTGCATCCACAAATCACTGCGACAGGAAGACCCTTTGTTGTCTGTCCCTCGGAGACGCTCATCTTCCCTGTGGCAACAGGGAGTCCCACATACCCCAGCGGGGGCTTGGACCTCCCTTGGTGACAGTGAAGCCAGGGTCAGGCGGCGTCCAAAAACAGCTGGGATGTGCTGGGGTCTGCAGGAGACACTTGGCTGTGGGAAGCCCCAGGTGACCCTCCTGGAGGGGCCCGTGGCAGCACTGAACAACAACCATTTGTGTCAGAGTCACAGACCCAGAACGTCAGCTAGAAGGGGTCCTTAAAAGTTTGTTCTCATGAGGACACAGGCCCAGAATGGGAAGAGGTCACACGGTATGTCAGAGGTATGGGGCCATAGATAATCTTTGAGCACCTGCTTGGTGTCAGACCCTGTGTCTGGAGCACTGTTGGGGACACCCAGGCTGAGATCATTGCCCAATTTAAAAGCAAAGATGCCCTCACCAGAGTGGGCCTCTCCCACGCACCCCTTCGTTCCTCCGTCTTCCCCTCCAGCCCTTCACACGCCCACGCCTCCCTTCAGCACCTGCTGCTGCTTGGTTCCTCTTTCTCCCTAGGTGGGATGAGGGGGTGGGGAGGAAGCAACTCAGATGTCACCTGCTGATGGATGGTGGTAGCCTGAGCCCCGGAGCCTGCTGGGCAGCACAAAACCGAGAGCTGAGCCCCGCCCACCACGCTCCGTGGGTGTCAGGGCACTGTGGGAACTGTTTGCCTCTCTGGCACTGCCAAGAGCCTTGAGTCTGACTGTCAGCGTGGACGCAGAGACACAGCCCCTTGCAAGGATGGAATGGGGGCCCGTCCACAGCTCATTGACATGTCTGACTCGTGCAGTGACTGCCCTGGAGGCCGTCACTGGGGCTGAGCGTGAGCAGATCAGTGTGGTGCAGTTTGAGAATCTGGCGTTATTAGAGAATGAGAACCTGAAACCCAAGGCAGCTATTCTACGTTATATTAGACCCATGGAATCTTTAAACCCAGGGTTCTTAGGAACCTCACCCATCTAGGGCAGGGTCAGGGTCAGGGTTTGAACCCAGAGCTGCTGGTGATGGGCTGTGAAGCCTGGGTTTCATGGCCTTACCAGGCCTGTTAGGGGGATGATGGGGAAACAGCTGATGGGGTCCCCTCACCCTAATCCCAGTAGTGCAGCTTCGTTTTGAATCTATGTTGGAGTTTATATGCTGGAGTTTCACTTGGAAAAAGGATTCCTCTGCTTGAAAATAAAGAGTCAATTTTCCAGGCCCTGTGCTGTGCCGCAGCGCCGTACCGGGACCCGCTGCAGCCTGAAAGCGTGGTTCTGGCGGTGTGAGTGGGCGGGCAGGGGGTGGAGTGGGGGAGCGGGCCTCCAGGGAGGGGGTGCAGGTTGCTCTGGGCCACTGTCTCCTCCCCCTCTCACTCCTGCTGTGTTTTTACTGCAGCCAGAGAACACTCCGGGTCTGTCATCCGTTGACTGGGGTGGCAGTTTAATAGTAGCTTCCTGGACTGTCATTTAAATCTGCCTGCCAGGTTAGTAGGCCAGGGGCGGGCTGGCACGCCCCCTGCCCCCACCCCGGATCTTCGTTCTGCTGGCAGTAGTTGTCTTGGCAACGCCAGGGCCTGGTGAGCTCTGCAGAAGGGTAACCATGGGGGAGCAGCCCTTTCATCTCCCCGACTCTGCTACAAGTGGCCCAGCTGCCTTAGGTCTACTTAGGCAGACCCAAGCCACCCAGAGCCAGGCCACCTGGTGCTGGTTCAGGCCTGAGAGAGGAAATGGGGAACAGATTAGTCCCTTCTGTGCAGTGGGTTCCAAGGTGGGGCTTTACATCTTTGCTGTTTCAGATTCTCACCTGCCCTGGGAAGGGAAGGGACCTGCCCCAACTGACTCAGCAATAACTTTGAGCTGGAATCCTCCTTGACTACCGGTCTCTGCCCTCATAGAATATTCCCTGGGGACCATGACCTGTCTGTAGAAACCTGAGGGCAGACAGAATCTACATTCCTGACATCTCTCTCATCGTCCTGTCCCACACGGACTGGTATCAACCCCCCTCGCCCATCCTGGGCTGTCCTCTGAACATGTCCCTGCTCTGAGGACTGGGTCTCCCCAGTGATGGTCCCCTCAGCTCACTCCGGGCCAAGTGCTCTGTGGACACCTACTATCTGTCATGGCTTGGTGGGGCCGGCCCAGAGATAGAAGACTGGGGACCAGCGTCTACTGTGTGACCTTAGGCCAGTCCTTCCCCTCTCGGGGCCTCGTCTTCTTATCTGTACAACCAGGGGTTTGCACTACAGTAGTGTTTCCTCGGGTGTGGGTCATTGGACCACTCGTTTCTTGGGAAATTAATAGACATGGCAACCAAAAAAGACGTTCTTTGGTTAAACAAGTTTGGGAAGTGCGGGAGGAAATCAAGTCGATTCGATTCTCTACTGGAGGCTTTCTTAGGGCCTTTAGGAAGCCAGTGGGCATCAGCAATCTCCAAGGGGGGAAATAATAAGTGTCTTATCTCAAACGTCTGATGAATGGCCACCCCTACCCCACACCCCGACCCCCACCGACCTGCGCTCTGCCGCTGTCTTCCTCAGCTAGGAAACCCTGACGGAAGCCCTGGCAGCTTGGAGCCTGGGTTTCGTTGCCTGCTAAACAGCAGCCCTGTGCTTGGTAGAGGCTAGGTGAGTCTCTGGGTGAACTCAGGAAAAGCCAGGCCCCACGCTGGGCCTCTCTGAGGGGGAGCTTTGTGCCAGGCAGGGTGAGTTGGCCCCTGGCCTAGTGGAGCTCCCAGGACCCCAGCCCTGCATGGCTGTTCTGCTCGACGCCCCAGACCCTGTTATCCCTTACCCTGGAATGCCCTTCCTCACTCTCCTCACTCCCGTGGCTTGGCTGACTCCTCTTCCTTGAACACGGTCCCTTCTTCCAGGAAGCCTTCTTTGACCCCTTGGCTGGGTCAGGTGGCCCTCCTCTGGCATCCTGGCCACACGGTGGGACCAGGAGTCAGAATCCCTGCGTTCAGGTGCAGCCCTGCCCATGGACATGTGCTGTGCCTTTGAGCAGCTACTTCTCTCCGGGCCCTGGTTCTCTGGCTTACAGAATGGAAGAGCTATATAGGGGCCTTCAAGGCTCTGACATGACAGAGCACTGTGATTGCCAAGAGGAAGCCACACCGAGCAGCTCCACCTGGCAGCCCTGACTAGTCTTTGTTTTGAAGCCCCCATCTGCAGTGGAGCTGTGAGGTGAGCGTGGGTGGGGAACAACAGTGTGAAGGTTGCATATTGTCTCGGGAAAGGATGCCTCTGGGGGCGGGGAAGCTGGGAGGTGCTGAGTGATCATAATTTCACAAGATCAGAGACTCTGGGCACGGAGAGAGGCGTAAGATTCAGTCAACACCACACCTCCATTTCCATATGAGGCGGCAAGTCCTATGTGACTGATGGGCCCAATGTCACACACGTAGCAGCTGGGGCTGCTGACTTCACACACCTCAAACTTGCATGTTTCTGCTTTTCAGTTTATGCCATGGCACCATCCTTAGCCCATTTGCTCCTCATCACAACGCTGTGTGGTGAAGCAGGGATAATATCCTTGAATACAAATGAAGAAAGTAAGGCTCAGAGAAGTTGTGTAACTTGGAAAAGGTCACACAGCCCACAAGTGGCAAAGCAGAGTTTGATTGACTATGGACTGTCTGATGCTTTCCTTGGCCAGCATTCTTATTATAAATGGTAACTCCCACTTCCTTTGTCCTGGATTTCCCATTCTCTCCCATTTTGCCCTGGGATGGGCCCCTCCCCACTGCCCTCTGGAATCTAAGTCCTTTGTGGCAGCTCATCTGTTGTCATGGCACCAGATTATGATGTCGCAGACCCTGGATGACTATGTACTGCTCCTGGACTGTGGAGTACAGGGACTCACAGAGGTCGGCATTGTCCAAGGGGCGACTAGCATGAAGGGACATGAATCGCTGGAAACAGAGCCACGGCGTTGAGCCCAGCTGGGGAATCACCCTGGGAGCTGGAGCCATGGCTGCCAAGGCCAGGAGAGTGGGGGCTGGCATGGCTTGCTCTGACTGCCTCGAAAGACTGCCCAGCCCTCATCTCTTGGCAGGGCTGATGTAGCCTCGTGATGCGAGGCTGTCGGTCTCATTAAACTGAACAACCCAGCACTGGGATGCTTACTCTGATCACCCAGGAAAGCCTTTTGCCTTTTGTCCTGTGTCAGTGCTGCATGGGAAAGCCACCATCCCCACTTGCCCAGAAAGGGAAGGAACGTGCCCTGAGCTACCCAGCAAGGAGGCAGCCATGCCAGGACTCAGTCTCAACTCTGATTCCAAATCCTTCCACGTAGTTATTACACTTCAGACATGGCCCATCAAGTCCCAAACCTGAAAATGGCTATGCTGCCTCAGTTTCCCCAGGGCAGTCCATGAGGAGAGCACAAGTTTTCATAGGCCCAGGTTAATTTTGCTGCACACTCGGCACATCCAGAGGAAACACCTCATGCAAGTATTTCTGGGCTGTGGCTGATCTGCCCCATTGCCATGTCCTATGGCCCCTGGGATCTAGTCACCCTGCGTTTGCCTTTCTGAGGTGCTTATTCTTAGCCTGGCATTGCTAAGGTGGCTGAGGGCCTTAGTGGAGGGAGCCTAAGCTTTGGCAGCTGCCCCATGGAATTAAAATCCCACTTCTGCTACCTACACCCTCACCTCTTTGAGCCTTAATTTCTTCTTCTATAAAATGGGGTTAATAGCAGCTACCAGGGGCATCTTTGTGAGGTCAAATCATGGCCCTGCTCCTCCCCTAGATGTGACCTTGGGCATGCAACTTAACACCCCTGGGCCTGGATTCTCCCATGTGTCAAGTGAGGACATCATGGGCCCTTTTTTGTGGGGTTTCCTGGTAAAGCACCTAGCACAGAGACTGGCACACAGGATATATGTGGAGAATGTTAGAACAGGAAAAACAAAACACTGGAATATTCGTTTGTTTTTTGGATGCTGAGCTTCTGGTGGAGGGAACACTGGTACTCATGTTAAGAAATGCCCCAGGTGCTGGTTCCTAACCGTAGTTACTTTCAGGTGATGGTGGGTCATGATTTAGCAAAAGGCAGTATTGGTATCTATTACCTGCAATGACTCCTTGGCACAGGGCTCAGGGAGCGGCTGCTCAGGACCTGGGACTGGGAGTCAGGAAAGCTGGTTCTGATCTCTGCCTGGCTGTTTCCCTGGGCCAAACCCTTTCCCTCTCTGGGCCTCAGGCTCCCCATCCGTAGGTGGGTTCTGATTCCTCTGGTTTCTTCTACCCCTGCACAGACAGAGGTATTCTTCTAAGGAAAATGTGAAGAAAACTTAGAATGCAGAAAAGAGACCCAGTGTCTGTCCCCAAGTCCCTGCCAGGCTGCTGAGGGCAGGGGGAGCAGTCACCAGGCAGCCAGAGGGCCTGTGGGAGGATATACATAATCCTAGGCTGGACACTGGGAAGGAGCTTCTAGGGAGAGGGGAGCCCTGGCTCCGGAGGTGTGAGCAGAGGTTGGGCTGCTGTTTCCACTGGGTTCCGTGCCCCCACTGAGAGCTACCCCGAGTTGGGTCTGGTGCTGAATGTGACCCAGTCCCTATACTGGAGGAGTGTCAGGCCCATGGAGGGGCAGGGAGGGGAGCAAACCATGCTGGTCCCTGCGTTCCTGTTCTAGTTCTGCTACCAACTGTGAGATCTCAGCCTGCTGTATACGCCCCCTGGGAGGGAACAGAACTCCCCTTTTCCTTGGCTGCTAATTAAGACTCAAACCGTAAAAACACCAATAGCTGCTACCTACCAAGTATCTGCTGTGACAGGATGTCTGCTGCATGTTCTTCAGAACATTATCACTTCTTGTTGCTCCTCCTCAGAGCCCTTTGTTTCCTTCTTCCCATTATAGAGATAAGAAAACAGAGGCTCAGAGGTTAAGTAACAACCCCAAGGTCAGATAGAAAGAGGCAGAGCTGGGATTCAAACTGCCCGTGTGGAGGCCAACCGCTCCAGGCTGGAAGCGCTTGGAAGCGCCTTGGAAGCAGAGACTGATTTGGGTGTCTTGCCCAGTAGATTCTCTTTCTACCACTCTGACCAGATGATACCTCATAAATCTTGTCACAAAGTAATCATTTGCTTTTATGATTTATTGTCACCAGCTTACAGAAGGGGCCTTGACTGTAGTCTAGTTGCGAGGAGCAGGACAGGCATGTAAAGGGACTGCACACTGGCTGAAGGGGCTAAAGCAGCTGCCATAGGCGATCAGGGAAGGCTTCCTAGAGGCCGTGACAATGGAACTGGACTTTGCAGGCAGAGAGAGGTATGACAGGGGAACAGGCATTCTCTTGGTGGATAGATCCTGCCACTCTCATGGGACTTGTGCTCTGGACTTGCAGGGCAGGACCAAGTGTCACCTGTCTCCACCTGGTGCTCTGTAACACCAGGTGGAGATAGGTGACACCTGAGTGAACAAGCCTTTCTCTCCTGCCCTCTCCTTCTGGTCGGTGGTGCACCCTATGGCCTTGTGGGGCTATGGGAGGTCACGTGGTCCAGCATGCTCTGGTCACCCCATAGTCGTCTGACTATCCTAGAACAGCCTTGTATGCCCCTCACACTCTTCTTTTTACCCCACAGCCAAGAAGACCTGTATGGACAGCGACTTCACCTGTGACAATGGCCACTGCATCCCGGAGCGGTGGAAGTGTGATGGCGAGGAGGAGTGTTCTGACGGCTCTGATGAGTTCGAGGCCACTTGCAGTGAGTCCTGCCCCTCTGGCTGGGGTGGGGGGCCTTGCTCTGGGCCTTGGTTTCCTCATCAGATCTTCCTTGTTCAGAGGTTGGGAGGCTCACGTGAGGTGATCTGTCGAACACAACCCCAGATTCGCTTTGTGCTGCACCCTCAGGAGCTCCTGGCAAACAGTCAGGTGACTCTAGTAGCTGGTGACCTGTTTCTGGGCTTTCTTCACAGCCCTCTTGCACATTGGGCCCTGTTCCTGTATTACCAGGAGCTAGAGACAGCCCCTTTGAGCCCTCGGCCCAGAAGTAGCCATAGCACATCCTCCAGGCCTCCCCTCAGCCTCCCTCACTATTTATTTTTGAGGATTCTAATCATAATTCTAATAGTACTAATGGCAGCTGGTGCTTATGAAACGTACTGTGTGCCAGGCACTGCTAAGCTCTTTGTATACATTAATTCATCTTATCCCCATAGTGGTCTCATAAGGCAGGTACCGTCACTTTCTGAATTTGGCAAAGGAGGACACCCCAGGCTCAGAGAGGTTGTGTGACTTGCCCAAGGCCACCCAGCCAGTTTTTGAGGCCTCAGCTCTTTCCTCTGCCCTGGACAGGCTGAGCCCAGGAGCCCCAGCCTCCATGGCAGGTTGGGTGGCAGCAGAGGCAGCCAGGGGTGAGGCGGAAGAAGAGCTGGAAGGCCGTAGCCAAGCCCCAAGCCCACCTCCCACCCTCAGGGCTTTATCTCTCTGATTTCTTTTCCAGGCCCTAATCCTCAAAGCAAACTTACACCCTGCAGGTCATTCTGTGACATTTGTTAAATTAAAAAGGAGATGAGAAGGGGGTGGGGAAGGACCCAGTGGTCTTAGGGGCAGAGCTTTAGCAGAGTGAGCCTGAGACAAAAGGCAGCGGGGAGGGGAAGGAGGGGGACCACGTGGGGGCTGGTGGGGCTGGTGGGGCTGGTGAGGACCTTCGAGTCACAGTCCCAGGTCCTCCACAGGGGTCATGGTCACCCCAGAGGCAGAAGCAGGGACAATGGAGGCCAGAGTCCCATCTAGTCCCATCTAGGGCTGCGGCTGGTGATAACTGGGTTTCCTTGTCGCCTAGCAACAGAGCTACCAGTCTCTGCATGAGAGAAAGAGAAAGGGGGGTGGAGGGGGTGGAGAGAGAGAGAGAGAGAGAGAGAGAGCAAGAGTGCAAGAGCGACCCCTGCCTGAGACAGGCCCCCCCATTGTTTCCTTGTACAGCTTGCTGCCCTGATGTTCCTGCTATGCCACAGGCCCCATGCTTTCCTCACCCCACCAAGTAGCCAAACCCAGTACCGTCCTGGAAGTGCCTGCGCAGGGCATAGCTAGCTTCCAAAGGAAAAAAGCCTGGCCACACCCACTGTGACTCTCATCCTCATGGCAACCTTGGGAGGGGGGTGGATCCCCATTTAGAGAGAAGAAAACTGAGGCTGGGACGGGTTTGGCCACTTACCCAAGGCTACCCAGCTAACAAGGGGCAGAGTATGTACAGCTGGGTGTGTGCTTTTGGGGAAGAGAGCTGTGGCCATAGGGGCTTTTCCACCATTGCAGTCAGTCAGCTCGGCCATCCAGGATCCACTCTAGCAGTTACCCTAGATGCCCACTGGGGGCAGAAAAGGAGGGGAGGGGAGCTCATCATGATTATTATTGGGGTCTGTTCTGCTGCCTAAGAGCTGCGCTTTCCCTTCTCCCTACATCGCTTTGTATTGGTGTCCCTTTTCATCTAACTCCTGTCCCCACCCCACCAGGGCACTGCCCCACCCCTTGGGCTGCCTCCCTTCCCCACCTGCTCCTCTCCCTTATCCTCCCTCTCTCAGCCTCTGCGCTCCCTACCCTGTATTCCCGTCTTTCTCTCTTTTGCCCATCCAGCACTTGCTGCCTTCCCATCCTTGGGGCTGTGCAGGGGCCCTCTGGCCTCACCCGTCCTGACTCCCAGGCCCACTTTTTGCCCAGCTCTGCGGCACTGTTATTTGACATCCAAGTAACTGGAGGCCTAGAGAAGTTGAGGGCCTTGCTTCCAAGACACACAGGTTGTTCCTCACTAGTCTGCCTTCCATGACAACAGACAGGCTCCACAGGCTCTCTGAGGCTTGACAGAGCGCCCCATGGGAGCAGCAGCCAGCGAGGCACCCAGGCAGTCGGGAGGCCCAGCTTCTGCGCTCTCCCAGTGATTTGCTGGGGTCCTGCATACTGTCCTGCCTCAATCCGGGCCCGGTTTCTAACATTCCAGAATTCCAAAGACCATGATTCTAAGATTCCTGAACTCTTAGGATTCTGAGGCCCTCTTTCTCCCTTGCCTGTGCCCAGCTGGGCCCAGGCCAGAGGCGGGCAAAGCCTGTGGGTGGGGAGGATTGCCTGAAGGAGGTTGGCTAGGGTGGGACCGTGAGGGTTCAGCAGAATTGGGGGCAGCAAGACTTGGTATCAGGCTTGCTCACAGCTTCCTGACTGAATGGGAACCCAGCAGCCAACCCGCTGTCCATTTAATTGGCATTGCCATAGCAACCTTCACAGCCTACCAGGTTTCTGGGGATTGTGCCAGTTCCCGGGATAGAGCCCCCTCCCCACCTTCAAAGAAAGATTATAGGCAGTAGTGAAGTGTAGTGGATTTGGTGTTTGATATATTTGGGTTCAGGTCCTTTAACCTGTAAGACCTCGGGCAAGTTGCCCAATCTCCCCAAGTCTCAGTTTATTCATCTGTAAAATGGGGTCATGGTACCTGCCTTATAGAGGATGTGAGGATCAAATGAAAAAAATGCACGCAAAGTGTCAGTGCTGGACTAATTGGCAGTGTTATCTTTATTATTGTATTTTGACGCCAGGCCCTCTCCTGGACATACAACAATTAAACATCTTCGAATAGTATAAGTAAGGGGGCTTGCATCGGGGAGGAAAGGGATTTGGGAACAGGTCCTTATTCTGTGTTCCCGCACTGTGTTATCTGCCCCTAGCTGGCTAGGGTTTCTCCCAAATCTGTTTCCTTGTGGTTCTGAATTCTGTGCCTATCAACAATTGCCTGGAGTCACGTAGGAAAGCCCGGGACATTTGCCTAATGCAAGTAGCATTTCAGCTCTAATTATAGCTCACTTGATTGGGGACAGCTTCTGACCCACCTTCAGGCATCTGTTGGGAGGGGGTGGATGGGGAGATTGGTTCAAGGTAAATGAGTTACAATTCTGAGTGCTGGTTATTGAAAATGGGGTTTTATGTATTCATGTGTCTTAGAACCTTTCCACCGGGAAAAGAACCTCACTGATAAACCAAGTGCACCTTCCTATTATAGGCCAGGAAGTGGATGAAAGCCCAGAGATTTTCTGAGATCACCTACCAGGTTAGGGGCTGACGCAGGTATAAGTATTCTACCTGGCTCTGTGTGAAGGAGCTTGGTGTAACTGCCCCCTTTTGCACGGTGGATGTCCTTCCTGGGGCAGCAGCTTGCTCTGGTGTCCTTGGAGTTGGCAGTCGCCATTGGGAGGTTATCTGCCCCTACGCATCACGTGACCTGACACTGCAGATGTGCTCGCTCAATAAGGAGCTGTCAAGCACTTTCATTCTTTTATTCAACAGACATTTCCCTTTTTATTAATTTGTGAACTTATGAATTAGAGTAAGTACCCATGGGTTTGGATTTCTGGGGCAGGATTCTCTGGAAATTTCTCAATGCCTGCAGCCACTCCAGGATACAGTGTCAGGTCCTTGCCTTCTGTGCAGGATACCTGATGGAGATAGTGGGTTCTTCATCCTGCCTGTCAGAGCCTGAGGATACCTGGACAGCAGACCCCAAGCATCCCTTGGGCATCTATGAGAGAGAGAGAGAGAGAGAGGTGTTCCGGGGTAGGGGCTGCTCTGTGTAGAGTGCTGCTTCACGGTGGGCCATGTGGACCATGATAATATAAATAAATCCCCAGGGGTGAGACCAAGGCCCTCCCAAGCCTTTGCATTTGTATTTCATGAAATAAAACAAGGGCAATTATTTCCTGAGCTCCGAGTTTGTTCCAGGCTCAGAGTGTAGGGATTTCCATATGTTTCCCCATTTAAACCACCCACCAAATCTAGGAGATTATGTAACTCCATTTTCAGATGAAGAGAACCCGGTTCAGAGAGGTTAAGTGACTTGCCAAAAGACCTCTGTGTTAGTAAATGAGATTTGGACCCAGGTCTGTCTGACTCCACAACCCACGTCTGTCTCCTGCATCATGCTGCCCGGGGCCTTTGGCTTCAGTCTTCCCGAAAGGAGACATCAAACTGCCGTCTGCCATCTTGCAGACCCTGCCTGAGCAGAGGCTCAGTGAGCCTCCTTCCTCCAGTGACCCCCGTGGATCTCAGAGATGCCACAGAGACTGAGGGGTGGGCGGGGGGCAACTAACACCAGCCTGCTTTTCTCATGTACGATGGTTAAGTGCAATAAGTCAAGCAGTGCATTTGGAGTCGAGACCTGGGATGGTCTCTGCTCCTCACTGCAAGGCTTTGAGCAAATGACTTACCGTCTCTCGGCTTTGCTCTCCTCGTCGGTAAAATGAAGGTAATGGTAGTACCCACCTCCTAAGAAGATACTGCATGTCAACACTTACCCAGACCAACTTCCTAGGGCTAAGCCTGTGAGCCCGGAGAGCGAGGTTCTCATCCTGGCTTTGGGGATGAGCTGCATCACAACGGAGACACTGAGGTTCCAGGAGAGCTAGGCAGATGGAACCCCCAGGATCCAGTAGCCTCGCTAGGTCCCTTCCCTTCTCTGGGCCTCGGTCTCCTGTCACTGCAGTGGCTGCACCTCGATGTCACCTCCGAGGACTCTCGTGTCCTGGCATTCCAAGACTGCCCTGGCTCTTTGAGGGCAAGAGGGCTGCTGTCAGGCATTTCTGAATCCTCGAGCGCCTGTAATTAGAGCTGTCTATTTAAGGACACAGCAAATGTCTTATTAATTATAAAGAAAGGAAGTAGACGGATTGTTTAATCATTGTCCTTGCTGAAAGGTTATGCAATTAACTGTATAAATATTCATTAAAAGTTCAAGCAGCTGCCTGCTGGACTAGGCTCTGCAGAACGAGACCCCAGGAGGTGGTACAGGCAGTCAAGAGACATTTCAGTCACCTGGGCTTTTGAGTGGAGAGTTTGGGACTGGCTCTGGACCACTTCTCCACCCATAGGAGCACGTGGAGTTTGATGGCAAGGACAGGGCTCTAATCAGAGGAGCTTGGACTCTGCCTCTCACTGCTGTGCATCTTCAGGCCATTACTTGGTCTCTCTGAATCTCAGTTTCCTCATCTGCAAAATGGATGAGGGACGGCTGCCCTGCTCCACTCCAGGGGTGCCGCTGACATGATCTTTGTGAATGGTACCCCTGGAGTTTGCACTCATAGCCTGAGGGCCTGTTTACCTGGCAGGGTGAAGGTTAAGAGTGAAATAGGAAAATATCAAATCCTCAGCGTGAAGCAGCCTGATACACTGTAGGTGTTCAATAAATATGGCTTCCTTTCAACTCCCCTGTGAGGTTGTTTCCTGAGCCTGGCTTGGGGGTATATGGTCATCTTGTCCCTCCATCCCACTGTTCTCTCAGGGGCTTGCAAACAGGCAGAACACTGATATCCCTTTTTGTGGAGTGAATTTAAAAGAGATGAAATAGCCTATAAGTTTTGGACTTGCAGAATGATAACCTGGGGGGTATCAAATGGGAATCACTGGGGGTAGGGGGAGTTACTAAAATGCAGATTCCTGGGCTCTGCCCCTGAAGTCTGGATTCAGTCTATTATGACTGGGTCCAGGAACCTGCACTTCTAATAGCCCCCACACCCCCACCCCTTAGTCAGGACTCTGAGAAACTTTAGTTGGCTTAAGCTCCCTTGTGTTCTGGTGGGCCCAGAAGGGGAAGTGCTTACGGAGCTCCCACAGCATGTTGATGACAGAGGTACCCTGGAAGGGCCCCACCTCCCAGCTCCCAGGCCTTCACCACCCTCTATTGCAGCCCCGAGGTGGCCTTTATAAAAGGTCTTTGAGTGTTAGTACTTTCCAGAATTCCACCAGACAGTTATTTATAAGGGGACATTTTTGTAAAATGAATCCTGTGAATTCCGTATTCCAATGGGTTGCCTTCTATTTCATTAAATGTATTCTTGGGGATAACTTTGGGGTCCCCATTTGAGTCTAAGGAACTCCTCTCCTATGGCACAGTAGTGTTTGGAGGCCTGGACTCAGGCGTCTGTCCCCCACCAGGTCTTGTCTGTGTCTTTTTCTCCATCTCTTGGGGCCTCTCATCCCAGCTATGGAAGTAAGAGGAAAGCAAATGGGTCTGAGATCGAAAAGAACTGCGGGTCAGGCAACGGTAACCCACTGCCTCTGGGTGCAGTGCACGGTGCCCAATCTCTGGTATCAGCCATAACCGACTCTGAGTCCTCGCTCCATTCTTAACACCGTGTCTGGTGCACAGCAAGCAGTGCTCGGTAGATACTCACTAAGAGAATAAACCAGTCCTTGTCTGTCACATGTGGAGAATAATAGTAGGTATCATTAGTGTGCACTGGGCTGGGTGTTCTCCTAAGTGCTTTCCCGACATTAACTTCGTCATCATAGCAATCCTATGAGATAGGGAATAGTATTAGCCCCGCTTTTTTGGCACAGAGATAAGGACTGTTGGCCATGGTAGATAGTCAGTGAATGACCAAGCTAGGACTTGAACCGAGGCAGCCAGGCCCCAGAGCCCATGTCCTTGACCTCCATGCTGGAGGTCATCTTGCTGGGTTATTGTGAAGACTAAGACCGTGCCTGGCACATCCTAGAGACCACGGAGTTTGGGCCTTCTGTACACCCTGAAAGGCAGTCAGGAGCCAGCCATCAAGGTCTGAGATGTGTCTGGCTTAGTTGGGTCTGTCACGTGGGTCACTCGGGGTGAGAGCCATCCCCAGCCCTGATCAGGGTTCTCATTCTTTCTTCCAAATTGAGAATCAACCCTGGGGCTTCGGGCTCCTGACTGAGTCAGCCTCTGATTGCGGCTGCAGTAATTATAGCGATGAGGTCCCGCGGGGCCCTGCCACGCGGCAGCTGCTCTCAGCAGCAGGCTCAGCACTGTCACCAGGGGAGGGACTTGGAGGAGGTGCGTTGTACCTGGGCAGCTGTGGGGGCCTTAGTGAGCCTTTCAGATCCACAAGTTCAGATCGTGGAATCACTGATCTAGAAGGCAAACCAAGGCCCAAGGATACACAGGTGGGCAATGGCAGAGTTGCACACAGGGCATGGCAGCTCCATGTTGCTGGAGCTTAAAGGGGAGTTTTGGAGGGGAGTGAGGTAGAGCCGGTGAGGCAGGGAGGGGTTGGCCAGATCAAGGAGCGGCTTGAGTACCAGGGACCAGGAAGCCATGAAAGGGTGTTAGGCAGGGCAGCAGTGGAGTCAGATGTAGGATTTGGAAATTCTTAGGGGCAGGCAGGGGCTTCTTCTCGGATGAATAAACTGAGACATGGAACAGGGAGTCTCTGATAGATTCCCAGGGCCTCGGCAAGGTGACTGGGGACAGGCAGTAGCACTGGTTGGCGCCATGCCCTGTGTTCCCCTTGGCTAAGCCATGCACGTGTCTGTCTTCACAGCCAAGCAAGTGTGTCCTGCAGAGAAGCTGAGCTGTGGACCCACCAGCCACAAGTGTGTGCCCACCTCATGGCGCTGCGACGGGGAGAAGGACTGCGAGAGTGGAGCGGATGAGGCTGGCTGTGCCACCTGTGAGTCCGGGGTCAGAGCCCAGGTCTGCCCAGCATGGTCAGGCAGGCAGTTCCAGGGGACGTGGCCAGTGGAGAGGAAAGGGTGGTGATGAGAACACTAGTAATGGCCAGGCACTTTGGAGTCATTTTCTTTCATCTCACAACCACCTCACCAGCAGCCATTATCATTCCCATTATATGGGTGAGGAAACTGAGGCTCAGACAAGTGAGGAAAAGTACCCAAGGCTGAGTGATGGAACTGAGATTCAAATTCAGGTCTGGACAGCAAAGCCCATGAGTTTTTCTTACCACGCCTGACATTTGCTCATCCATTCCATGTCTCTACTGATCTCCAAGAGAGGGCAGGGGGCCGTAGCAAGAAATTCTGGTAGCCTGGGCCAGGGCACTGGCAGTGTTGGGGGGTAGGGAAGGGGAAAGATTCTTGAGGTGTGAAGCATGACTGTTTCTAAAATCTCAAATGTCACAAGGAGAGGAAGACATTCCCAGCAGCTTCGGCAGGGACAGATGGAAGTGGTCACTGGGGCAGTTCCACGTCACTGAGCTTCAAACACAGGATTATCTCCTTCCCAGGGAGCAGGCCAGCAGGTCTTGGGCCAGTGGGGATTGTGGCTGGGCCACGCTCATTTCAATTTGATGGGCACCTACTGTGTACCAGGCCTGGAGCCAGTATCTGGAAGGGACAAAGAGGCAAATCCTACACAGTCCTCCCTCTGGAAGCTTATGATTAATGGGGAGACAGACTGGCTGTCAATAATGAAGCTGCAAGGCCAGGCTGAGAAGTGTATGGGCGGTCACTGAGGAGCTTTGCCAGGCACTTGCCCACCCCTGTCTTCCACCTCACTCCCTCCACCAGCCTCTGCATTTGCATCCTATCCATCCTTCCCAGCCGAGGGGAGATGCCATCTCCTCTGGAGGCTGCTGAGTCATAGCACTCTAAGATTCTAAGTCTGGAGTTTGGATGTGTCTGAAGCAGGAAGCCTCTGGGTATTGGGGGAGATCATGGGTGGGGCCAGCAGTTTCAAAGCCCTAGTGATGGCACTGGTTCGTTTCTTCAGCTGTGATAATTTTATAGCGCCCCATCAGCCAATGAGAATCCTCTCCTTTCCTCATCCCCATAGTCAGGTGTTTCCTCTGTCATAAAGGCCATCAGCCACCATTACATAGGTGGGAATAGCTCTAACTAGGGCATGTTGTGGCAGGAAATTTCCTTGTTAGTTATAGGAGATGGGGTGTTAGAAGGTATTAGTGGGCATTTTCTCTACAGCTCCCAACCACCTGGGCAAAGGAAAAAGAATGCGCCCTTCTCTCGTCCTTCAGAGCTTCTTCCATGTGTGAATGCTGGGCGTGGGGTCTCTGGGCGTAGGCCTGAGAATAGAGATCTTAAAGTTGTTGCCACCTTGGAGAGAACTCAGTATAAAGAAGCACTTCCTCCCAGTACTCTGAACATAGTGAGTCCTCCCTTCCTGGACATGTACAAGTTGAGTCTGGACAGGAAGGAGGGGAGCTAATCTAGGTATCAGCTTAATCTTGAGGGGCAAACATCACAGGGTAATGTGTACTTCTCCTACCGATGCCTCAAAATCCCAAAAGCCCAGAGGGGATAAAAATGCATCTGTCAGAAACTTGATACAACTGTCAGCAACACATGTCATGAGCTGCCTACATTGTGAAACTCAAGACAGCATTTTATTTTATGTTCAGTAACAATGGAAAAAAAAAAAAAAAAGACACTTTTCCATAAGAAAATAAGGACACAGACACTGGGCGCCCCCACGTGGAGAGATCTGGTGCTGCCACCTGCTCGTAACCAGTGTCCCCTGCCCCTGCATCCAAGCACGCACGCCCCACCTGAGCCCCGGGGCCTGTTCTTGGCCTATGTGTAAGGAATGAAAGCGGGAAGGAGGCAAGGAGGTCGCTGCTCTAGAAACAGCTTACACTCAGGAAGTGTACACTCCAGAAGAAAACCAGAAAGCCAAGCAGAGTCCAAGTTGGAAGGAAGAGCCCCAGACCTGAGTTCTGATTCCCTTGTCACCCTGGACTGACTGAGTAGCTCTGGGAAAATTGCTTCCCATTCTGGACCATAGTTTTCCCATATATAAACTGGAAGTTGGGTTGGTAATCTCTAAGGCCCTCCCAGCCTCTGAGCTCAGAGCAGCCCACCAGATGGGAAGCCGAGGGCCCCAGGCAGGGCTAGTGACCTTTGCCTTTAACTACTGAATATCCCTAAATTACTCCTCACACCTGGGCTAGTCCAGCATCCATCCATACCACACCCACTCACTGCAGGGAGCTCGGTGCCAGGCCCTCAGGGCAATGCTGGGTTAGAATCAGAGGCCATCTCCATGGCAGTTTTTGGGCATGGGGCAGACAGAGAAGGACATGAGACCCAGACCTGAGCATGATGTGAAGGGCACCCAATAGGAGAGTAAAGGTGGGAGGCTTCCCAAGCAGGGGGACATGCAGTGCATTATGAAAGAGGTGGAATTTGCCCTTGAAGGATGAGAACTCAGCATTGTAAAGTGTAAAGACAGTGGTGGGCAAGAGGTGTGTATCCCGCAGATAGAATAGCTTGAGCAAAGGCCCAGAGGTGGGAATCTGTGCAAATGGTCCTGTGTGACTGAAGCATGAGTGAGGTAAGTAATGGGACACAGCAATGGCTCCATGCCAGTGGCCTTGGATGCCAGGATAGGGCACTTAGATGGGATAGTTCAGGCAAATGGGGGGCGGGGTGCTGAGCGGTGCTTCTATGCTGTAAGGAAATAGCTCCAGACCTTATTCCCTGAAAGGGTCAGTGTCATGTTACCTATGATTTCTTGGAGCATCACAAAGTTCTGCAAGACAGACAGCACTCCGCAGCTTTAGAGACTTCTAGTGCCACCATTCTGTTGACAGAGGACTGGAATTACCACTCCCAGTGAGGCTGGGGAGGCTCAGGGAGGGCAACTGTGTTGCCCAATGTCACCCTGCACGACCCTGGCAGGCCTGGATTGTAAGCTCCCTTTGCTGTCCCTGAGGGCATGTCCACCAATCGGGTCCCCAGGAGGGCTCATTCTGGCCCAGAGGTGCGAGTCAGGGCCCCTGTAGCAGGACCAGCGAGCGGGCAGGGTCTCCGCAGGTGGGGTCCGGCTGGCCGACTGGCTCTCTGTCCTGCGCAGTGTGCGCCCCGCACGAGTTCCAGTGCAGCAACCGCTCTTGCCTGGCCGCCGTGTTCGTGTGCGACGGCGACGACGACTGCGGCGACGGCAGCGACGAGCGCGGTTGTGCCGACCCGGCCTGTGGGCCCCGCGAGTTCCGCTGCGGCGGCGACAGCGGCGCCTGCATCCCCGAGCGCTGGGTCTGCGACCGCCAGTTCGACTGCGAGGACCGCTCAGACGAGGCGGCCGAGCTGTGCGGCCGCGCGGTCCTGGGGGCCACGTCCGCGCCCGCCGCCTGCGCCGCCACCGCCCAGTTCGCCTGCCGCAGCGGCGAGTGCGTGCACCTGGGCTGGCGCTGCGACGGTGACCATGACTGCAAGGACAAGTCGGACGAGGCCGACTGCCGTAAGCCCCGCCCCTCCATAGCGCCCCGCCCCTCGGCCCTCAGCCCCTGGCTGCCGGGCTGCGGATGCGCCGTGCCACCGCCGGGCGCACCTTCCTTTACTCGCCTGTTGGTATTACCCTATTTTACTGTGGCGAAGACCCACTTCGGGGAAAAGTAAAATGACTTGTTTGAGGTCACATGGCTACTAAGCTACAGAGCTCAGGTCTAACTCCAGAGGTTATGGGTACCTGTGTCCTTCGATGATGCCCCGCCCCCCACCCCTGCCTTTCCCAGTCACTCACTGGTTCCAACCTGGAGACCTTGGTACACTCAGGAACGCCTCACACCCTCCCTACCTGCCGGCTCATCCTTCAAGGCCTCCCCCCAGAGTCCTTGAGCTTCCCAGCTGGGCAGCGTCTCTCCCCCAGGCTCCTGCGGGTCCCCAAGCCGCCCTCTCTTTCAGCACATTCCACACTGCGATGCCATCCTCTGTTCATTCCTCAGCCCCCTTGGGCACCCTTGAGCTCCTAAATGGCAGGCTCTTAGCAGTCTCTGGGTTCCCATGCCTGGCACAGCGCCTGGCACACAGCGGGTGCTCAGGAAGGGTCATTCAGTCATGAGCACCAAGACTCAAAAGAAAGCCATGTGTGCGTTCTGGAGGAGTGGCCCAGGGGAGAGACGGTGGATGGGGAAACAAAAGACCTGAGTTTTAGTCCTGGCTCTGCCAGCCAAAGTGCTGTGTGACCCTGGGTGAGGCCTTCCCCCTCTCTGAGCTTCAGTCTCCCCATCTGTACACTGCAAGTGCCTTGGTCAGGTGTCCTTTGAGTACTCCCATGCTCAGCCACTGGTTCTGTTCTTACCAGGGGTGGATCTGGGGTGGGGGTGGGGGAGGAGTGTTGTCCCAACACCACGTTGGCCCTGACCCTTTTCCCTTGCCTTCTCCTGGCAGCGCTGGGGACCTGCCCTGGAGACGAGTTCCAGTGTGGGGATGGGACCTGTGTCCCTGCCATCAAGCGCTGCAACCAGGAACAGGACTGTCCAGATGGGAGCGATGAAGCTGGCTGCCTCCAGGGTGCGTGTGGTTGGAAGCACAGGGGCAGTGTCCTCTGAGAACAGCTCTGAGCTTGCCCCTCGCTCCAGAGAGAGCAGAGTTAGGAGCTGCTTCCCCTCGGTCCCTGAGATGCATCTCCCCCAGAGCATCACTTCCCCTAAATCACCCAGAGCCCCTCCCTGGGGTCCTAGTGGCACCAGAACTAGATTTTTAAGGACTTTGCAAAAGCTGTAAGAAGACTAGGGGACATGAAAGGGCACTGCAGGAAGTTCTGCCTCCACCATTTGTCCATGTCCAAGGCTCCAAGTGGCTTCCCTCACTAGTTCCCAGGCTGAGCAGATTCTCAGATGACTCTTCTGAGGGGGTCATCACTCACTCCCTGCAAGAGCAGAGACCCTGACCGACTGGTCATCTGGGAAAATGGATAAAGGGTTGGGTGGTGAGGCAGTCTCCCCCATTCAGGACTCCCCTATCTAGGAGATGGTCAGTTCAGACCCCAGGGTCTCTGTAGATCTACTGTTTTTCCCTCTGTGAGCTCCGGTACCACCAGATCAGACACAGACCCCCCCAGCCCTGCCCAGCTAGATGATTCTTGGGCATCCTTACCATCCCTGGAGTCCTAATTATCCCTGGGGTCCTTCCTTCTGTGAGCAGAGCTCTCACCAGCCCTGCATTCAGCTGTCTGTCCTGGGCCACCCTCTAGAGACCAGTGGGAACTGGGGCTGGGGCTGGAGCTCTGCTGACCTCCCATGGGCCCAGCCCAGCCCTCCCTGCTAAAGGTCTCACAGGTGCTGTCCACTCTCTTATCCGGCCCGACAGAGTCCACATGTGAGGGTCCCCGCAGATTTCAGTGTAAGAGTGGAGAGTGCGTGGACGGCGGGAAAGTGTGTGATGCCCAGAGGGACTGCCGGGATTGGTCGGATGAGCCTCTGAAAGAGTGTGGTACAGTACCTTCTACAGCCAGCTGCTGGACTGACCCTCCTTCCATGCCCCCTCCTGGCAGCCTGCTCGAGGCCCTTGCCTGCCCCTTGGCACGTGTTCTGACCCTCTCTGGACTCTCGTGCTGTCCTGTGGCCTCATACCAGGCTCTTTGCTTTTGGAGCCTCTCATTCTGCATCTGTACAAATCTAGGCCTTTCCTTTCCAGCCCAAATGCTCAAAACTTACGCTTCCTCTCACAAACCCAGCCTCTCCTCCTCACTCCTTCCACAGTCAGATCTCTGAGTGTGTGCTCACTCTGGAACCTTCTCTCTTCGTCAGTTTCTGCCCTGCTGACCTAGCCAGGGCCCCTAGCCTCTGAGGCCTTCCACCCCCCGTAGGAGTCCCTGCAGAGGGAGAGGTGGGAACAGCAGACAGGTGGCCAACTGAGGCACATGCGAAGGCCACCTGGCTCAGGCCAGGCCTGGGTGAGGGGAGGACAGACCACGCAGCAGCGAGTGGCACCATCCCGAGCCCTAAGGAGCTCAGAATTTCTGGGAACCAGACTTATAGGCTGGACATGAGTGAGGAACAGAAGGAGGCAGCTGTCTTGATGGCTAGCGCTGTCAGGGTGGGCTCCAGGCTAGAAAGAACAGGAGAGTCTGGGCTGTATGTAGGTAGGGTAGGTATCGAAGAGAACATACAGGAAACCCAGTGTGGGCTCCAGGAAGGTTCATTTCTGAGGTCAGCGGTTTGGGTAGAGAATTCCTGGAAGGACAGAGCCTAAGTCAGACCCTCCCGCCCTCCCTCCCTGGCAGACCCGTTTTCACCCAGCACCTCTCCTCCTGGGCCCTTAGAGCAGTTTCATTCTCTGGAGCTCCCTAGGAACAGCATGTTTCTGTCTCTGTTGGAGATTTAAAGATTGAGTTTGAAAGGAAGAGTAACAACTGGGTGAGTGAAGGTCATTCGGCCTGCACCTGGGTTTGCAGGTGACAGACCCCTCCCCGTCACCCTCACAAAGGCCCTGCCAAGAAAATCCCAGAAGAAAGAACCTATGGAGAAGAAGGTACGGAAGTAGGAACACTGAGCCTAGCCCCCCATCCTGCCCAGACTTGGAGTTAGCCAGGGACTGCTAACCTACTGAACTCTCTTCTCTCTCGTCTTCTGCATGGTGTACCAAAGAGAAGTATGTGTGCATGTGTTTGTGTCTCTGTGCTGGTGACAGGCCCGAATCTGTATCCATGGCTCCTTCTCTGAGGAAGGCAAGGGAATTGCATCATTTGTCGTTGTGTGTGTTCTCACGTCTGTGTGAATGCGTCTGTGGATTCCGTGGGCCGTCTGTGTCTCTGCACGTCAGCTGGTGTGTGTGTGCATGCAGGTGTGCGCATGTGCAGGGGAAAGTGACACTGCCCCTTCACTCCGCGGGGGGCCTCATATGCTGCTCATACCTCTCTGGACCACTTGCTCCTCTCCTCACCTGCAGGCCCCCAGCAGAATCACCTCCAAGCAACAGAGAATTGGGAAGGCCCAGAGACGCCCCTTCAGCCTCTGCCTTGGTGCTGGCCTTCCAGGAAAGGGTTGATAGGGATAGACAGGTCCAGACCAGCTACCCATTCTCACCCCGACCACCTCGGCCCCAGAGAACTCTGTACCTTCTGTTTCACAGAAGGCTATGTCACTTTGAGCTTTCCCCTTTCCGAGCCATTCTACACATGCCACTCCATCAGTGCTCAGTAAATACAAGAGTTGCTGCTCCCTGCAAAGGGAGAGGGAGGAAGAGAGTGGGTGCATGAATGAGGCAGGGAGTGAGTGGGTGAACACATGAATGGATGGTGCTGAGGGAATAATGTGGTATGGGAGAAATCAGCGGGGGCTTGGAGTGTCAGAAAGATTCCTGGAGGTGGTGCTCCACAGAGACGACCCCAAAGGTACCCTGGCTCAGCCTCCCCCAAGGGGCTGGTGCTTCCAGGGCCAGGCCTGGCTGAGTCACCCCAGGCCCTCCCAGTCATGGGGTTGCTGTGGTCTTGTTCTTTCAGTTCTGCCAACGCCTCGGGGAAACAGGAGGAGGCCCAGGGGTAAAGGGGAACATTCCCTAAGCATGGCTCAGGTTGGAGGTGGGGCACCCACAGCTGTGCATGGCCTGGGGTGGGCAGCTCAGAGCAGCTTTGTGCATGGCCATGGCTGGCTCAGCTCGGCTTGGCTGGAGCGGTGGTGCATGAGGCGGGTGGGCAGAGGGGTGGTATGGCACCTTCCCTGGGCTCACAGAATTAACCTTCTGTGATTCTAAAGCTCAGAAGATACTGTGAGAGTCTTGGTCCTGGCCTCTCTGACCTCCTCTAGGACCCTGCCAGAAGGTGGTGAGGGAGTGGATGACAGGGGAACCAGATGACGTCCTGGCATCCCTTCATCCTTTGCAGCAGTTGGTAATCCCAGAACCAGGCCTGTGACTAAGTGGAGGAACAGTGATAGGGGCTGAGAGAAGAGGAAGTGAAAAAACTCGATCACAGTTCATGGTAGGAGAGAACTGACTTAGCAGCACTTCGGCGTAGAAAAAGGCCTGGGAGTTTTAGATAACCACAAGCTCAAGGGGCAGATTCTGTTAAGACTCTTGCGTGGTGGGCTTACTCTGGGCTCTCTGAGAAGAGGGACATGGACAGATGGAGTGTAGCCAGAGAAAGGTACCTGAACGGTAGGGGACCAGAAATCAGGGCTTTAAGGAGATTCTGAGGGAGCCATTAGACTCTGGCCAACACCACACAGCAGAGCTGGGAGCAGGAGCAGAAGCTACAGGGAGGCCGATTCTGTGAGGAAGAACTTTGCTCCAGGTGGAGCCAGCTGCCTCAGGAGGAAAGTGAGCTTCTGAGGCTGGAGATGTAGAAGCATAGACATTTGAGAAGGGGTTGCTGGGGTATCCTGAGGGTTAGACATGATACATTCAGGCCCCTTCAACTCTGAGCTCACAAGGAAGGAGGAGCTGGAAGCAACATGTTTGTGAAAGGAAAGACATCAGGCATCTTAGGTGCCTCCAACCCAGCGGTGGAAGGAGCCTTGGTCTGGGAGGCAAAAGGCCTGAGTTCTCGTTCCACTCTGTCCCTGTCTGTGTTTCTGGCCTTGAGCAAAGACCTGCCCCTCTCTGACCCTCCTCTTGCCCAGTCACCTGGCTAATGAGAATTGGGAAGGCCCAATTCTGGGTTTGTAGGAGTCTTGCTGCCCTAGGTCTCTGCTTCAGCTCTGGGCCCACCCCTGTCTGGCCCCCACCCCAGACTGGGCTCCTGGACCCTCAGGAGCGTGTGTCCCTCCCCAGGGTTGAACGAGTGTCTGCACAACAACGGCGGCTGCTCCCACATCTGCACTGACCTCAGGATTGGCTTTGAGTGCACCTGCCCAGCGGGCTACCGGCTCCTGGACCAGAAGACCTGTGGCGGTGAGACCCTCCCCTCACACTCCCAAGCGGAGACAGAACCTCCTGCCACTTCTGACCTCTGCTCCTCCCCGCAGACATTGATGAGTGCGAGGACCCAGACGCCTGCAGCCAGATCTGTGTCAATTACAAGGGCTACTTTAAGTGCGAGTGCCACCCTGGCTACGAGATGGACACACTGACCAAGAACTGCAAGGCTGTCGGTATGGACACCCCAAGGTGGGGGGCAGGGGGCAGCTCTGAGGGGGTATAGAATGCAGTGTGCTTCCGCCTATGTGAGGAGCAGATGTGCACATGCGTGTGCGCACGCACACACACAGAAAATAGTGCTCAGAGTGTAAATACACATCACACACACAATGCACTGCACACTCACCCCCACACAGGCAGCGCACAGAGCCACCCAGTACAGCCCACAGAAACTGCACTCGCACAGCACACGATGTGTGGGCGAACGATCATGCAGACTCCACACACAGCACAGGCAGCTCACACAGAGCAGGACATGTGCAGACCCAACAGGGATCACTTCAGCCGCTGAATTCATTCATTCTATTCAATTCGTTATACTGAACACCTAACATGGTTGTAGGCACTGGAGATTCAGCAGGAAGCAAAACAGATACAAATGCTTGTCTGCCCTCATGGGACTGACATCCTAGGGGGTGAGACAGACAAGAAATCAGATAAATAAATAGATAGATAGGTAAATAAATAAATGAAATACAGTGCATGGCAGATGGTAATAAGGGTTAAGGAGAAATATACAGCAGGGGAGGGAAGAGGGAAGTCTAGGAGGGCAATGGGTTAGTTTTAAATAGCATGGTCAGAGAAGCCTGCACCTTCATGACAAGGTGACATTTGAAGTGAAGTAAGCCTTGCACTTATTTATCTGCAGGAACAGGATCAGGCGGAGGAACAGAAAGTGCTAAGGCCCGAAGGCAGGACATGCCTGGTGGTTGAAATAACCATGAGAAAGTCAGTGCAGCTGGGGCCAGGGGACCGGGAGGAGAGAAGTCAGAGAGGTGACGCAGGACACTTCACAAAGGCCTTCTACACCAGTGAGGCTGGCTCTCAATTTCACTCTGTCAGGGGAAACCTTTGAGGGTTTTGAGTAGAGGAGGGACATGGTGTGGCTTGTGTTTTAACTGGCTGCTGTTGGATTGTATGGGGCAGGGGAGGAAGCAGGAACATCATTTAAGAGCTTTTCTGCCATAATCCAGAAGAGGGGTGACAATGGCTTGGGCCAGGGTATTACAGTGGGAACATGAGAGGCAGGCAGACTGAATAGATTTTGAAGGTCAGGATTTATTTTAGAGCAACAGGATTTACTTATGAATTAAATGTGGGATGTGAGAGGGAAAAAAAAAAAGAATCAAAAATGACTGCAAGGTTTTTGGGCAAGCAGCTGGAAAAATAGGATTGCTATTTATGGAGTTGGGAAAGATGGTGAGAAAAGCAGGTTTGGGGAATGTTAGACTGATTGGACACGTTAAGGTTAAGAAAATTAGACATCTAAGTAGAGGTACTGAGTAGGCAGTTGGGTCTATGAGCCTGGCGTTTCAATGTACAAATACAATATACAAGGTATAGACTGTTAACAGTACAGCAGCCACAATAATTGACATGTAGCCTCTAAACCCAAAAAACGTACCACCCAAACTGTATAATATACAACACATGCATTAGCCCACCACATGTAACATGCAACCTGTTCTTACCCCACACGGGACCCATGCCATATACAACATAGATTATATATGTGCAGTGCAGACGACACAAACTGCCCATGTAGGCACAACCCCCCACAGATGAACACCTGCAGTGTAGTTACACAAAAGCTCAAATTATAAACACACTGGTTCCTGCCACAGCCACAGCTCTTAGGAAAAACCACCTCAAGACATCCTGTAAGCCAGCTCCTGCCTTCAGGAAGAGAAAGTACCATTGCTCTCATTTTGGGGTGGGGAAAATCACATAGTTTGTCAGTGGCAGAGCTGGGCCTTGAAGCCAGCTTTCCTCTTTTCTCTTTCCTGAACTTGGAGCTGTATTTTCTATGTTCTCTGTTTATACCACACCCTCCCTCTCACCCCCGCCTGCTTTGAAACAGTCTCCATCATTACACACAAGTCACACACCCAGCCCCCAGCCCCACATGACGCTGTGCTAGTCCAACCCTGCCCCTGGGGAACACGTTAGCCTGGCACAGATGCGCAGTGACAGGGACCAGGTGGCCTGCAGAAGTGTCAGCTGGAAAACCAGAAGGGGAGAAGGCACAGGCAGCTCCAGGTACAGGTGTTGCCACTCAGACTGTTAGTGACTGAGAGTGACCTGATACATCTAAAAACAGGTTGGGGGGTTGGCAGCCTGTGCTGAGTGCTGGGCCCTGGTAGGCCTGCGGGACAGTGACTCTCCACATGGAGTAGCCAGGAATGTCTAGGTCACTGGTGATCTTTCTAAAATTTAATTGTAAGTCTAAAAATGGGTGTTGTGTGTACACGGGCAGTTGTATGTTGTCTCCATTGCACATAGATAATCTGTGTCATATATTACACACATGACATATACCACCCCTGCTATTGGCTCAGGATAAAGTGCAAACTCTTCTCCTACCTCGCAGGACCCTTCCTGGTCTGGCCCCTGCCAACCTCTGTAGCTTCATCTCTTGTCATGTCCCCGAATACACTCTGCATAAAGCCTCCCGGTGGCCTCCCTAAACCCCCTCCCTTGAGTCTCACTCCCAGCTCTGATGTCCATCCTCCAGACTGGAGCCTCAGGCATCTTTCTAAAACAGCTGATGCTCACATTGCCCCTTCTCGAACTATTGCAGGGGCCCTAAGCAGAGGAGGTGGTAGTTGCTGGGGAGAAATGCATTCTCGGTGGAGGGGACAATGAGCAAAGCTCTGCCGTGGCTGGGTGATGACAGGTAGTCTGGCTGGAATCAAGGTGTGGTAGAGGGGTGAATGACAATGCTGGACAGGGAGCTTGGTGCCACGCTATGTAAGACCTTCGTGCAAGCCTAAGGAGGAAATGGGGTGTCATAAAAGATTTGGGGGACGTTCATGTCTAAGAAAAACAATAAAATCCTGTTAGGCATGGTGCTTTTCATCTTATGCTTTTTGTACCCATTATTTCATCTGTTCCTCTACCCTGTGAGGTAGGAATTGTCACCTCTGTTCTACAGAAAAATGAGGCCTCACCCAGCAAACCAGTGACAGGCAGAGCTTTGGTCTCCAGATTTCCCACCTCTTGTGCTGACCCTTTCTCTCTCAACCTCCCCGCATGGCAGCCGGCAGAAGCCCGTCTCTGATCTTCACCAACCGGCATGAAGTGCGGAGGATAGACCTGGTGAAGCGGGACTACTCACGCCTCATCCCCATGCTCAAGAACGTTGTGGCGCTGGACGTCGAAGTGGCCACCAATCGCATCTACTGGTGTGACCTGTCTTACCGCAAGATCTACGGGTGAGCCATGGCAGGTGTCCTGTAGCCAGGCCTGGGTATGGAGTGACGGGGAGGAGAGGAAGGCTGTCCTCTGTGCCCCCTCTGCCTCTAGATGCCCCAGGACAGAGCTGGAACTTGGGAAGGGACACAGGATCACAGTGACTATGGAACGTCTAGGGCTTCACCCACTGGATGATGTAGTCTCCATTTCTCTGCTGCTGTGGCCCCTAACACTTTCCATAATCATACTGTACTGTAATTATCTGACTGTAAATTTCTGTCCCCCTCTAAGTTGAGCTCCTCTAGGCCACAGGCTGTGGCTGATACCTGTATGCTTACCCTGGTGGCCCGGGGAATATGTTGAACAGAAATTAGCCAAATTCCTCTAAAATTCATTGCCATGGCCCGTAAGTTAAAGAGAGATGGGAAGGGAGCACAAGCAACTCCAGAGGGATAGTGGGTAGAACACCTACCCCATGGCCGGCTCTGCTTGCTCCTAGCGCCTACATGGACAAAGCCAGTGACCCAGCAGAGCAGGAGGTCCTTATCGATGAGCAGCTGCACTCCCCGGAGGGCCTGGCAGTGGACTGGGTCCACAAGCACATCTACTGGACCGACTCGGGCAACAAGACTATCTCAGTGGCCACGGTTGATGGCCGTCGCCGATGCACTCTTTTTAGCCATGACCTCAGTGAACCCAGGGCCATTGCCGTCGACCCCCTGCGAGGGTGAGTGTCTCCACCTAGAATTTCCCATTCTCCTACTGTAGGCACTCAGCCCTCATGTGTCCATCATAAGAGCTCTCCTGAGGGCTTTGGAAGGTCTTGAGCCACTCAGACACAACCCATGGTAAGAAAGTCCGTGTGGGTCCCTCCCCCTATTAACTCCTGACCAAGGGTTCTTGGGGCATTGGTCGCCAGGGTTCTCCCGGGACTCTGCTGCGCACTCATCATATGATAGAATCGGAGCATCTCAGAGCAGGGCAGGGCTCTAGAGATTGCCTAGTAGAACTTCCTGGGGCAGGAAGCTGGTCCTCAGTCCCTGCACGCTGTAGGTGGGCATCTGGTGGCTGCTCACACACTTCCAGAGACAGGGGCTCATTACTTTCCCTAGAGCCCGTTTCATTTTGGACAGCTCTGCCCATTAGGAAGTTTTGTGTTGTTTTGTTTATGTGTTTGATTTTTTTCCTCATATTCCCAAATCTGCCTCCCTTTGACTTCCTCCATAGTCTCGATGTAAGTACAGGAGGTGAAACCACTCAGCCCAGTGCCTGGCACATAGTAAGTAGTCAATAAATGTTCGAGGAAAAAGAGAGAGAAGCCCTAGCCAGTTCTAGCTGTGTGACCCTGGGTAGGTCATCCACTTTCTCCTCTGTAGACAGGGAAAGTAAGAGAGGGGTGACAAGGGCCCTTCCCACTGTGGCATGCTAGGGTTCTAGCTGGAGCCGCCACAGTGAGAGAGATGGGCTCCAGGCTGTGCAGCTGAGGCTGGGTGGACGCTCAAGGAATACACGCTTCCTAGGACTCAGAAGAGGTGAAGGTACCTGCTAACTCTAAGATCTGAGGGTTCCAGTGGATTTCAGGGGTCTTTCCAGTCCCTACTAAGCAGTGGGTCGTTGAGCTCTTGTGATCCAGACCACCCCAGTCGTGTCTCTGACAAGAAGCCCAACTGGGTTCTTCTCTCTTTTAGGTTCATGTATTGGTCTGATTGGGGGTACCAGGCCAAGATTGAGAAGTCTGGGCTCAACGGTGTGGACCGGAAAACACTGGTGTCAGACAATATTGAGTGGCCCAATGGAATCACCCTGGGTGAGCCCTGCCTTCCCTGGATTGGGGGCTGTTCTAGCACCCGGGCCTGACCACTGCCTTGAGCCCCGTGTCTTATTTCTGCGTCCCCTCATAGAGCCAGTGCACGTGTTTCCTGATGGTCGCCCCAGGCTGACCTCAGCCTGAGGCCTGGCCTGAAGATGTGGGCAGGGAGAGGGCACGGGGAAGCAGAGATCCCCTCTGCAATCCCCACCTTCTCTGTCCTCCCCAAGATTTGCTGAACCAGCGCTTGTACTGGGTAGACTCCAAGCTGCACCAGCTGTCCAGCATCGACTTCAGTGGAGGCAACAGAAAGATGCTGATTTCCTCCCCGGACTTTCTGAGCCACCCTTTTGGAATAGCTGTGTTTGAGGTGAGCCCCGTGAGGGGAGGCACGGCCCCAGTAGGAAGCTGAAGCCTAGACAAGGCTTATTCAAATAGGATGACTCCCTGAAAGTTGTCCAAGTGGAAACAAAGGGACAGGGAAGCCAGCTGACGTGTCTGTGCACACTTTGCGAGCTGCCTCCATACAAAGGCTTTTGTCTGCCTGGCAGCCTTTCCTGTACTCCCTTCCCAAGACCACTCTCTCAGAGCACCACTCATAGGTAAGTGGCTAGACTGTGTATGTTTTCTCTCTGAACCCTCAGCACCGAGCACTGTGCCCACATATATATTTAGAAGGTACCCAGTAAAGGGAGGGAGAAAAGAAGGAATCTACATGACCTTAGAATCGTTTATTGTTGGAAATGGCCTGAGAGATGTCATTCAACTCAGCACACTTGTACTGGCCTTTTGGACCCTGGGGTCATAGAAGTGGACCAGAATTCATCCCAATCCTCCAGAAGTTCCCAGGAGGATGAAGAGTCCAGACCCTCCTGTGTTCTGACCCTAACAACCTTTCTCCTTGGGGAATGAGGAAGCCAAAACCAACCAAGGTCTCACACACCCACCTCTTCCCCAAAACTAACTCTGCCACCGAGGGGAGGGAAAGCAAGGGGACACTGGTCTATGATGGGCATTGGCAATATTTGCGTGGAGCGACATCACCCCGCACTGCTCTGAATCTATGGGCAAAGCCTCACTTCCAAGTCTAGGCCCTGCTTCAAAAGACAGGTGTGTTTGGACTCATGTATGTGCTTGTGCATATTTGTCGCACATTCATGTAAAGTATATGTATGTGCATGTGTGTACATAAATGCATCCATTTAAAAGCGTGCATTCCTGTATATGCTGGAGCTTGTGTGTATAAGTATGTGTACCAATACCTAGACAAGTGCTTATTTAGGTATAGCTGTGGTGCCTGTGTGTGTGTAGAGAGGCATGTAAGTGAGTGTCCAGATCTGTGCATGAGGCTGCATGGTTGTACCTGTAAACGTGGATTTGCCTACCGGTGCACAGCCAGGCTTGTATGGGCTAAGCGTTGGATGCATGTGTGTTGTACTGTAGGAGGCAGCAGGGCCTCAGTAGCTCACATCCCCTCCAATCTTGGCCTTGGGCCCCAGAAATGGTAACAGCTAATAGAGACCCTACCTTGGGTTTCTGCTGGGCTCCAGGAAGCAGGCCTAGCTCAGCATTAATGAGCAGCTTTCAGGCTCAGATTCACCAAATAACCCCCTGAGACAGAAGCATATGTCACCGATCAGAGGCTGAGAGCCCCCCTGTGAATCCGTGGACAGGAGAGCTCAGGGGAGATGGCAGGGCAGGTCTTACGACTATGGTTTGGGGCTGAGCCCTCAGATTGAGGTCATGGGTTTCAGCTCTAGGCCTCCCATCGTCTGCATCTGTATCCTACAGGACAAAGTGTTCTGGACAGACTTGGAGAATGAGGCCATTTTCAGTGCAAATCGGCTCAATGGCCTGGATATCTCCGTCCTAGCTGAGAACCTCAATAACCCACATGACATTGTCATCTTCCATGAGCTGAAGCAGCCAAGAGGTGAGCCTTCCCTGGTCCCAGGTCCCCCGCCCATGTCCTCTCCCTCCACTAGGCAGGCTGCATTCATGTTCATATGACGTCGTGTCTCAGCAGCCCCAGGAATTGTGGCAGCAATCCCTCTAGTTGGTAGAGTGCTTTTCTGCCACGTATTTTATCTGGTTTTGCCTCAAGCTCTTGGTGAAATAAGACTGGGTATAAAAAAATAAATATATAAATGCCCTATTTTTGCCAATCTTACAAAATGTAGGTATTATGTTCTCATTTAACAATTGAGGAAACTGTAGCTCAGAGAGGTAAAATATTGTTAGCAAGTGGCAGAACTAAAACCTAAACTCAGGTCTGTCTGATTCCAGAACTCCTTCTGCCATGAGGAGCACATTGCTTCTCATTCATTATTTGTAGAGTGAACCAATGTATCCTAGGGCCAGAGAGTAATTCAGCTTGTTGGCTGGGAGGAGAAGCCAGGAATCCTACTACGTGGTTGTCCCCGCTTCTATCACTAGGATATACTAAATCCAACTGTAACTGAGGTGTTGGCTGCCAGGCTGAAGGTGGGAAAGCATAGGGGATAAGGTTGGTGCCGGATTCTAGATCTAGAAATTTAAATAAGAAAGAGGCATGGCGTCTGGCGTGGGGGGAAAACATGGACTTTGGAGTCTAACAGACCTCAATTTAAATTCTGTCTCCAAAATTGCTAGAGGTACAGCTTTGACAAGTTTGCTCTCTTTGAGCCCTGGTGTCTTATCTGTCAATCGGGGGCATAATACCCACCTCTCAGAACTGTTGTCAGGATTAAATCAAAGTGTGGGGATAAAACACCAGGCACGGTGCTGGAAGGTGCCCAATAAAAGCAGTAGAGAAAGCTTTCCAAGCAAGCCGAGTGGGAAGGGCCTCATCCTTGGGAGGAGGGAACGCCTGCTAGTCCCGTCTGTGCCCCATCTCTCTCCTCTACTCTCTCTCTCTCTTTCCCCCACCCCCACCCGCCATTAGCTACAGACGTGTGTGAGCTGAGTGCCCAGCCCAATGGAGGCTGTGAGTACCTGTGCCTTCCTGCTCCTCAGATTTCCAGCCACTCTCCCAAGTACACCTGTGCCTGTCCTGACACAATGTGGCTGGGCCCAGACATGAAGAGGTGTTACCGAGGTGAGTGGACCTACCAGGAGGGGTAGCCCCGGGCCATGCCAGACCCCATCCCACTGAAATCCTCCCTTGACTTCTGGGATACTGTTTGTTCCTGGTTTGCCTCCATCTGCTCTGGCTACATATTTCCTTTGCAAGCTCGTCTTCTTTACCTGCCTTGAATGCTGGTATCCCCCAGCGTCCTTCCAAGGCTTTCTCTTCTCACTCCCAAGAAAAATGCACATATACAGACAATATTTCAAATTCAGTTTCAGGGGCTTTCTGGAACCCCTGAAGACCTCAAATTAAGAACCCTTGATCCCCATAGCTTTAGTTACTGTTTATATGGAGGTGACTATAAGCTTACCTATTTCTCACCTAGAACTTAACACTACATAAAAGCCCTTTTGTGATATGATTGGAACTAATAACAATAATTAACAGTTTAACCATATAAATTTATATTCGTTCCCCAGTCTTGATGCAGGGCGAAAGTCTTTTGTTTGAGCATAAGTCTGCTGCATCATTTATGATTTCCAGATCCAACCGTTTCAAGTGGAGTGAGAATTTAAACCTAATCGTGTAACAATATGTGTATGAAATCCTTCTAGATTTATATGATTCCCCTCCTCCCAGACTTTAACAGTGGTCTTGCCCACACCTAATTCTACCACACTGTTTTAATGACTCGTCTTTATCACATGAACGTGCATTATAAACACAGGCATAGAGCTTGGGATTCAGCTAAAGATCATAGCCATTCAGGAGGATTAGGGAAGTCTTCACAGAGGTGGCATTTGAGCTGAGCCATCAGGATGTGTTCATGAGTATAATCCATAGAGGCAACAATTTAGGCACTAAAGCAACAAAATTCTCTGTCCAAGTGACCTCCGTGGTATTTCCCCTCCAGCACCTCAATCTACCTCAACTACGACGTCAGCCTCTACTACAACGAGGACAGCCGATACCACAAGAGCCCCGGGGACCACCATCCACAGCCCCACCTACCAGAACCACAGCACAGAGAAACCAAGCCTGGCAGCTGCGGTCCCAAGCTCAGTTAATGTCCCCAGGGATTCTTCCAGCATCAGCCCGTCTACCCCAAGCCCTGCAACCAGCAACCACTCCCAGCATTGTAAGGAAATGAATTCTGCCTTTTTTCATGATATGGGAAGGCAAGATGGGGGGATAAGTGGGAAGGAGAGATCATACCAGAGCTGAATACTGGATACCTCTGAGGAGGAAGCAGAGGGAGGTAGAGTGCCCATATAGGAGTCTTAGGTGCCCCTAACTTCCAGAGGGTCTCGAGGGAATCTACTTCCCGTGTCTGACCCTCAGCATCCTCACCTACAAAGTGGAGTAATAATAACCCTTCCCTACTTGCTTCACAAGATTGCCATGAGAGGCAAAGGAGGTGGTATAAATAGCGGTGATCACAGGCAGACTCTGCTGACTCCGGGTGTGTGTCTGTGCGTCACCTGTTACTAACACATCTACCCTCAGAAACTTCAAAAGCTCTGGTCTCAGTTCTCAGCACCCTTGGTAGTTTCCTCAGAAAGTAATATCCACAACTAGTCTGCTTGTGCCTCTTTCCAAACCCTGGGGTGAAAGTAATTAAGTTCACCACTTATTAAATCATCAGGAGCAGTAATTCTCACTGCTAGATATGTTCTATCTCATTAACCAGCAAATACCTTTCTAATTGAGTTACCTGCCAACGGGAGTTCATTTCAGAGGATAAATTTCCCATACACACACATGGCCCAGAAACTAAGCAGCTTGGCAGCACCTTTCTAATTGGGCCTGTCCTGCCAGCAGAAGCTGGATTTTCTGAGTTGAGCGCTTACCCTGAAGTTCGGAGAGGCAGGGGGAACGCTTGTGAATTCCAGTTCCCCTCCTATGGGGCAGCGCCTCTGACCAGGAGTCTCCCCACCACCTGCAGCGTGCTCTGGGCTTTAATATCATTGCCCAGTGTTTGCTCGGAGAAGACAATGGCGCTGTAAGCACTGCAGCTCTTTTCTTCCTTAGTAAAGTGGCCCCCTTAGGGTAACTTGGAGAAACAGACACACTGAGATGGCATCTGGACCACTGCCAGGGGGCAATCATCTCTCTTGGAGCAAATGTAGATGATGGCTTCTCTTCACCCTCAGAGGGCTACATGAGGATCCAAAGGGAAAATGCCTTCTCAACTACAAAGTGCTGTACAAATGTTACGATGAAGATGGTTGTAAGGATGAAAAAGATGGCACAACATACTTTTTAAAAACTAGCTTCCAAGTACTTTGCAGTTTAGAATGTGATTTTATATACCTTATTTTATTTAGGTCTCACAACAACCCCTACCCCACTCCCCACTCTCTTTGAACTAGACAAGGCTGTGTCGGACACTAAGTAAGCATTTTACATGAATCGTCTCATTTAATCTTCACAGTATCCCTAGGAGGTAGGTAATGTTGTGATCCTGATTTTAAATATAAAGAAATATAATATTTATAATATATAACAACTTGCCCAAGGTCAAACAAGTAGGGTGTAGTAGAGCTGGATTTGAACCCAAAAAGTCTGACCCAGGAGCCTATACTCTTGATTCCACTACACAATACTGCATCCGATTTCAGTACATATTGAAAATAAACTGATAATGTAGATGGACAGACAGACTGCAACAGACCACGAAAAACAAGAGACATCATTCTCCAAATGTTTGTATTTTGCAGATGGGAATGAAGGCGGCAAGATGGGCTCAACTGTCACTGCTGCTGTCATTGGGATCGTCGTGCCCATGGGTGAGTGTGGCCCCAAGTCACTGGGGAGAAAAGAGAGAGCCTGCCCCAGGGTCTGGGGAAAGCACTGGAAGGATAGAGCCCTGAGCACACTGACCTGTCCCACTGGCTTTTCTTTCTGCCCTGGCAGCCTTCCTGCCCACCTCCCAGTCCAGATTTAATTTCTTAGCTTGGCGCACGAGCCCGTGTAGGACCTGGCCCCCAGCACCAGGCAGATGCATCCCACATTACTCCACATTCTCCCTCTGCATGTCAGCCATGTGGAGCTGACGGGAGGCTCCATGCGGCCAAGGCTGGTGTCTCTCGCTACCCCCTCTCTCCAACTCCTAGCTGTTTCTGGCACATGGTAGGAAATAAACATTTCTGATTCATTTTCAACAAACACTTATCAAGCAGTGTGACAGACTCTGTGTGGTAAAGGGAGGGAAGGGGGTTAAAAATGGGTAAATCATGGTTCCTGTCCTCCAAAAATGTATGGTCTTGTTGGAGACACACATAACACAGATAATTTGATTATGACATGGCAAATGCTGAAATGAAGCCAGATGTGGTTTAATGGAAGTGCTGAGGAGCACTTAACTTAGAACTGGGAGAGAAGGTAAGTGGGCAGGGAAGGTGTCCTAGTGGAAATGACATTTGAACTGGGTCAACCAAGTGAAGAAGCAGCGAGGGCAACCCAAGCAGTGAAGACAGCATGGAGCAAAGCCAGTAACGGGCAGTGGCGTGGGAGGTGTTCCAGAATATAACATTTAGTTAAACCTCACAGAGAACCTTGGGGCTGATTCATTCTCTCCCACGCCCACGTTCACGTGGTATCCTGTCCATCCTATCTCTCATGCCCGTCTCATCTCTTGGCAGGATCTTTGAATTATGGTTGTTCATTCACAGGCATAGCTCCCTTACTTGCTTTGTCTGCTTATCCTGGGAATCCCCAGTATGGGGGTGAGTGAGTGAAGGTTTTAAGAACTTCTACAGTGTGCAGGGGACTATGCCAAGTGCCGAGGATCCAGGGAAGAAAAAAATAAAAGACTTTAAGAGCTTTCAGTCTTTAATCAGACGTGTTCATTAAAAAAGTGATAGAAGAGAAGTGTTATTACATATTGTAATGTGCTGTAACAGAGGCACAAAGCTCTGTGGAGAAGCCATGGTCCTTCTGGAGAAGATGGCATTTGAATTAGCCTTGAAAGGCTTCAGCAGTAAAGAGGATGGTGAGACTATTCCTGGCTTATTTTGTGTGGAGTGAGCAGAAAATACTGACATTGTTTAGTGAAAGAGAAATCAACCCCTTTTCTGACATCTTCCGCTCTATAGAAGGGCATACGTGTGCTGTTTCCCTGGTGTAATCAAATTTTAAAAAATTTCTGCTAATCTGAAGGGTAAAAAATGAGTATTCTTTCTCTGATTTTTCCGTGAGGTGCAGTACATTTTCATAATATTGGCCATTTACATTTCATCTTTAATGAATTGCCTATTTACAGCCTTTTCTTATTTTTCTATTGGTTCTTTGTCTTATTCTTACTTATTTGTAGAAATATTTATACATAATGGATGTTAAACCTTTGTAACACACAATTTCCCCCATACTGCCACTTGAAATTTGTTTATGGTATCTTTTGCCATGCATCAATTTAAATTTTTTAAGTATCAGATTTGCTAAATTTTTGTGTTATGATTTCTGGGTATCTTGGTCAGGAAGGTCTGCCACACTCTAAATTATTAAAGTATCTCCCTACATGTTTTTCTATTTTAAACTTTTTAAATGTTTAGATATTAATTCATTTGGAGTTTATTTTAGAGTTTGGTGTGAGGTAGAGATTTAACTATTTTTTTCCTACATGCCTGTCTAGTTTTCCCAAGACCGTTCGTCCTTTCCTTCTGACTTAATTATCATCTTTATTATAAACTACATGCCTACTCGTAAACATACTTTGATCTGCTTCTAGGCTGTTTATCCTCTTCCACTAATTATCTGTGTATTCCTATATACTAGAAGCACAATTTTGTGATAAGTTTTAAAGTATAATGAGGCATTATTATTCTTGCAACATTTTCCTAGCTATTTTTATTCAGTTTCTCTTCTAGATGAACTTCAGAATCTTCTTGTTAACCCTATAAAAATTATGATGAAATCTTATTCTTTGGCTATATAAACTGATGTGGAGATAATTTACATTTTTACAATATTGAAGCTTCCCATCAAGGAACATGACATGTCTATTTATTTGAGCCTTCTTTCATGTTCTTCAATAGAATTTTGTAGATCATATAGGACTTGCCTATTTCCTATAAGGTTATCCCAAGTTTTTTCTAGTTTTTGTTGTGCTATTATGAATATGTTCTTATTCCATTCCATTTTCTAATTAGTTATTGCTATTTAATAAATTTTTTTCATGTGGACTGTTGATGAACTATAATTACTTCTAAAAGTTTTTCATCTGCTTTTCTAAGTTTCCCAAACATACAACTTCTGTTAAGAATAACAGTTTCGTTTTTCCCTTTCCCATATGTGTACCCTTCAATTCTTTATCTGGTCTTACTGCATAGCTAGATCTTTGGGACAATAAACAGTAGCAGTGACAACAAGCATCCTTGCTTTGTTTTTGTCTTTAGTGGGTTATCAATTATTATAATCAATTACTATAATATTACCCAAGTAGAAACCCCCTGTATAGTATCCTGGATAGCTGTTATCCAGCCTCCATGTGAATGCTCAGGATGACTGCTGAATAGCTTATGAAACTGCTTGCCCCATTTTTGCCCAGCTCTGTTTGAAAACTTCCTCATTCATTCGTTCATATACTCATTTATTCTAACTCAGAGCCTGTGTTTTCCTGCTCTGTCTTTTTCTAGAGATGCTCCTCTTCTTGCAGAGCCCCTCCAATTTGGGGAGAGAATAGTTTTCTTAGGGAAATCCAGGGAAGCAGCAGCATTAGGGGAAAGGTATGGTGAAGAAATTCACTCAATCACTCAGCACATGTTACTGAGCACCCACTCAGTGCGAGGCACTGAGCACACAGAGAGAAAGAAGACCCAGTCCCTGGCCTCAAAGAGCTCAGTCTTGCTGGGGGCACACATATATAAAGTATGATACCGTGGCCTGGGAACACATGGGAGGGAGCAGCTGACTCTATCTTGAGAAGTTGAACAAGCTAGATCTTCAAGGATGAGTCGTTAACGAAGGAAGAGATGGGAAGAGGGCTTCCAAGCAGCAGAGAAAGAACATGCAGAAACAGAGCCTGAGGAGCAGGGCAGTAGAATTAGAGAGGTGGCCAGAGATGCACTGACCTCTGAGCAATGGCTGGAGCCCGCTGGAGGTCCAATGTAACCTGTCCCTTCCTCCAGCGGTAATAGCCCTTCTGTGCATGAGTGGCTACCTGATCTGGAGAAACTGGAAGCGGAAGAACACCAAAAGCATGAATTTTGACAACCCAGTGTACAGGAAAACAACGGAAGAGGAGGACGAAGATGAACTCCACATAGGGAGGACTGCTCAGATTGGCCATGTCTACCCTGCAGTAAGTATTCCTGGCCAGAAGAATTCCTTTCCTCCCTTTTTCCTTTCCTTCCTTCCTTCCTTCCTCCCTTGCATCCTTCCTTCCTTTCCTTCCTTCCTTCCTTGCTTCCTTGAGTCCTTCCTTCCTTCAAACATATCAAGAACCTACCACGTGCCAGGCACTGTTCTAGGCCCTGGGGACACAGAAATGCTGGGGCAGGTAGTTGGGATAGAAGGGTATCAGGACCATCTTGTACCTAGAAGCTCTTCCTGGCAGTAAAGCTGCCAAATGTCTTTCTTTCTGCTGAGTAAGTTCTCAGAACCCTTGGCCTGGAAAGGTAACTGTGGCCATGCAATTCAAATGTATTCATTTCAACAAATACTGTATGCCGATTATGAGCGAAGCACCACATTAGAAATCAAGTGTTCAAAAGTAAGGAAGGAATGTAGTTGCTGCCGAGGAGCTGGCGGGAGTTAGAGATAGTCACTTCCTATTGTACAGCTGTGCAAAGTGCCATGACGGGAGCTCAGAAGTCCTCTCTTATAGGAAGCTTTCCCTGACTTTCTTTGTTCTCCCACAGCCTCTCTCCATCACAGCACCTGTCACACTCTAGTCAACTTGTCTTCTTATTCATTGGTCTTCCCACTAGACGGTGAGCTCCTTGAGGGCAGGACTATCTGATTACTCTGTTTCCCTGGTGCCTAGCTTAGCAAAACTGGCTCCCAGTAAATGTTGAACAAATGTTATGAAAACATCAACCAGGGAGCTGTTAATTCTGTTTGGGAAATTGGGCAGGGAATACCTCACAGAGGCGGCAGATGAACTGTGTCCTTGCAAGACTAATAGCAGTTTTCCAGGTAGAGGAGGAGGAAAGTGGCATTCCAGAGGAAGCATGTGCAGAGGTTGAGAGGCACAGTGGGGGAACAAGGACCACATGTGGCTGAAGCAGGTGTCGTGCATGTATAGCAGAGTCAGGAGGCTGAGTGTAACCTCATAGGTCATCCAGTCCATCCCCCTGTCAGGCAATCAGCAGCTTTGATCGCCCACTGTGGGCAGAGCCCTGTCTTGGGGAGACCAGAGAACTGGAAGACCCAACCCCTACCCTCAAGGAGCTTTTTGTCTTGCCGGGGGAACCAAGGTCACAGCTGCACCAACTCCCGAAGAACCCTCTTTCCGAGCTGCCTGTCGTCAAGTGCAAGGTAGGGCAGTGCCACTCTGAGGCTGAGGGGCTGATGAGTGAGGGTGTGAACCCAGGCAGGTACAGCCAATCCTAGGAGCCATTCTGGTTCTGGAAGGCTGCAAACTGTAAGCAGGGTATCGGGGCAAAGATAAAAGATGGTTAGTTGCAGATCAAAGAAATGGCATGTGAAAGAAATGATTAAGTACGGGGCAGGGCAGACAAAATTGCTGCTGAAGCAAACTGTTCATGAAGGGGAGATATGGGAAATGAGGCTGAGCACGTGAGGAGGACTAACAGATGGCCTTGAGGATCTTTAGCCTTGGCCAATCCAAGCCAACAGTTGCTTGACCAATTTTTAACGATCAGAGAGGGCACAGTGGAAGAAATGCTGAGCTTGGAGTAAGGAGACGACTCCCAGTTCCCCTATTCCACAGTTCTGTGATCTCAGTCACTTTTCTCTGCTCATTTTTATTTGTAAAATGTGAATAATAACCCCCGTTCTGTCTGCCACAAGATTATAAAGTTCAAGTGAGACAGCACATGTGAGAGAGTGCTTTGTGAGTTATAAAGCACTCCACACATGTAAAGTGGCATTGTTTCCAGAGAAGGAAATAACCATTCAGGAGGAGTTTTTCCTAATGAATCTAGGCCCAAGGAATAGACTCCTGCCAGTTGCAGAGAATAGAGTAGGAGAGTGAGGAAATCAGCCTTCAATGAGAACTTACTATGTATCAGACAGCACTCGGTGATTTAGATACATTTTCTTATTCAGTCTTTACAATAACCTTATAAAGTTAACATTATTGGCCTCATTTTGCAGATGAGGAAACTGAGACTCAGAGAAATTAAATAATGCCTATGATCACAACTAGAAAGTGGCAGAACCGGGATTCAAACTTGAATGTGTATGTACACAAAACCCCACATCCTTTCCGTTATATCACGGGGTAAATAGCCTTGAAGTTCTGGAAATCAGTATTCTCAACAACCTGTTCTCTCTCCTGTCCTTTTCTCAGTAGCTCCACTGTCACTTCTGGGACCTACCCTGGGCCTAGAGATCTGTCTTGGAGAGAGTGGGAGGTTAACCGCACTAGAACAAGATAGTTTCAAATATCTACCGTGTTCCCCCAAAAATAAGACCTAGCCAGACCATTAGTTCTAATGCGTCTTTTGGAGCAAAAATTAATATAAGACCCTGTCTTATATTAATATAAGGTCTTAGTTTACTATAATATAAGACCCGGTCTTATCTAACATAAGACCGGGTCTTATATTAATTTTTGCTCCAAAAGACACATTAGAGCTGATGGTCCGGCTAGGTCTTATTTTCAGGGAAACACAGTATGCTAGTAGAGCAAAGCCATGGTATTCATGCAAATCCACAAATAACCAAAAGTTGCTTTGAAAGGCAGTGGAGTTACTTTTTATTGTATGCAGAACGTCCAAAGATGGAAAATGCTAGTCTGGTTGTATTTTATGCTGGTTAGGTTGATCTAAAATACTCTGGACTCCATGTGCGTTTGGTACTATATTAAACTCTCTACATACATTATCTCATTTGATTTCCCAACAACCCTATGAGGTAGGCCTATTATTCCCATTTGCCAGATGATAAAACCAAGGCTCAGAGAGGTGAAGTGGTTAGCCCAAATTCACATGGCTGTGAGACGATATTGAAACACTGAGGTGTGTCCAAAGAAAGGTATCCAGGAAATGGAAGAGTGGGAAATAAGATTACATCAGGACCAGGTGGGGGAAAGCTGGATGTGTAGCCTGGAGGAAAAACACTCAGAAGGAAAGGAAAGAACTCAAAAACTGTGTGCAAATTTCAAGTGTTACCTGTGTAGAACTTTCTTGAGTCTAAGAGATAGGTTCAAGGAACATCAGAAGATATAAAGAAACAGATTTCATGTCAATATAAAAAAGAATTTAAGCCCATTGTCTACCCACTCAGGGTTTAATGGGCTCACCATCTGGTGGTCAGCACAGAGGGAGTCTAATGACTAGAAAGTAGGGGTGAGGGAAAGAGGGGTTGAATTTCATTGACCTGCATTGCCCTCTAATTCTGTATAATCAGTTGGGAGGAGTGTAACAGGTTACCTTCCTAATTATGACCAACGTGCAAGAGACAGGTAGCTAATAGCCTGGGATTAAGCATTTGCCAAAGCTAACCCACTAAAGTTGAGCAAACCTAAAATCCTATAAGAAAGGATTGAGAAAGTTTAGATCTCTGTAGCCCTCCTTTACAAAGAGGCAGAACAGAATGATGGAAAAAGCTAAAGCTCTGGATTCACACAGATCTGGGTTCAAACTGTAGTTTACTCACTTGCTATGTGATCCAGGGCACATGTTTAAAGCTCATTGAGTCTCAGTTTTCTCATCTGTAAAATATATATGATAAACCTGTCTCTCGGGGTACTTTGAAGATTCCATGAGCTCTAATGTCTGTAAACTAGGAGAATGTCTGGTACCTATGGATACTCAATAAATAGCTCCTCTGGTCTAATCATGATTTCTCTGCTTTGTCTCCCCAGCGAGTGGCATTAAGCCTTGAAGATGATGGACTGCCCTGAGGATGGGACCACTCCCTTCGTGCCTCATGGAATTGGGTTCCATGCACTACACTCTCTGGATGGTGTGTGCTTGGATGGAAGGGTTTCTGTTTATGGGTCTGTGAGTGAATGCGCGTGCACGTGTGTATGTGTGATTTTTTTTTTTTTAATTTATGTTGCGGAAAGGTAACCACAAAGTTATGATGAACTGCAAACATCCAAAGGATGTGAGAGCTTTTATATGTATAATGTTTTATACACTTTTTAACTGGTTGCACTACCCATGAGGAATTCATGGAATGGCTACTGCTGAGTGACTAACATGATGTACATAACCAAATGGGGCCGATGGTACAGTAGCTTACTCATCATTTTAAAACTATATTTACAGAGATTATTTGGTTTTGGGGGGATTTTTTTAGGTTTTGGAGTTTTGAGGTTTTTTTGTAAATAAAATCATTATGCTTTGTGGCTATCCATCAACATAAAAAAAAAGAAAAAACCACTTCGACTCCCTCCCCCATTTAGATTATTTATTAACATATTTCGAAAATAAGATTAGTTCTATAAATAATTTAGAGACATGAGAGTATTTATTTTTGGTATGATTGGCCCACCACATGGACTCTGTATACGTTTATGTCTGCATGAGTGTGAGAGAAAAATCTAGAGAAGAGGTGCACCTATGGCTGTTCGAATATATAAAGATAAATATATTTTAAAATAATCCACAAGAGGGGTATCAGTTGTTTTCAGAGAAGCTTTTGGAAATTTGGCTCAGAAAGCAGATACCATGGTTTGTGCAAACATGTATTAGAAGAGAATCTTCTCCACCTCTGGCTATTCCTGGGACCCCAGTCAGTCAGGAAAAGCCTTTCGGCTCACCCATGGCTGCTTTGACTCCTACCTGGGCTCTCTGTTCTGTGGCTAAGGCCAGTGTACAGACTGCACAGTGCCAGAAGTTCTCGAGTGCTCAGGTGAGAACATACCTGAACCTTAGCTATTCCTCGTTTTAAAGTTCAGCATTTCGAGTAACTTCATTTTCCTTCAGGACACTTGTGTTGAATTCATTAAGGTTGCTCTGAAGCACCCTTGAGGGTGCCTTCCTTACTTATAGAGAGCTAAGTGGAGATGTTTCCAGAACAGCCCAAGTTTACTGTAGGGACTGGCTGAGGATAAGGACAGTGGAACCGGTTTTGTTACATCTCCATTTCTCCCTTCCCCTTACTCACTACCATTTCGTTTAGGTGGGGAAGAGTAAGACAGAGGTTTGTTACCATAATGTTCATATGGATGAAACTAATTTTTGGATTAAGTCAGAAAAAGTGGCCAAACCTAAAGTCCTAGTTGAGGGAGAAATGGCATACGCAATATCATAGTACATTGGATATATATGTCCACACAGGGATTTGGTTACTGCTTTGTAAATAAAAGGAAAAACTCTAGGTATATGTATAGATTTTTTTTTTTTTCACTGTGGACACTTTCTTTGCTTTCCCTGGGCCTTGAGGGAAGTGGGGAGAAGTGCTCTTTTCTCTTTGTGGGGTCTACCATTGAAAACATAATCCTACAATCCCAGAAGGAATTCAGTCCCTGCTGACTCTCATCCAACATGTGGTCTTTTCTTAATTCTGCTGTTCTGCTCCTTCACTCCCACTGGACAACCAGGGACAAAGTGTGACACGTAAGTGTTTGGCTTAAGTAGGAGGAGAGGACATGTATCTAACCTTAACATATCTGGAACTTGACACATTTAAGCAAATTTTTCCCACCTATGCCCCAGCTGCCACAACTCAATGAAGCTTGGATGTCTCACCAGCTTGCTACCCTTTGAATTTCCAGGAAGACATTCTGGAGATCTATCACCAAGTTCCTAGGAACTTTCTCTACATCATTCACGGTCTCCTAACTTTTGAGAAAACTGTTCTGGAGCCTGGGCACTATACTTTGCCTAAGCAAGCAATTTCCTTATGATATGTATGTCCTGAAACATTCACTGAGAGAGTAAATGCAATTGACCTAGAATGACCATCACCAAATAGAATTTTAAAACTGGGTGGCCAACTCCTATGGAGCTTAATCACTTACTATTATTCTTTCAAGAATGGAAAGTAAAATTATTTTTGACTGAAGGAAAACTGATGACAGTGAAAAATCATTGAAATTTACCTAAAACAAGCAACGTTTTCTATAACCTGCCTCCAAAGACACAGAATTTCCTGGGGAAATGATAACAGTGACTAATGCATACTATCTAAACTTTCTGTCAGATCCTGGCCTTCATAGAAGAAAACAATAAAGGGGGCCAGGATGATTCAGCCTGAGATTCCAAAATGATGATGAACCACAACTTCTCAGAGACACCCATGATTTCTGAATAAGCTACAACTGCAGTTTGAAAGAGGCAGCTATGGGAGCAACCTACAAAAAACAAAGTTGTGGAGCACTCACGTGGATGGCAGTAAATGAGATGAAATCTATGGAGTCGGATCCATCTTCCCTCTAATCCTGGAGGCATTTGAGCCTCATTCTGAGGTTTAGTTCCATTTCTGTTGCCTTTTGCCCTTGTGCTGTCATATAACTATAGTCATTAACGGGTCACACAGTCATTGGACTATAGAGCTGGAAGGAAGCTTAGAAATGATGCCAGGAGGGCAGGAAATTTATCAGAAATATTTTTTCTCTATTTAAAAGAAACTGGTCCCTGTCCTTTTCCTCCCTTTCCTTCTCCAGGAGACTACTTTGGGCTGCCTGATCACTGTACCAAACCTGCTATCTATCTTTCCAATGGAATTATGAAGGCCCTGGCAGACATGGCCTTTCAGAAACAGAAAACTAAAATTTTATTTATTTACTTTTGATAGCATGGTTATTTATAAAACAGATGGAGGTAACCTGTAACCTTAGAATGAGATCAGATTTAAATTTATGGCAAAAAGTACTACTGATCCCTCCAATTCTCTCTTTGTGATTGCAGTATATTAATTCACTAAAACCATTTTCTAGGTACCAACTAAGTGTCAGGCACTACAGATGTACAGGTCAACCAAACATTTTCTGTCTTTATGGAGCACAAAATAGCAATAGAGGAAGACATGTGGAAACATAAAAAAGAATAGATTCTTTTCAGAGTATTGTTAAGATACAAAGAGATCATTTCTACCCAAGAAGATGAGGAATGGGGTCAAGAAAGGCATCATAGGAGAAGTGACCTTAAGCTAAGTCTTAAAAATTAAGTCAGGGTGTCCAAGCTACTTCAGGCAGAGGAGACACAGAGGCATGGAACAGCATGGGGACTTTAAGGAAGTGCATGTAATTCATTAGAAGGAACAAAAAGCTCAAGGGAGACTTAGCAAGAAATAAGGCTCAATGAAAAGACAGGTTCAATTAAGCACTTTATAGAATACTTCTATTTAATTTCTGATTCAATTAAGCAAACATTTCTTGGTCATTTATTGTGTACGAGGCACCGAGTGCATCATGAAAACTTCACCAGGATGTGTTGCCAGCACTTTGCAGACTTGGCATTCTTCAGCCTCAAGTTTTTCCAGTGGCCAAAGGGAAATCGTGACTGCTTTTCATATATTTGAGTTGAAGTTTTTTGATATGGTCAACGACAACTAATATAAGGGCCGTGGGATTTTCACAGAAGCATTCCACGCTGTCAGGAGCCTCAGATTTTCTCAACAGTGAGAAAGAAAACTGGAAATTTTGAAGACATGAGTCTACAGAGGTAACCCCAGCACTGTCCAGTCAGGCGCTGGTGGGAATGGGGAGAGGGGACAGGAAGGTGAGCCTCCCCAGCTCCCTAACTTTAGCCACACACTCGTCATTTCACAGAATATAAATGGTTAGCAGTTAAAACATTTCAGAGTAAATTATTTACTTTCCCATCAATGCATGAAGATAGAGGATTGCAGTTTTCTCACACTGTATTTTTAGGGTATTGGGGATATTCAGGATATGGAGAACTTAGAGGTAGAAGAATTACAGCTTCAAATTTTCAGTTAATAATTCAGGAAGCTCTTTTCATTCAAGCTATGCACCATGTGCATATTCAAAAATCAGCAGAAACCCTCTGTATTTGCAACACTTTGTGCTATAAAAAGTAATTTTAAAAAGAACCACCTGTATATGTATATATAGATATATTTAAAGACACGAAGGTTTTGATACTTTTTTACAAAAATTACAAGAGCAAACAAATACCTGTACAAACCATGTGTTTTAAAATAGCATTTTGTTCTATACAAGCTGTTGTTAATTTGGGGGTGAAGTACTGGTCTGCAAACTCCATCACACTGTACCCCAATGAATTTTCCTTGTTTGTCCCCCCACCCCCGCACACACACACCCAAATTACCATATTTGATGTAACAGGCAAACAGGCATGTTAGAATGTTGGATCACACTAACCATTTCTGATCTTTTTGTCTCATCATTCCAAGTTCCGTTAGCTTCTGTACTCAGTCCCCTTTGCAGTCTGGTTTCTCTTCCGGAGGCAAAGGGTGGTGTGTTGCATCTTACTAGCTGTATTGACGTCATCTTGGTGAACTAAAAACCAAGTGTGGACATTTGTAAAATCAGTGCACTGTTTCTAGAGAGACATTAAATTCATTTTTTAAAATCTGAAAGTGTTGTTTCATTGTGATGCTTTAATGAGGGGGGAGTGAACAATCATTGGTTGAGTCCCTAGCGTGGACCTAGTATTATTCTACATAAATTACCTTAATGTTCATCAACAAATCTGTGAAATAAATACTGTCAACATTATCATTCCCATTTTATAGATAAGGGAATGGGTGAAGGAACTGCCCAAAGTCACAGTTATGTTTAGTGCCCCCAAAGTACATGTAGCACATAGCGCTCATGTACATGTGGCATTCTCTGCCTAGATTTTCCTTCTCTGCCTCTTTATCTGGCTAACTCCTGTTTGTCCTTGAGTACTCCGCTTAGGCCTACTCCTCCAGGAAGCATTCTCTCTCAGACCCAGACCTAACTCATAGGGTGGGGTAATTATGCTTCCACAACAAATTTGGCCTACTTGTATCCCAATACTTCTGCCCTGCTTCTCACCCCCGTGCCACTGAGGTTGCTTTTTACCAAGGTCAGCCGGGAGCTCATTGATCATAGTGCAAATACTTTCACTCCTTACCTTCCTAGACCTTGCAAGGAGAATTTAACACTGTTGGCACTCCTTTCTTAGGATACTCTTACTTTGGCTTACATGACACCATACTCCTGTTTTCCCCCTACCTCTCTGGCCACATCTTAATCTCCTTTTCCCACCCCTTAAATTATGGTATCCCAGCTCAAATCCATCCATTTTTATATCTCCATTGCTACTATTGGAGTACATACAGATCACCGTCATGGATTATCACCATCATAGATTAACAACTAATCTGAATTTCATACTTCTAATCTTTCCATTTTCCAATCCAATCTACAACATTGTAGCCACAGTAATCTTTCTAGAATACATTAGGTCATGCCACCACCACCCCTTTTACTTTCCTGCTTTAAAGCCCTTCATCTGTTTCCTTTGTGTTAAAATCCAATACCCTTGGCTATTAGCCCAAACTCCTTAATATGGCTTGTAAGATCCTCATGATTTGGCTTCTGCCCCTGTCCTACCTCATTCTGTATTCTAATCACAGTTCTGGGCCCTCTGGAACATTTCCTTCAGAAGACTTCCCTTAAGCCCCGAGACTGGATTAGGAGCCTCTCCCTGTGCTTCCATAGTATTTTGTGCTTCCCCTATTTATAACCTTGATCCCTACATTGTAATTGCTTGTATGCTCAATTGCCTCCTCTGCAAGCTCTATAAAGGTCTGTTTTATTCACCATTGTATTCCCAGCACATGACACACAGATTAAAATCCAATACCCCGGGGTTTTAGCCCAAACTCCTTAATATGTCTTGTAAGGTCCTTCATGATTACCTGACATCTCTATATGCTTAACTTAACTCCAGTTACCACCTCAAGATTGTTATAAGGATTGAAGGAACAAGCACTTGTAAATGGGCTCAGCTTCGCGGCTGACATTAGGTGCTTAATACCTGGTGATTCCTTTCACTTTTTTATACAATTCTCTTGTTACCACCTATATCCAGGATTTTTTAAAAATAAAATGCCTTACATTTTATGGTAATTTACAGTTTGTATTTTCCAATTTCCAAAACATTGTTTCTTACCCTTGAAACAGTTCTGCCAGGTATACAACAAGCTCATTTTAAAGATAAGAAACCTGAAGTCCAAAAAGTTCAATAAGTTCACCTTTGATCACAGTGAATCACTATCACACAAAGGATTATTTTAACACGTCTCAAGTGATTTTTTTTTTTTTTTTTACACCCCATCACACCCACTTTACACTCTGCTACCAGTGCTTTTTCAGGGAGAAAATGAACAATGGCAAGACTAGGAATGAGAATCAGACTATAGGCCTGAATACAAAACTAGTATCCAGTTATAGTTGCCAGGTCGCAAGAGAGATGCCACCTCAGCACTGTTTCTAGAACCAGTTCCATGCCCCCTCTGGCTGGAACTTAGGTGAGCTAAAGCAGTGTTCTAGAAATTAGGATTTTGATTGCCCTTTGTCTAATCAAGAAGCAAAAATTTCCCACAGCCAGAAAGCCTTCACAGAGGTCAACCAGTTTGGCTTGAAGAGACAAGAACCTCTTGGGCAGTTCTCAACCATGACTCATTCCCGGAGCTTTGCAAAAACACAAACAAACAAAAACCCAAACCCCAAAAACAAACAAACAAACAAAACCACCCATGTCCAGGTCCACTGCGCGAGATCTTGATTTAATTGGTTTGGGGTGGGGCCCAGGCATCAGTATTTTTCAGATGCTCCGAGGTGATTCTATTGTGCAGCCAGGGCTGAGAAATCACTGCTGGGTAAGCAGTGCATAGATGTCTGGGGAGTGGGAGATCAAATATTCAAATTACCTTCTACCCACGGCACGCACTTCAGAGACCAATGAGGTAGAAAGGGAATGGCAGAAACAAAAGGTAGAGGGAAAATGAGGAATAGGCGGGCAAGTTCATTCCAGAGAAATGGCAGTCTCCACTGTGGGTTCAGGAAAAGCATCTCTGACACGGGTTTTCTCGAACTGGTCCCTAACCAGCCCAGTTCGGTCAGAGCCAACTTTAGACATATGCACTATAGTGCGCTGCGTTCTCCTGTGAGAATGGGTCATTTAACCCCATTTTACTGTTGAGATGACCTAGGTCCAGAGACCGCGAGGCGCCTTGTGCGACTCACACAAGTCCTTTCAATGGAAGTTGAGCCTGAAGGGACGCAGGACTCGGGCTGTTCTACCCAAGGTCTTGAAGCGAGGTCTACAGACCCTGCACCGAAGACCTGAAACCCTTCGTGACTTGGCTTTCGGCCTCAGTCCTAGGAGAACGCCGGCGGGTAAATCTCCGCCTCGTTTCCGCCTCGGGCTGAAGGAACGTGGCTGCACTGACCCAACCACCGAGTCAAAACAACCTTGTTCCCGCCGGGGGAGACCCAGCAGCCTTATCCCACAGCCCGGCTTGGGGGCGGAGGGGCGGCTTCGCTACCGGCGACAGCGTGGACTTGACGTCACTTCCGGGCGCCGCCGTAAACGTCAGTGTTGGGCGCGTATGGTGGCCGAGTGGTTTGGGGTTCAAGTTTGGTCTCGGTTACCTGTTGCGAGCCATGGAGAGTGACTTCTATCTGCGTTACTACGTGGGTCACAAGGGCAAGTTCGGCCACGAATTCCTGGAATTTGAGTTCCGACCCGACGGTGAGAGCGGCCTGCAGTGCCCCGGGAGCTAGGAGTAGGCCTGGGGGGAGGCCAGTGGGGAGCCCGGGGGTCCGGAATGTGCGCGGAATTAGAGGAACGGACTGATACCTGTGCGGCGCGGGTCTGGAAAGAACACTCCTGTGCTCCTCCTGTCCATGTGGAGGGACTTCTGTTTAGTGACGTTTTTGACCAGCGTGCTTCATTCAGCAAACACTGATTGAACGCCCACTTTGTGCTAGGCTGTGTTCCACAATGTGGGATACAGGTGTGAATGATAGATAAGCTTCCTCTCTCGTGGAACTTGTACTTCTATTGCGGGGAGAGAAATCGTAAACAAAAAAGGAGTCCAGATAGTGATCTGAAAATAAAACAAAACGATGGAATTGCTGGTGGGCTGCTTTTAGATAGAGTGGCCATTGGAGAGCTCTCTGAAGAGGGGATACTTGAACTGAGCCCTGATTGACAAGAAGGAGCCACCCTTATGAGGCTTAGAAGGAAGAGCATTCGAGGCAGAGGGAGTAACAAGTGTCAAGGCGGTAGGGCAGGGATGAACTAGGCATATTTCAGGTGACCAATATGGTTGAGAGTAGTGACCTCTGGGGAGAATAGTAGGAGATGATATGGGATAAGTAGGCAGGGGTCACACCATGTAGGTCTATATAGGCCATGGTGAAGAGTTTGGATTTTATTCTAAGTGCTGCAGGAAGCAACTGGAAAGTTAAGCAGAGAAGAGATGTGATCTGTGCTTGAGAAAATATGCTAATTAGTGGGTGCAGAATAGGCAAGAGTGGAAACGGCTACTTATTAAGAGACAGTTAACAATTGTCCAGACAAAAGTGATGTTGGTTGGGTGGTAAAAGTGGAGAGAAAGATTTAGGGTACTGTTGGAGGCCGAACCAATAGGACTTTGTCAATTATATGATTTAGGGAGGGGCCACAGTGGTGAAGGAAAAGGAATAAAAAATGACGGAAAACTCCCACTAAATGGGGGCACAAAGATGAATCTGACAAGCTGCATTTTGTGAAGGAGATAGATTTTTAAACAATACGACAGTATTTTAGGTGCTGTGGCAGAAAGAAACAGAAGGGACTCTGGGAGCAGAAAGAAGGCATCTAATCTAGCCTGAGGGTTCAGAAGAGGCTTCTGGCATAAAATAACTTGGGGACGGAGGATGTGAGTCTTTAGTGGCTGTAGGAGTTGTTTAGGCAGATGAGAATCAAGAAGGCATTTTGGACCGCATTTAAGGCAAAGAGAATGAAAACCAAAAAGTGCATGGGATGTTTCAGGCAGAAACCAAGTAGTCCGATTAACTCCAGCTATGTGAGAGAGGACTGTTGCAGGAGTGAGCCTGGAAAGGCATGCAGGGGGCTCCGCTTAGCAGTATGCCATGTTAATTTGGATTTTATCAAGAAGGCAGTGGGAAGCTACTGTCCGTATCACAGTATTAGGAGAAACCTAATCATATCTGTCTGTTACTACATCAGTTTGTCCACTATAGGGAGAATGAACTGAAAGGAGAGACTTGAGGCAGAGAAACAGTACAGTGAGGCATCAATTAATTTGGCTCTTTTTACATGTGTGCCTTCTATTCTATGGGGAAAAAAATCACCTCTTCTGTTTCTTTGTATCTTCTTCATACCCACCATATGCCCAAATTAGCCTGTTGAATGCACATATGCACAAAGGGCCTTATAAACCAAATGTGCTAAATAATAAAACAACAACTTTTCCATCACAGGAATAGATCAGGATATTGCACAGTCACATGGTAATATATGTAAACAGTATTTTACAGTTTTCAAAAGGCTTTCACAACTCATTTGAGCCTCTGGAGGCTCTGTGTGTAGGTAAGTTACCAGTTACTCTGTTTTCAGCTGAGGTATGACTTGCCTGTCACAAAAGAGTCTGCCTATGTTCTTTTATCACATCTGAGCTACCCTTTGCAAGAACTGTAATTCATTGTCAGCTATATTTTTGGCTATGAGGCTATTTAATAGCCTGAAGTGAAGAACTGAAAAAATTGTTACTGTTGAAACACCAACGGTGTAAATAGTAAATCTGGGCCAGCCCGGTGGCTCGAGCGCCGTGCTCCTAATGCTGAGGTCACCCGTTCGATTCCCACTGGGGCCAGTGAGCTGCACCCTCCACAGCCAAGATTGTGAACAACGGCTCTCCCTGGAGCTGGGCTGCCGTGGGCTGCCGGAGGTTGGCTTGGGCTGCTGTGTGCTGTCAAGAGCAGCCAGTGGCCAGTGTGAGTGGCTGGCAGCCATCATGAGCGGCCAGCAGCCAGCATGAGCTGCTGTGAGAGACCGACCAACGACCGGCAACCGACTGCCTCAGCCAGGGGGGAGCACAAGGCTCATAATACCAGCGTGGGCCAGGGAGCTGTGTCCTATACAACTAGACTGTGAACAACGGCTTGAACTGGAGTTGAGGGGGGAAGGCAGAAAAAGGGGGGAAAAGTAAATCTGTTAGACTCTTGAGGGGAAAGTTAGGATACATTTTAAGCAACAGCTGATTGTCTTAGTAGGCTAATGATGTTTTATTCATGTTTTTATTATACATTGAATTTGTGTTTTGCCCTTCATAGGGAAACTGAGATATGCCAACAACAGCAATTACAAAAATGATGTCATGATCAGAAAAGAGGTAATGAGTCTTCTGAGATCCTTTCCTTCACTACAGCTTAGCCTTTTGTCTTGTTTTTGTTCTTTCTGGGAGTAGTATTGAAAGATAAAGAATAGGGAAGTATAGAGTTTGTAGACAGCTTCTAAAGTTTTTCTCAAATCTACTTTTCATGTATATTTTGTTTCACAATGCTGAATCAATTCCTGGTAGTCATTTGATGTCTTGCAAATCTCCGTTTGAACCCTGAACCTACTACTTACTAACCATGTGACCTTGGGCACATTCCCTGGCTGAACTTGATTAGTCTCAGTTTCTTTATCTGCAGAAACAAATAGTAATAAAACCTACCCCCCACTCACATAAAGTGTTTGGTATGTTCCCTGGTACAAAGCACTCAGAGGAACTCTTTAATTTGCATTTGAATGGGGAAAGGGAACATGGGGAAGCAGGTAACACTATTGAATGTATGTCAGATGTCAGGTCTGGCACTAGATATTTTATGTACATGATCTTATTTACCCTGATTGTAAGCCTGTGTGATGGGTGGTATTATATACCCTTTAAAGGTAAGACAGTGAAAGCCCAGATATTACCATATTTGGCCATGTATAATGCACTCCTGTGTATAATGCGCTCCCGCATATAATGCGCACCCATGTTTTTGGCCCAAACTTTCAAGGAAAAAAATCTGTCGTTTTAATTTTTTAATTCAAATTTTTATTTGTATATATTTAGATACTTGTGTTTTGTATTATAAAAGAATTTTAGCCTTTATTTTTTAACATATTATGATACAAGAAATTTCATGTAACAAATAATTACAAAACATAAGAACAGATACAACATGTAATAAATTTTATGTACCGGTAACAAATTTATGATATTTACACATCATAGAAGGCCAAGAACTCTTCGTGGTTGCAAGTTTGTCTAAGTTCAACAAAACCAATTATCGTAGTCCAGGGTATTATTTTGTATACAAATATCATTATTGATTTCTAGAGTTACACTTTTCACTCATAATCATAAATAAAAAAATGAAAAGCATTTGTATAGATAAGGAATTAGAACTACCCATGTATAACGTGCATCCTTATTTTTCCCTTACAAACTTGGGCAAAAAGTGCACATTATACAAGGCAAAATATGGTAATTATGGGACTTGTTCAGTCACACCTGCTCGGAAGACAGCAGGAATTCAAACCTATGCCTCCCTTTGTCAAGTCCATGTACTCCATTTTGGTGGGATTTCTACCACATCTGTAATTTCATCAAAGCTATTCTTAACCACTTTGTCATATTTGAAAATATCTTTTAACAGTCAACAAATTTTCATACTATTATATTTAATTAGCAGTTTTATGTTTACCCACACCTGTCAGCATCCTCACTTGTTTTTTTAACACAGACTTATATGTAAAATGTATTTTAAAGGCTATGTCTCTGCTCTTCAGAAGCATGTCGTCTAGTTACGAATAACCAAGGTTACTCAGACCTTTTGTTTTCGGTTTGGGTGTGAGTTGGGTATGTAGGCAAGGAAAAGGTCCATGTGAACAGGATGTGCCAAGAAGTAGAAACAACTAGTAGGGGGGCTGAGGTGTAAGTCATTGGGCACTTCTGACCTTGCCCTCTTCTTCAGCATGTTGAAGTCAAGCCTGAATATCTCCCTATTTACAGAGGTGCCAGAAGTAAGTTTTCAGGAGCAGTTTTTTTTCAATCTTTCTTCGCTGTCTGAATCAGAACCCTGCTTAGGGATACAACTTAAATTCTGTTTTTTAATTTGCTTTCAGGCTTATGTACATAAAAGTGTGATGGAGGAGCTGAAGAGAATAATTGATGACAGTGAAATTACCAAAGAGGATGATGCTTTGTGGCCTCCTCCTGACCGAGTGGGCCGGCAGGTGAATGTTTTAGCAACTATCCACAATGCAGAAGTCTTACAAATAAGAAGTTTACTGCTGTGCATTTAACATTCAATCTACTTGTGTGTGTGCGTGCTTATGCATGTTATGGAGGCCTACACAAAGGAGATTACCAGCACTTGGTCTAAGGAAGCAGTAATCCCACAGAAAGGAACAAAGAGAGCAAGTGGTGCTGCTGACCACCTAGGGCTCAGCCCTGAATTTCTTCTTGTGATCCCCTCCCCATCTTCGCAGAGTTTTTGCTGTCCACCTCACTTACTAACTACTACTAAGGACAAAGCATTGTGAGCCTACAAAGATAAATAGAACATAGTTATTTCAACAGTCTACTGGAAGGAAAATCATGCCAACAACTTAAGTATATGAACTACTTCTCTCAACCTCAATTGCTTCCTTCTGAATTCAGACTAATTGATTTCCTTGTTTCTCCTCTTGTCCTGTACAGTCCATTTTTTTTAATCTTGAAGCCAGAGTAATCTTTTAAAATGTAAATTGCTTTATGTACAGCAGGTCCTCGAATAACATCATTCCTTTAATGTGGTTTCCGTATAATATTGATGAGATGCCATAGGAACTTAACTCTTGTTTATATCAATTAGCCTATGATAAAATTGATTTTGTTATACTACATCATTTTGCTTAAAGTCACAGAACCCATCGATAATGTTAAGTGAGGACTTACTATATTCCACCGATTTTAAACTTTCCAGTGGCTTCCCACTGCATTTAAAATCCATACTCCCACCTTATCTTCTACCATTCTCACAATCTCTGGCTGTGTCCAACCTCATTGGCCTTATTTCTGTTCCTCAGCTATACCTAAGTTGTTCTTAGTTTAGGACCTTTGTATCTGCTACATGCTGCCTGGAATATTCTATCCAAGACTGTCTTTATTATTGAGGTCTTCATGTCACTTCTTCATTGATGTCTTGCCTGTCCATCAAATCTAAAAATGCCCTTCCCCTTCATTAAAAAAAAAAAAAAATCTGTCTTCATAGCATTTATCATTATCTAAAATTGTCCTGTGTTGCCCAGAAAGGTTAGATTTTTGGTATTTGTAAAACACAGATTTATACGTTACTCCACACTGTTTACAACAAAAACTCATATACAAAACAACTATGTAATTTTTTCCAAATTCCAGAAATGGTGGAACCTTATGGATACAACTTAACTTTGAGTATGAACTACTCAAGGGCTAAACCAGTATTTATCTGTTTCCAGTACCCAGTATAGTTTAGTGCTCAGAGTGAACTGGTCTTATGTATTGTAAAGTTTGTGATTTGGCAGGTGATGAACCTTCCTCCTGTACTTAATGAAAACTCCAGTTCAGTTTGACTTCGTTTTTTTTTAATGTTTCTAGGAGCTTGAAATCGTCATTGGAGATGAACACATTTCTTTCACAACGTCAAAAATTGGTTCCCTTATTGATGTCAATCAATCCAAGTAAGAACATGATCCTTATATCCAGATGTGTGTCTTTTGCAGCAGATTGATATGAAACCCTTAACCAAGCTGGGACCATTATGGTAAGGTCTGGTACAAATGCAAGACCAAAGGGGCCAGCTTTGTCCCTCTCATTGGAGAGACTCTAAATTATTTTCAAGGGCTTACTCCCATTGCTTTTGGTGTTTTATTCAGCTATTGCTAATAAGAATTTCTCATTGACACACACACAGAGTAATGCCATAGGAGCGGCCAAAGTTGGTAAGAATCTGGTCAAAACAGAAAAATGAAATAATGCCAAAACAAGTGCATGAGATAAACTGTGGAGCCACTAAGTCTGAACACCTTCTTCAGTGTTAGTCATTCAGATTAGCACTGGAAATTGTTTAGAATATAAATGTAAAAATTGGTGTTGTCAGTAGGGCAAATTATAAGGCTGAGACATAAATCCGTATGTGCAGAGTCGTCAGAATTTGGCGCCTCTTTGACTCTTGTGTTCTGAGGATTTGGGATTAGGTATGCCTCACTTTTAGTACATGTTGGGCAGACGTGTCCTTTGGCCAGTCTCGTTATGCCGTAGTAAGCTTCAGCCTCTTAGTCCTGCTTAGTAAGTACTACTACTTAAAAAAAAATGTTTTTTTCCTAATTCTGAAAGTAATGCATGCTCATTATAGAAAATACAGAAAACAGAAAAATAGAAAGGGAGAAATCACCCAGAAACCAATCAGACAACTCTTAATATCTTGAAGTATTTGTCTCTTTTTCTGTGCAGTAAAAGATAGTTCTTTAAAGGCACAAAAAATACTGAGATCAACAATCTGTTACTTTAATGATTTTTTTTACTTAATGTAAGCATTTCCCTATTTACAAAAACCTGAACATTTTAAATGACTCCATGATATTCCATTTTAATGTATAGCACGTAGCTTTTTCCTTCTTTTTGGACTCTTAGTTATTTTCAGTTTTAATTCTATAAATACCTGTGAGTAATATCTTGGTATAATCTGAGTTATTAAATGGTATTGTCTTGCCAGTTTTTCTCGGCTTTTTAAACATTGTTTTTCTCTTGCATTTTAGGGATCCAGAAGGCTTACGAGTATTTTATTACCTTGTCCAGGATCTGAAGTGTTTGGTCTTCAGTCTAATTGGATTACACTTCAAGATTAAGCCGATCTAGATTAAACAGTATGGACACAAGGGGTTGGGGGTGGGAATAGCTGTTTTGAATTACCATTATCAGGAAATTTTTGTGTATATCAGCACAATATTTTTTTTATAAACTTTAAATGATTGTCTTTAATAAATGCATAACAGAATGTAATTTTATTGTTTTATAAAGATCTGAACGTGTGAACTCTTCTCACTTTTTAAAACACTAACATCCTATGTGAAGGAACTGAGTCAGCTCTGTACATTTAAATGGCAATTTACAAGAAATAAGAAAATAGAGAAACATGTTTAAAAAATACAGTGGGAATCCCATCAGCAATATCCAGAGGAAACTGCAGGGCAAGTGATCTGGTTTCTTTAATAAATTACAAACATAAAATAGAAATGGAGCAGAAATCTATAAAGATTTGAGATATGTAATGTACAGAGTTTGGATCATGAGTCAGAAAGTTTTAAATTATTAACAACATTGTGGAAACTTGAACACAGGCTATTTGATATTAATGAAGTACTATTAATTTTTTAGATGTAAAATATTGTGGTTGAATTTTTCCCCCAGCTTTATTGAGATGTAATCGAGGTTGGGTTTTTTTAAATCATCTTTTATAGATACATCTGTAGCTATTTCAGTATGGGAGAAAATACTTTGATTTAATATATTTTAAGGGATAAAATGCCTAGTCTCAAAAGTTTTCCAGTACGTTTTAAAATCAATACCAACAGCCATTAAAAACTAACACCTAATTGGTACAAATAGTGTGGGAATTTGTTAAGCAGCTACATCTGTAGATACTTTTTCTTGCTGTTAAATTGCATGGCTTCCTTAGTGAAGTAAATTGCTGGCTGAAGACTGTGCGCACTAAAAGGAACTGGGCCTTATTTAATGAGTCTCGTTTGACTGAGGCAAAGTGAGTGGGCCAAAGCTTACATCCCTGAAGATAGGCCAACCTGGGACTCCTAGGTCAGTACACACGTACGTACGTACACACACACGCACACCACACCCTCCTTCAAGATACCAGGGCAGCAGGTTACGTGCAGATCTGGGACCTGAGACGTCAGAGTTCCTGAGTCCAGTGCACACCCTTCTACAGAAGGGTACTTACAAGTTGGCGGTAGATATCAACAGTCACTCCAAAAAAACGACAGTGCGCAGCTCTGAAGGCTATAAAAAGACACGAGAGGGCAGGTATAACAAGGTTCTCTAAATGTATAAGGATAAACCAGAGAAGAGCCAGCTGAAGAGTGTCCACTGGACGTCCACACACAATGAGGGAGAGTAGACAGGGGTCTCCAGGGGGGAAGGAGGAAGGAACAGTTTAGAAAAGAAAAAGGCCCCATTCCCCAAATCGGCGAAGCTGACTTTGGACATGGAGGACAGACATTACCTAAGGCCTCGAGGGCAGGCACCCAGTGCGAGGTTGAGTAAGGAAAAGAGTCAAGAGCCAAGAAAGAGAACTGAAGGGCAGGAAGAAGTTTGCTGTCGTATCCCTCAGACTACCTTAGTGCCGGCACGAGGTCGGCGTTCATTCTCTGGAATTACCGATGGCTGAAGGCAGGACAAAGGTGGCAGCACCGGCTAAGTGCTGAATCAAGTTACCTCCACCGTTTTGTTCGCCTAACGCAAAAAACAAAAAGCCCGGCGTGGGCCGGAAAAAGGCGCTTGCGGAGACCCGCCCCCGCGCTCCGCCCGACGCAAGCTCGAGGCTCGCACAGAGGGTGCGCAGGCAGCGCCTGTCGTTTACGACGGGCCGGAAAGTAGTGACCGCAACCCGCGCCGTGCGGAGCCCGGCCACTATGGGGGTGAGGCGGGGGCGAACAGCCGCTGGGACAGGGACGGGGCAGTGGCGAGGACCTAGTAGGCGGGAGCTCGCGCCAGGAAAGAATGAAGGGAGTGGGGTCTTGCCGAGGAGTAGCGGAGAAGCAACACTCGTCCCGGGACTGGGATGGGGGTCGGGGGGAGTAGGCGTGGGGCTGCGCATGCGCGGTTGATGCAGCCTCTGGCCCTCCCTCTCTCAGAAAATCGCGCTGCAGCTCAAAGCCACGCTGGAGAACGTCACTAACCTCCGGCCTGTGGGGGAGGACTTCCGGTGGTACCTAAAGGTGCGACTGGAGGGGTGGGGCCCTTGACGGGGAGAAGGGAGGGGCATGGAGAGGCTGCAAGCGCTTCGAGGTTGCGGGTGGGGGCGCGTCTCCGGAAGTGGGCGGGACGCCAGGGGCGGAGCCCGGGAAGAGGGTCCCCAACCTGATTTCGGTGTTGAACAGGAGGTTATCCCCAACAAGATGAGAACTGTTTTACCATTAAATGTCATTTGTTAAAGTAGAATTTTATGTTTGCTTTTTAAAGTTTATTGATTAGTCCTTAATTGGCAATGCCTTGGAATTCCGTTTGTAATTTTTTTGTCCCTTAAATATTTCATGGTATGTAAACAAATACTAAAGGCTACTTGAAGGGATTTTTTGATTACTTAGTAAGGAGAATAATTTCACCTTATGTTTTATTTGTTCATTAGGATTTACTGTGAAATTGTTTAATTTTGTGCATGGCTCCACCCTTAAGGTCCCCACTCCATACCGGTAAATCTGGTACTCTAGTACATGGTCAAGAGGTCCCGTTCTTAACGAGCAGTTTGAAGCCTTTCACTCTCCCAGATCCCAGAGCTTTTGCTCTGTTTTCCTCTTAATCTAAATCCCAGCATCCTGCAATACCTGGCAAATGCCTTACCTCTTTCAGGAAGCCATCTGAACTCGTTTATTTCTATGTATTTTGAAGCCCAAGTGCCAGAGCTGATTTGGGAAATTGATGTTCTTTGGTTTCAGAAAGCACAGAGTCTAGTGGAGACAGAGAAATAGAGTAACAAGAGAGTAATAAATACTTATACCAGGGACATAGAGGGCCTGTAGGAACGCAGAGGAAGCTCCTAACCAGCAAAGTGGGTGGTGCGGCCTGTTGAGGTCATTTCTGTACCCAGGAGCCTTGAGTCCCCAGCTACACTGGGCAATTCTTAGAGAAGGGTGGGGATGCCAACATGAGAAACACGTTGGCCTGTTCTTTGCCCAGGGATAAGTCTGGTTATGTTCTTGGTGGGGCTGAAGTGAAATTACTGACAGGAAGGTAGGTTATGAGCCTGCCTTCTTGCTCTTTCCCCAGCGTCTGCCCAACTGAGCTAATTACTTTACTAATACTCTTTTCCTCCCCAAGATGAAATGTGGCAACTGTGGTGAGATTTCAGACAAGTGGCAATACATTCGGCTAATGGTAACTGCTCGCCCCACCACTATACCCCCACACATGTACATCTCTGGGTAGAGATATGGGGAACCTGTGGCCCTAATCTCTGTGGTCTTTGGATCTTGCTTTTTGTGGTTTGGGAGGGCAGGCATTAGTGTGATCAACACCGGGAACAGGCTTCTTTGGGGTGTGAGGCAGAGTTCAAAATCAAGGGGAAGCCCTTTTCCTCAGTCTCAAGAAGCCTTCCCAGTATTCTTGGCCCAGCAAGTCCCTCACCCTCACTGGGTCTTGGTCTCAAGTGGATAATAAGTGATGGGACTGGATCTCTTCAGGACGCTATGTCTAATTGATAAGTGACTAGAGGTTCTGTTTACCCCTTGCTAGGACAGTGTGGCACTGAAGGGAGGCCGTGGCAGTGCCTCCATGGTCCAGAAGTGCAAGCTGTGCGCAAGGGAAAACTCCATCGGTAGGTCAGACTGAATGCTGAGCTCTGTCAGGCTAGCCCCTAGCTTCCTGGCACCAGACCACAGTAGGCCCGTTACCTGTGGGTGGACCCAGGCCTGAGATACCTAAGCTTCTGCAGCAGACTCTCCCAGAGCCACATCTGGGGAGCTGGGGTGGGGCCAAGGTATGGACTCAAGTCAACTTTTTTATGTCTTCTGTTTTATGTTTCAGAGATTTTGAGCAGCACCATCAAATCTTACAATGTAAGTTGCCTGCTATAGTGGCAGGCATTCTGGGATTAAATCTAAGCTAGGAGCCAGGAGGCCTGGGTTTTACAGTTACAGTTGTACCACAGTGACCTGCCATACGACATTCATTCATGTGCTTATTTGTTCATTCATTCACTGACTCATCTAGCAGTCATGTATTCACCATACACTGAGTGTTTGGTAGGGAAAAGACTCGTAAACAGGCTATTGCAGTGCCTTTTTCTAAATACTGGGCTTTGGGAGCTCAAGGGACCTCTGATCCAACCGGGCCACTCAGTTTCCATCCCTGGGAGCACTTGCCTTATCTGCATCTTAGGGGGAACTTGTGAGCCTTCTCTGAAACCATGGGTGGGATAGTCCTTTGAGTGGTACATCCCATCCTTGATGTTGTCCATGTTATTATGTAGTTATACATTATTATATAACATTAATTACAAAGATGAAAGAGAGTGTATTTGCTTTGGGTTTGTTTAAAGAAGGGCAGTTAACTTGTATTCATCCATTCCTTCTTTGGTATTTTTGAAAAATGTCTGATGTATGCCAGATTCTCAGCTTTGTCCAGAAGTTAAAGACAGAAATGAGAATCTGCTCTCAAATAAATCATAATCTAGTGGAAGAGACAAGAGTAGCAAACAAAAACAAACCAGGGCCAACAGAGAAGTGCTTCATCAGTGCCAGGCACGTGGGTGGTGTGCAGGACATCATTTTACAGTGAATGACAGAACGAGAGTGCATGTGTGGGTGTGGCGCTTGGGGTCTCTGACCGATGGGGCAGGTAGGCATGAATTTCCTGGCTACACCACCCCTCTCAGAAGTGCCCAAATGGGACTTTTGGAATCCCATTTCAAAGCTTTAAGTCAGCCCCCTGCCTTAACAGTATGGCAGATGGTTAGCCAAGGGCTGCAGCTAAGTATACTGGGCCACTTGGATGATCTGGAGACCTTGTAGCTTAACGTTCTTGTTCATATCTGTGATGTTGATCATTTTATCTTTTATTGAGCATAGTGTTGGGTTCCCTGCTGGGGACTTTACACATATTTCATAGTGTCACAGTAAGCCTGTTACAGTTTTCTCAGCTTCATTTGACAGCCCAGAGGGGAAGAGAGTCAGATCTCTGCCTCACGTACAGGCCGGCTAACCCCAGAGTCCGTACTCTTTGTTCTGCAAAGAGTATGGTCTCATGGGGAGCAGGTGCCCAAGGCAGCTTCTTCCAGAAGAGGATGCGTTGCTCCTGAGTCCCATTCTGGGCTCACAGGGCAGTAAGGGCCTGCTTGACAGAAGGGGAAGGGCAACAGGGTCATCCTGAGGGCCCCGCTGGGCCCACCTCCTCAACGTACTTTCTTTCTAGGCTGAAGACAATGAGAAGTTCAAGACAGTAGTAGAGTTTGAGTGCCGGGGCCTTGAACCAGTTGATTTCCAGCCCCAGGTATGTATGTCTTCCTGGGGGACCTGTACCTTTGGAGAGGGCATATAGAAAGTGACAACAGAACTTTGCTTCCTACAGAGACCACGGACTAGGAGTTCTCTTTTCCAATAATAATTATTCAGTGCCTACCATATGTTGGGCACCATACTGGTCACTTTTACGTTACCATGTTTAATCCTCACAATGACACTGTGAAGTTATTCATCCTACTTTGCAGATGAGGAAAGAACTTCAGAGATTTTGCAACTTGCCCAGGGTTAGTAGCAACAGAACTATATTTGCACCCAGGTCTATCTGACTCCAGATCAGTGCTTATCCCACTTCTATATTTCATCCTGTTTTCTCCCATGCTTCAGTCTGGATGTTTGCTTCTGATTAAAATGTCAACTAATTCTTTCTTCAGCCATATCTAATTTGCTGTTCAACACATACATTGAATTCTTGATTTCAGTTACTGTTTTTCAGCTTTAGAATTTTCATTTGAATTTTCTCAAATTTTCATTTGAGGTGCAGCATTTACACCTCACAAGCCTGTGAGGTAGGCAGAAGAGGTAGTCTTGTCATCCCCATTTCATAAATAAGAAAACTAAGGTCCGGGGGTGGAGGAGGTGACATGCCCAGGGTCTTTCAGTCGGGTAGTGAAAGCGTTTAACCCACACATCTTGCCTTCTGGTCCAGGACTCTAAATGGGGGAACACTCTAGTCCCAGGGCAACTGCCAGGCTCTAGAAGCTCAGCAGTTATTGCAGAACAGCTGCCCACACTGCATCTTTGTCCTCCCTTCCCAAAGGTATGAGAAAAGCCAGTTCCCTGGCCAGGCCTTACATTCCTCTTTTCCCTCAGACTAACTGCTGCCTTCTTGTCACCTGCAGGCTGGGTTTGCTGCTGAGGGTGTAGAATCAGGGACAGTCTTCAGTGACATTAATCTACAGGAGAAGGTACGGCACTTGGGGGCCTTGCGGGGTGCTGTAGGGCTCCTGGTGGAAATGACCTTTTTGGTGAACAAGGCTTACCAATGGAAAGCTGACGCTGTATCTTTGTGCTTTTTGTTGGTGATTTTGGTGTTTAAGATGGCCCTTCGTGCTAAAGTGCTATCTATTGTTCCACGGGCAAGAAGGCTGGGATGTGCCTGCTGTAGAAAATACATGTTAGATAAGCTTTGTTTAGGCAGGAGTTAATAGTGCTGTTGGCTATGAGTTCAATTTTAATGAATCAACAATATATTAAAAAGGTGTTTTTAAACAGAAATATATAAGAAACAAGGTTATGTATTGATCAGTTGAAAAAAAATGTGATCTGAGGCTCCCAGGAACTTATTAACCTTGTATTTTTTCTGGGAGCAGTGATTCAATATTCACTAATTCAGTGTTTGTGGTGACTTCATAGAACATTCCCACAAATAACAAGAATCAACTGTATTATTGGACATGTTACTGCCTTGCAGATAAGGAAGCCTTGTGTTCAGGCTCCAAAGAAAGGAAGGACAGAAACTTCAATTTGCATAGCACCTAATAATTACAGTAACTGGAATTTATTGGGCTTTTATATGTGCCTGGGACTATGCTCAATACTTTTACATGTTACCTCATTTGATTCTTTCAAAATTCAATATGAAGTCTATTGTCCCCGCCCTCCTTTTTTTTTTTTAAATAGAAGACAATACTGAGGATCAGAATGGTTAAGTGACTTGCCCAAAATCAAAGCTAGAAGGGTTGGAATTCCGACCTGAGCAGTATGGCTCTGTTCTGGGTCATACATGTTCATGAATATGAGTCAGAGCCTGAACTGAGCCTTTTAAGTCCTAAGCTGCCTCATGAAGCTAACACTACTATTTGTTTTTCTTTTTCTATAGGATTGGACTGACTATGACGAAAAGGCTCAGGAGTCTGTAGGAATCTATGAGGTTACCCACCAGTTTGTGAAGTGCTGAACCCTCTTCCTGCACAGTTGCCTCCAAGAACTGAGAAGGGACAATGTGCCCCAAGCAGCAGAGCCCACTGAGGCTCATGCCCTCATCCCTCGTTTCCTGGCAGCTCTCCAAGCCCTCAGTCTGCATGCTGGGCTCTGTCACAGCTTCCCAAGCCCCACCAATAAAGCCCTGGTTTGTGCTGTACTTGTGCATGAAGGTAGTCAGGTAGCAGCCACTCCCTCCACAAAAAATTCATGTTGGAGGTCTTACTGCTTCCTGACACCTTCCCACAGTATAGACTCTTACACTTGATCCAATTTGCAAAATATGTAGAAGCACACAGCTTTTGAGGGCTCTGCAGTTCTTGGGGGGTGGGCAAGTGAACCCAGAGGAGCAAAGGTGTCAAGGCCAGTGGTACGAAGTGCAGCTGAGCCTGTGGAATGACGCCATGAACCCAACAGTCCTGAGCCAAAACACTGCTTTGACCCGCGTGGCTCTCAAGTAAATGCAGGCCTCTGTTAGCTGGTGTCACTTTATATTCCAAGGCCAGAAGGAACTGGAGGTCAGCAGTCCAGTTCTGGCATGAATCTGCTCTAACACTGACCAGAGGGTCATTAGGTCTTTGCTCACTTGCTGTGATGGGGCAGCCTCCTCGCATCAGGGAAGTCAGTCTGAAAGTTCTTAGGCTGTCAGCTCCCTGTGGCTCCTGCTGGTCCTGGTTTGTCCCCTTTGTGATCACACTTCGTATTCTGCCCCCGACAACTCTATGGAGATGTGAAGACAACAGTCATGGGCCTGGTTCCCTGGGTCTGAAGATCCCGTACAGTGGACAGAGTTGTTCAGTGCAGTTAGGGCATGAGGGCGTGCTCATGCCTTCACACTGGTGAACCTACCATTTGGAAAACCTGTTAGGAGAGACCTTATTTCTCCAGTGTTCTGCTCAAGTCTGGAATTCTGTGGAAGTAAAAATAACATTTTCTGAATTGCTCACTGGGAAAGGGTCTGCTCATCTTCAGGCTGAATGTGGGGCATGAGGAAGGGGATCCTGGTTTCCGGTAAAGGTGGCTGTGTCCGAGTTTGATGAAGAAGTACCTACCTTGTACCCTCGTATTTCCTCAAGTCCCCTGTGTTGCTGGCCCCTGGGCCTGGTTTTTGCATCTGACAAAACAGGGCTTCTTTGCCCTTCCCTCAGCCAGCAGGTCCCACTGGGTCTAATCCACTGCCCCGCCTGAAAGCAAGTGGAAGCGTCAGGCTGGGTAAGCAGCCTTTCTGGTTTTTACTCTACCAGCTGGTGTGTGTTAAGCTCATAGATAAATACTAAAAGGTCCCCAATGTTGTATTTTAAATTATTTTCAGGAGGTAGAGAAACCCAAATAATGATTAACAGTAAAGGAAAAAGTAGATTATATCAACAGATGCAGAAAAGTATTCAGTAAAATTCAATAACCATTTAACAGCAAAAACAACCACAGAAACTTAGCAAATTAGGAATAGAAAGGAACTACCCTCACTTCCTAAAGGAAATCGACAGAAAACCTAGAGCAGATGAGATGTTGGAAGTATTCAAGATTAGGGGGAGGAGAGGATACTGTCAATCACTCTTGCTTACTGTGCTTTAGGGTCCCACACTGAAAAGACAATAAAACGTAAGGTGAAAGGATTTAAAAGAAAGAAACCATTTTTCACAGATTATGATTTTCCACTTAAAAAATGCAAAAGCATTAAGTGCTGGATTTAAGATCAATATACAGCAATCAAATGCATTTCAGTACACTGGCAACATGTAAAATATAATTCAAGAAAGTACCATTTAAAATAGCAACAAAATATGCACCCAAAAGTAACTAGAAATTAAATCTATCAAAGAGGTTCATGCCTTTAATAGAGAACATTATTAAACTTTACTGAAAGGTGTTAAAGCCTAAATAAATGGAAATCTGTACTGTTAGTAATGGATAGGAAGACTTGATATTATAAAGATGATCATTAACAAATATAAAACTTGAAATGTCAACTTTTTTTAACTGGATTCTGAAATCTGTATGATACGACAGATGGGAGACTTCCTCTACCAGCTATCATGATGTATTCATAAAGCAGTGACAATGAAGCCAGCATGGTTTTGGCACTGTGATACTAATCGGCCAACGGGACAGTAGACAAACTCATGCATGTATGAAAACTGGTTAAGACAGGCGGCGGTGCAGATCAGTGGGAAAATGATTAACTTGTTGAATGGTGCTGAGGCAATTGTTTAACTTTGTGCAATAAAATTGGGATCCTGTTTCACTCTGCACACAAGCCTATATTCCAAAGTTAGTTACCTTGAGTGCTTTGGTGCAACCGTGTGTTTGGTGCAACAGTGGGCCCACTGTTTGGCTCACTGTAAACCCCTGGGCAAGTACTTTTCCTCTCAGGATCCCATTTTCTTCATCTAAAAATAAAGGCACTTTAGTTCTGACATTGTTACTCCATGAGATGAGTCAAAATGGTGGTGGCATGTCTGAGCCCTGCTCCACACTCCAGGACAGCAGTCTCCTGTCCAATTAATAGAAGTCACAGCTACTAGAAGTGGGGACAGTGGAAGACGAAGAGTGGATGAACACGCTATAATGGTTACAGCTAATCTTCATTACATCACCATGTTCTAGAAATTGTCCTCATTTTACAAAGAGGAACTCACAGACCAGAGAGGCAAAAGAACTTGCCTGTGGTCATCAAGTGAGGACGTGGTAGAACCAGGAGTCCAGGTATTCCTGATCATGGCTTAATGAACGAGAACAGCATTATGTTTTTACGTGCACTGGGAGCCATCAAATGTCTCTGATCAAACATGGAGTACAGAGAACCTGGTACCGCTGGGTATTCATTAAATAATTACTGAGTGAAGGATGGGTGGAATCAGCTAAGAAGATATGCAGGCATGTTTTAAAAACCTTTCTTTTTCAAAAAATACCCTTTCATGTTACAGCAGTGTTCTAACAGTAAATTGTAAAACTGTTCACATCACTCAATGGAGAAGTTTCAAATGTAAAATGTACAGTAACTGCTTCTACATTAGGCCATAATTAGCACGAGATTCAACAGGTTAAAACAAATACCAATTATAAATCTTCATTTGGATGGAAGAATAGTAAAATGGCACTCCCTACATCCATGGGAATAACCTTGATTGCAGCAGGACTATTAGAATCAGGCATCTGCAGTTTACCTCTTAGAAAAATGAGGATTTTTAAGATGTCCCAGGAGAGGCAAGTTTATAGAGAGGATGAAACAGCGTTTCCCACCATCACCAGAAGAACCAGGAGTCAATGGGAACTTCCTGTTACCTGAACTTACTGTTGGAAAGTTCTCTGTGGGGATTAAAAAATTAGGTGGAAAAAAAAAAAGAGGAACTATCTCCAAGCACAATTTTATTTTCTGCCTCAACAATAAATACACCTGAGTTATTTTTCCAAATCCCACTTCCTGATCAAATGCCCTTAAAATTGAAATGTCACATTAGCCATGATCTAGTCCCACTCGGAAATTATATGTGGTTTTAAAACCATGAATTTAAAGCTCAAGCTTTACAGCGCAGTGATCAGGCACCTCATGATTAGTTGCATTAATCACAGAATAGCACCTATTAGCTACACAGGCCTCAATGTTTGTGTCAATGAAGCAATGGAGGCTTTTAACCCAACCAGAAGCTAAGTTTTGATAGATTTGCCTTCTATGGCATCAAACATGTCTTCTAAGGCCTTCTCCACACACTGGAGAAACTCCCGGGCATTGCGGCCTGGGTAGGAGGAGACATTGCACCCTATCCAGTTGTCATGAACAGCATACCCGATGCCAAAGCCATTAGGGACCACAGGGGCAAAGCCGCCGACATTCACTGCCGGGCTGCTCAGTGTGCTCGTGGACAGGATGTTGTGGTTTATCTGCCCATATGCAGGGTCCAGGAATAGCTCAGGCAGGACAATCCCTCTGGCCGTCGCCAGGTATCGCAGAGCAAATAAGTGTCGGTCAAAGCCCTGGCCTGTCAGACAAAACGAAAAGCCAGAGTCTCAGAATCTCAGAACTGAAGGGGACCTTAGTAAAACCCCCCACCCATGTAGGAGTCCCCTTCACAGCATCCTTGAGAATGGAAGAAGGGACTGTCTACCTCTGCACGCACACCTCCAGCTCACTAACCTCTGGAGCAGTTCATTCTAGAATATTTCCTTTAAAAAGCTGTCAACGGTTGAAGTAAAAATAAGCCTAAAATGAAAGCATGGTTTTTAAAAGTCTGAAACTAAATCAGTTTAGTCAAATACAGTGTTTCCCCAAAAATAAGGCCTACCAGGACCATCAACTCTAATGCGCCTTTTGGAGCAAAAATTAATATAAGACCCGGACATATATAACACTGGGTCTTAAGACTGGAGAAACTCCAGTGTCTTAATTTTTGCTCCAAAAGACGCACTAGAGCTGATGGTCTGGCTAGGTCTTATTTTCAGGGAAACATGGTAGTCAAGAAAAGTACGTGAAGAAAGCTACGGACTCAAAAACTAAGATAAAACCCAAAGTCCATGTCAAGTGTAAATGACAACATTGAGTCAGTGGAACGAAATGGAAAGGGTTCTAATCTCAGCTTTACTGCTAATTTGCTGTGTAACCCTGGGACAGTGGCCTCAGCTGCCCACCTATAAAATAGGGAAGGATGAGACCAGAATGTCTTGGAGGTCCCTTTCAGTTCCAGGACTTTGGCTATATGAAAGGATTGGACTATGTGATCCTCCAGGTCCTTTCCAGGTCTTGAATTTTACCACAAAGAGGCAAAGAAGAATGACACTTAGATTTGGGAAGAGCTTCTGAGACGGCCTATATACAGGGAGCCAACACACTGTATCTGAGGTGAAGTAAGAGGGGCTGCAGGCTTAGAAATCCTAAATTGTCAAAACAGTCTGATGACCAATAAATAATAAAGAATCGTGTGTCACAACTGAAAGTGACCTTCAATGAGGATGATATTAGATGCATTTTCCCATCCCTGCTTAGGAGACAACATTCTGATCCCTAGTGGCTCGTCTGCCTGTTCAGACTATTAAGCAGAAAAAAATAATCACTTGGGAGTTGGCAGATGGATTAAACCTAGTGATGGGGTGGAAATCAGACGTGGGTAGAATTTTACCGAGGCTTCCCCTTGTGCTGGGGCAATGAGACCCAAGGGCCCGCTCCCCACCCCATCTCACCCATTGCTGCTTCTTTGGTCAGCTGGTTGTGGTATTTGGAGCACTCGGCTATCATCTGCTGAAGCTCTCCAGCACTGTGCTTGGAGGGCTTTCTGACAAAGGCCTCGGAGCACCTCTTTGTGAAGACGGAGGCAGGGCGGATGGTCTCGGTGCGGCCGTGCTTGAATGCTGCAGTGCTGCAGGACTCGTAGGTAGCCACGGTCCCCCCATACTGCCGCAGAAAGGCCATCTGGAAGGCCAGCTGGGCCACCGAGTCTGGGCTCAGCTTCTGCTTCTTCAAGAATTCTTTGCCTCCTCTCTGAAACTGGATAAAGTCAATGGTGAGGGTTTTCATGGTGGCATCAAACTTTTCCTTCGCAGCACTGATGCCAGTCTTTAAGGCATCGTTTAGCTTGAAGTTGAGTTTCTGCACAGCAGCAGAAGAGTCAGTTCTGGCCGGCTGGCTCTGTGGAGTGATGGCAGGGGCCTGAGTGCTGTCTTTGAATACTTCATTGAAAAACCTGAGTACTGCAACGCCATCGCCCCAAGCATGTTCAAAGTGGACAGCAGCAGTGCCATCCTTGGCTATAATGAGGTTAAAGGATTTATCAAACCAGCGGTTTGTGCCGTCACCATGCAGCATGTTGTGGGACAAGTGGACAAGGTCCTTAATGGGGAAGTCATCTAGGCAGAGACAGAACACAGCGGAGTCCACTTTCCTCAGGGCCTCCTCGTTGCCCCCACTGACCAGCTTCTGCCTGAGCTCTGCCCAGACATCTCGGTTCTCACTGGTCAGATATGCCAGTGGAAACTCGGGGGCAGGGCTATTGTCTGAGAGAATGTACTTCAGATGAGCCTGAATTTCAGAGGCGCTCACAATGTTCCCGTCTCGATCCAGGACATCAAAGACATAGAAGTGTCCTTTTCTTAGGACCAGGAGGTGTCTGGCCTTATCATCAGTGAAAAGTTCATCCTGACTGGGCCTAGGCAAACGAGTTGAATTGAAAAGGCGAAAATACTGGGACATATCCAGGGGATATGCATTGACCAAGTAGGCACCATACCAAGACAGAGAGGAAGGCACAAAGCGTATGAGTCTCTTGAAGGTATCAGTGTCACTTTTGGCAGGGTTCAAGTGAAACACTTCTGGCTCCAAAAGGCCAGCCCGGAGTGTCTTCAGAAACCGGATGGCAGAGACAGTCATGTTGGTCGCTCGGGTGAGCTGGTCATTATACTCAGACTTTGGATCGGGATTGAATGCCATAAATGGATTAAAGTTCAGGACAACGGAGTCTCGAGCAGTTAAGTACATATCAAACCAGGGGCCTAAAATATAAAAATAACATAAATGCAGAAGAAATGGCATCAACCTCCACAGGGTGGAGTTTCCTGACTGTATTTTTGCTCTGCAAAAATTCATGTTATAGAAACAGGATTATACAATGTGGTCTTTTGCAACTGGCTTCTATCACTTAACAATAACGTTTTTGTGGTTCACCCATGCTGTAGCATGTATCAGTTCTTCATTCCTTTTTATTGCTGACTAATGGTCCACTATATATGTATACCACATTTTGTTTATCCATTCATGAGTTGATGGACATTTGGGTTGCTTCCACTTTTTGGCTATTATGAATAATGTTGGTATGCACAAGTTTTATGTGTATATAGACATATGTTCTCAATTCTCTTGGGGATATAGCTAGGAGTGGAATTGCTAGGTCATGTGGTAAGTCTATGTTTAACCTTTTGAGGAAATACTAGGGTGTTTTCCAATGTGGTTGCACCATTACCACCAGCAGTGCATGAGGATTCCAATTTCTCCACATCCTCGGCAACATTTATTATTGCTATTGTCTGTCTTTTTGGTTGGAGCCATTCTGGTGGGTAACCATCATTGTGGTTTTGATTTGCATTTCCCTAATGTTTATTAATTGCCTTTTCTTCTTCATTCTGTTTCCTTTTTTGACTCTTAAAGGAATAAAATACAATAATACCTCACTTGCATTCATGCTAAAACATAACAGTTGTTCATTCTCATCCCATCTCCTTAGGTTTCTCTTGCTGCGTCTCCCTTCAGGGACAACATTCATACTTGACTGTCTCCCTAATATGGGGAAAAGTCTTCTGTGTACTATGTACATTTGTATACTCCCTCTTTTAGGAAATGCTCGTAAAGCAGTTAGAAATAACTATCTGTGCATGTGGACCACTCAAACTAGCCCTATGTGTTCCTGTGGATGTTTTGCTTGTAAAAATTCCAAAAGCAGTGTTTTATCAGAAAATATGTCTTCAAGTGTGGTTCCTGCCAGGATTAGCAAGCGTGGATGAACTATACAAATAAGGAGGACTGTCTTCCATTAGGGGAAATAATTTTCACATGTAAAGCACGGGAGAAAGGATTAATGGACACAAATTCATCTACTATTCATTTGTTGGTCCATTTATTCCCTGAGAATCAGCGCTGTGCCAGGCCCTGGTCTAGGGGATATAGACAGGAGCAGACATGGACTTTGATTTGGAAGAACTCTGCTGAAGGAGACAAACAGATTAAAACATAATACAATGCATTAAAATAGTAAGAGAATAAAAGTATGGGGGAGGGTAGGATATATTTGATGAAAACAAAGACATGAATTTATGCCTCTGATTCCTTCTGTAAGAATTTTAAAGACACATAAACCAATAAGGCAAAGAGAATGAGAAAGGAGGAAAGAGAAAAAGAGTGAATATCGGAAGTTGAAAAACATTGAGGTGGGGCCAGCCCGGTGGCTCAGGCAGTTAGAGCTCCATGCTCCTAACTTCAAAGGCTGCCAGTTCGATTCCCACATGGGCCAGTGGGCTCTCAACCACAAGGTTGTCAGTTCAATTCCTCGAGTCCCGCAAGGGATGGTGGGCAGTGCCCCCTGCAACTAAAATTGAACAGGGCAGCTTGAGCTGAGCTGCCACTGAGCTCCTGAATGGCTCAGTTGGTTGGAGTGCGTCCTCTCAACCACAAGGTTGCTGGTTCGACTCCCGCAAGGGATGGTGGGCTGCGTCCCCTGCAACTAGCAACTGGACCTGGAGCTGAGCTGCGCCCTCCACAACAAAGACTGAAAGGACAACAACTTGAAGCTGAACGGCACCCTTCACAACTAAGATTGAAAGGACAAGAACTTGACTTGGAAAAAAGTCCTGGAAGTACACACTGTTCCCCAATAAAGTCCTGTTCCTCTTCCCCAAAAATAAACAAACAAACAAACATTGAGTTATCTGGTAATGACTAAAACAGGCTCAAGAAAGCCAACCCTAAGCTGGCAGCAGAGAAAGCCAAGAAATAATATAATTTACACAGCAGAACCCCCAGAGGGCTCAGGAATTGGCAGCCTAGATAGATGTGGTTGCAAAAGACTATTTAATTAGACCCCTACTCCCACCCTCCACATATCCTCCCACTCCAGTAGCAGATTTAAGTTTTATTTCCTGGAGAAAGTAAAATTAGGGGACAGAAATCACACTTGAGCTCTCAAGCCTTCTTCCCTTATCCCACTCCTACAACACTAGATCAGGAAAACACCTTTTGGCAGTTTACTGGAAAAGCCTTTCCTGGGAGCCTGACCCACAGACACTAACATTAGCGACACCAAAGGAAATGGTTTAGCCAGATCATATTAGTGAAGCTGTGAATGACAAACCTCACCTTTGTCCACAAAGCTTCCAACAGCTTTTTAAGATCTCATTCATATCCAAGACAAGAGAGAAGGATTATGAAGCATCTGAAGAAAGAGGGCAAAATAAACAGGAAAAAGCAACTGGGAGACAGGCTATGAATATGAAGAGAGATGAAAACTTAAAAAAAAAAAAAAAATCACCAGATAAACTATTAAGGAGACAGAAAGCTAAACATAAGCAAGTATAAAATAATTCTTAACTTCAGAGAAAACAAAAATTTCATATGGGAAAGGAAAAACAATCCCAATGCGCTACACAACTCAGCTGACAATAGCATTTACATGATCATAATAGTGTTAACATTAAATACTGAGTTAACCAAAATTACAAATAACTACACTGTGAAAATGAGGGGATAGGAAATGTGCATGTTCTGTAGTGAGATGTCAATAGATAATGCCTAAAACTAAAAAGGTTAAGATGTAGCAATGTAAGTATGTAATTTAGAGAATGAGAACATATATCAAAAGAATTAGATAGCAGCTGAAAGTGAAAAGTAGGAAATTAGGGAAGGGTCAAGAATTTGCTGTTTTTCCTAACAATCCTGACAGAGTTATTTGATTCTTTAAACTGTGTGCATGTATAACCTTATAAAAAATATAAACTAAATTGAATGATGTGGGAACAGAGGTGGAAGCAACCAACTATAAATGAGAGGGAGAAGGACCGAAAGGTTTCATTCAAAATTCATGCTACCTGGGTCTTTTTTCTTTTCTTTTTTTTCATTGAGTATATAACTGACATAAAACATTATATTAGTTTCAAGTGTACAATATAATGATTCCATATTTGTATATTGTAATATTGTGAAATGATCACCACAAGTCTAAACATCTATCACCATATATAGTTACAAAATTTATTTTTCTTATGAGAATTTTTAAGATCTATACTCTTAGAAACTTTCAAACATACAATACAGTTATATAGTTATATAGTATTAATAATATAGTATTATTAACTATAGTCACCCCAATATATATTACATCCCCATAACTTATTTATTTTATAACTGGAAGTTTGTACCTTTCGACCCCCTTCACCCATTCCACACCCCTCCGCCTCTGGGTCTTAAAGGAAGAATTTTCCAGGTAAAAAATGGCAGTGAAAACAACATGGATAAGAATACAGAACAATGAAAGACTAATAGATTGAGGGAACAATGAGTCATTCAGTTTTGCTGAAGCATGAAGCGTGTCAGGGATAATGGTAAGAAATAAAGCTGGAGAGGGCAGTTTGGCCAGACTGTGAAGGATCTAGAATGATATACACAAGACATGAGACTTAATCCTGCATCCTTTTCAGACAGAACCGACAATTAGGTTCTGTCTTGATCCTGCTTACAGAGGAAGCAAGCCATTACTCAAGTATGGATTCCAGTCAACACCCTAGTGGAGGAGGAACTCACTCAGCCTTACTGTTTACCTCAGGAAGAGAAGATGAGACATTACGTCAATGCTTGTCCCATCAAAAACACCTTTGAGAACAAAACAGGTGAGAGATGCCTTACTTTCCATTATGGAGGGCTCTGGGAAAAATGACGCCCACAGCCCAGCCTTCTCACCTGAAATGTAGCTCGTATGTTTATTCTGCTTGTCCTGAGCAACCAGCTGCTCATGCAGTTCTTTTCCAATCCCATTTTCAAAACTCTTGCAAAATTGTTCTGTTTTCCTGAAATGGTCAAGAAAAGACAGAATCAAATCATGGCAGAAAATGATTTTTAGATTCATGGCCAAAAACTCGTACACAGAGCTTTGAGTTCCCAATATTACATCCCTAAAACCTGGGATTGAGATCAGAAAGTACCTCTTACCAGAAGGGGAATCAATCTAAAATGGATAAATCTAGGATATCTTCTTAAGATGACTGACTAGGAAGATCAATCAACATCTTATAAAACAATTTGTAATCTAAGAGGCAAGTTGGCGTGGAAAAAAGAATATAAGCTTTGGAGTCAAAAACAGCCAAGTTTGAACTCCAGCTCTGTCACTTTTAAACTGTGATTTTGGACAAGTTACTTGATCTGAGTCTTAGTTTCCTTATGTGTAAAATAGAGGTAACATACCACCTTAAAAGATTAAAACACATTTATAGAGCTAAGGATTTAGGATAGTTTGAAACATAATACTTAATAACTTGTAGCTATTAAATTATTACCATATCAAGAGAAGCTTCAAGTGACTAATAGGAATATTTACAAGCAGAAGACCAGATTATAAACAATTCATCTATGTTTTTCCATGATTGTCCAGTGAAGGACTCTGTGATTCTAATGACAATGCCAGTTATCTGCACAAAAAAATTCCCATTACGGAAAAAGAGTACTACACTAGGATATAAGAGCTTAATGCAATGCACTTTTTGACAATATGCAGTATTATTTTCCAATTCCATGCTGTATTAGTTTCCTAGGACTGCCATAACAAAGTATCACAAACTGGATGACTTAAACCAACATAAATTTATTCTCTCACAGTTCTGGAGGCTAGAAGTACAAAATCAAGGTGTTGACAGGACCATAGTCTCTCTGAAAACCCTAGGGAGGAATCTAGCCCATGCCCTTCTCTTAGCTTTTGGTGTTGCCAGTTATCCTCAGCATTCCTTGGCTTGCTGATGTACTCCCTCCAATCTCTGCCCCATCATCACATGGCAGTCTCTTTGTCTCCTCTTCTTGTAAGGACACCAGTCACATTACATTAAGGACCCATCCTACTCCCATCCATCATAACTAATTACATCTGTAACTACCTTATTTCTAAAAAAGGTCACATACTGAGGTTCTAAAAAGAGCACGAATTTTGGGAGCACACTATCCAACCCAGTACGCATGCTCACCAAGCAAACTTCTGGTCTGCCATATGCTCTCAATGGACCTCCCTACCAAGAGCACATGCCTTCTGCAAATGACAAGCACCAGCTAACCTCCCAGGTACACCTGCCAAGATACAGTACAAATTTGGCATTCTGGCTGATAAACCATCGTCTACTCAGTCTGGTTGGAGAGACTTGGTCAGCCCTTCATGAATGAAAATCTATTTCCTGAATTTACAAATGTAGAGACTAGGTTCCAGGTTCCTGGAGACCCAATCAAATCACAGATCTACCACTACTTGTCAGCCTCTTGAACCACCCAACTATGGTCATTCAGCATTTACCTGAACTGCTCATCATCTAAGAGAGGCTTCTGTGCACTGAGGTATCTCCTAATGGTGTCTTCAAGTTTGGGAATAGGTAGCCTGAGGAGAGAGCAGGGTCAATGTAAGTAAGAGTGACAATATGTGGAACATGTTAATTAGCTTCACTACCCAAACTAATAAACTGATTACTGGATCATTTCCATCCAAAAAAATTAACAACGGGAAGCCACTGACAAATCAGAATTTATGGATTTACTAATATACGTATCAATGATAACTATACTTTTAAGTAAAATAACTTTTTAATGTATTAGTGATGAATTTCATAAGTTAAATTAGTAAATATACTAATAGATTCAAAATGGGGAAGGAGAAGCTGCCTGAAGCCTTCCTGTTTCCTGGTCACAATTATAATACCTGTGTTAATCCTGTATTGACACTGAATTGAATTCTACCCTTAGTTTGAACAACTGCATTTTCCTCCCCCAAGATTTAAAAAAAAAAAAAAAAAAGAAAGAAAGGAAAAACAAAGTTCTATTTTTTTTCTTGTGCATTTTACATCAGAGATTCATACAAAAGTCCAAGGGCCAGCCAAATATGGGGTCAACCATCAAGCCATGCCCAGCCACGCGGGATCCTATGAGGAAGAACCAGCCCTTACCGTGAGCTTACTTACTCATTGGTACCTACCAGTAGAGTCCCAGTGATGGCTACGGTGGTGAAGTTACTGGGCCACAGTGAAATGGAAACACATGGGACAGTATGGTGAGGTGTACTTTGTTTTTCATGTCAATAATTTTATTAAAAGATATATCCCCTAGTACCAAAACTTAAAATTAACACTGATACAGTCAAAATATCTACAAATAGCAGCCATTTAGGAACAATGGAAAGTTATCTATAAAATGTAGTTTAAAACCCGTACTATAAGACATATTGTGGCTTTTCTGTTTATTTTCAATGCATATTATTCCAAAATATGATGTAAAAAATGTGATTTATTTATAGCCTTTATGAACTTAGGCTGCACTGAGGAATCATTCATAATACTTCAACACTGTAGATCCCCTTACACTCATGAGCTTACACAGAAAACCCAAACATTACCTCTACTACCTCATCGTTACAAAGTTAGCCACTCACTTTTCTCAAGACTTGGTTTTGACACAGTAGGGACATTAATGGAAATTTACCTTCTTTTTAAACAAAATTCAAAATTAGAGTCAATGGCAGTTTTGTAAAAACAGTGCTTATTAAAAAGCTTCTGGAGTATTAACTCTAGCCTGAACTTACTTCAGTGGGGTAAGTTTTCAGAGTGATGATTTATATTTTAATCATTAATACAGTAGAAACTGAATTTTCTCAATGGCATTATAATTAGGCAGTATAGATTCTGTATAAAAATTTTATCATGGACACAAAACCACCTGTTTTCTATAAAAAATATTAAGGATAACCTAATGACTATGCCAAACTTACCAGGTCTATATTTTTGTCTTATATAAAATGCTTTCAATGTAAATGCCAAATAGCAATATAGCCCACATCACTGCATTACCTAATACTTGGAGACGATGGCCACAGTTATAAAGTTATTGGTTCACAGTGAAATGAAAAAACAGGAACAGTACAGTAAGCTTTTCACAAAGCTAAATTTGGTTAATTTAGAAGTCCGTCCTTAATTCTGAGACTGTCCCCTTTTTTTTGGATGGGGGATGGGAGTCATTAAAGGTCCTTTCAAGAAATACTGTTGGAAAAAAAATGTTGATAACCATCAGATAAAGCCCTGATTAGTACCATTTTTCAATTTCTGTAAATCTCCCACTAGGCCCATTTCAAGCTATCAACATGAAGTCACTGAATGTGGAGCTGGGAGGAAATGCACAGGTGGCTCATGATCATGGTGATGTACAGAGAGGGACACTCACTGCTCATTAGGATTCTTCCTCTGAAACCTCTAACCTCCGCTGGCAGAAGGGCCAGCACAGAATAGGTACTTACTAAATGTATGTCGAATGAATTAGTTGATTGCTCCTTCCTTTAACCCCCTACCCATGCCAGGACGCTGCGGTCTTCTCTATCGCATTTAGTGGTATTTAATGTATTTATGCCTCTTTCCCCCATCAGACTGCAGGCTGTGAGATCCTTAAAGGATGTAGAAAACAGAATTAGAAATTCTTTCCTCCTGCCCTGTTGGTTTTGACATCATCTTCTAAGTCTCTTTTCCCTCATTATGTCCTCTTGCCCTAAACGTGCATGTTTTCTCAAGACTGGTTCCTCTGCCCTCTTCTGACTGTATCCTCTGTCAGTCAGTGTCTCTGCTCTGACACATACACAGGCTCCTCCAAGCAGGTTTGAGAGAGAAAATTGAGTATAAGGGAGTATGGTCCTGCCAACTGTAGATTTATTCTTTGTTTCAGGACAACGTGGTATTCTGGAAAAGCATAAGCTTTGAAGCCTGACAAACCTGAATTCAAATTTTAAACAAGTCACTTTTCAGAAGGTAGATTAGTGGTTACCAGGAGTGGGAGGGGGGATAGGGAGTGACTGCTAATGAGTACGGGTGAGTTAGTAGATGCAAGGCTGTGTGAGCAAGTCATCTAACCTAAATGTGGGGATGATAATACCTTTCTCTCAGGATTGTTAAAATTAAACATCCTGATATAAAGCACTTAATACAAAGTCTGGCACATAGTAAGTACTCAGTAGATATTCACAAGTACTATAACCGCTTTAAACAAACATTTGTTGCATATATAGGATGTGTTAAAGACAACTATTGTGTTGTGTGAGTGTGGAGGTGGGCGTGACAGTGCCTGAGTAAGGGAAGCTTCACAGAGGAGGTGACATTGAGTTGGATTTGAAGATCACCAAGTCAGAGGAACAAGGGAAGGACAGAGCAGAAGGCTGAAAATGCACGGTATGTTCAGAAATTTGGAGGAACTTATTGTGGGCCCAGCCCAAAGGACAGAATCACCATTTGGGCCCTAAGTTATTAGAACTGGACTGAAGTGTGTGTGTTTGGTGGGTGAGGAACCCATTATGTCTTTAAAAAATATGTATCGGGTACCATTTTAGACATAGTTGATCCACAATAAATATCAATGATATGTCTTTGTTTTTCTTTTAATCCCTAATCACTTTATGATAACTGGCGTTCAAGATACAATGGGTAGGTTCTCTAGAATTCAAATGGGAACCAGGTGAGGTCCGAGTTACCAAGATATGGAGAATAATAGATAGAAATAGTAATGTTCTGGACCCCAAAAGCATGTCCTTCAGATAAATTGTCTTGACATCCAGGATTAGTTTACCCCAATGATAACTATATTGCGTAAAAATACACAAGGCTTTTTAGCTGTGTTCTTGCAGAAAGAATTTTTATCTACTGAGTACTTACTATTGTAAGACTTTATACTAAGTGCTTTATATCAAAGTATTTCATTCTAGCAATCCGGAAACAAAGACAGTTTTACCAATCCCAATTTTTAGGTTAGATGACTTGCTCACAGCCATGCAGCAAGTAAGAAGTGTATTAAAAATCACATCTGTCAAACTCCTGGTCTCATGATCTTAACACCATGAAATGGGGCTTTCCACTTACCACATTATATCTAAACTGTTTACCTGTCAAATCCCCTCACCCACTGCTATATGGTAAGCTCCTCACCATGACTGATTGGTCTCTAAATCCATGAGTAGGTAAGGGTGATCCATAACTTTGTCTTCTCAGGACTTTCAGTTTTATATTCTGAGGTTAACTGTTCACTGTATATAAATATAGCCCTTAAAAAATAACACCTAATGGAACTGTATACCTTAAAATTGTCAAAATGGTAAATTTTGTTATGTATATTTGACCACACCAATAAAGAACAAAGAAAAAAAACAAAACATCTGAAAAACAAGCAAACGACAGTGCAAAGGTTCCTAGAAAAAAGTGAGTCCAGATCCAGTAAAGACGGCAGAGTAAATAAAGGCTGTGCTTAGCTCCTCTCATGACCATATCAAAATTACAACAAAACAACAGAACAACCTTCATTGAAAATCATCTGAAGTCTAGCTGAACCAAAGCCCTACAACAAAGGACATACAGAAGAAGCCACCTAGAGACCGGTAGGAGGGGCAGAGACACGGAACAGGCTGGTCCCACACCTGCATGTGACCATTCAAAATCGGGAGGGATATTTCCTGAAGAGCGAGGGGTTCCAGACCCAAACCAGGCTCCCCAGCCCAGGGTCTCAGTGCTGGGGAGAGAAATCCCCATAACTTCTGGCTGTGAAAACAAGCACAGATTGTGGCTGAGTAAGACGGAGGGCGGCTGCACTCCCAGATGGTCCTTTTAAAGGGCCCACACACAGACTTACTCACTGGTGGACTCCCTCACTCTGAGCTCCAGTGGGAGCCAGGGACATACAGGGAGCAACTGAAGTATCTGCTTCAGGACATGGGCTGGAGGGGCAGCTTTCCCCTGATGGAGGAGCTGGGGGAAGCCATTGTTTCTCTGTTAGGCCCTCCCCTCTCCCAGTGTGCAGACACACAGTGGCGGCTGCCGCCATATCTGAGTCTCCATCAACCTGGCTAAACCATTCATTCACCCTGATTCCCTGAGACCCCACCACACCCAACTTTTGGGTCCACCCAAGCCATTTCCAGTGGCTTTTCCGAATAAATGGCTTGTCTTGGCTCATGCTGCGGACTTTACTAAAATTTCTCAAAGGTTCACAAAAACCCAACAAGCAGCTTTTGGCTTTGGTGTATCCCGTACCTTTGGCTGAGCAGTCCTAAGCTTCGCACTAGTGACAGCCAGCCGTGGTATGCAGCTTGGCCTCTCGAGGCACCTCCAAGCCAGCACAGTTAGCAGCCATCTGTGGATTGCTCTGTGGCTCATGCCAGGTGGCCCTGGGAAGAATACAGGCTGCAGCTGAACTTGGCTTTTGGTAGGGCCCCTTCCAGGAGGCCCTGGGGCTGGCACACCCCATGGCCAGCTTCGGACCCAGCCAGAGCATCATCTGGCTGCCTCTGGGGACGACACACACAAAGGGCTGACTAGGTAGGCACCAGAGCCCTGCTAATGCGAATCCTGCTCCACAGGGTCAGACCTGGCACAACAGCTCCTCCATTATATTTACAGCCAGTCCTCACAACCAATCAGCCCAAGGGTCAATCTCTCCCACTAAAGTGCAAACAGCAACCAAGGCTCAACTACAATGGGAGGGCACACACAACTCACACAAGTAACTCACCTGGAGTACCTGGCTCAGGTGACCAGGAAGGCTGCGCCACCAAGCCCCACAGCACACCTACTACATAAGGCCACTCTACTAAAACTGAGAGGCATCGTAGTCCTACCCAATATTAGAAACAAACCCAAAGAGGCAGCCAAAATGGGAAGACAAAGAAACATGTCCCAAATAAAAAAACAGAACAAAGCTCCAGAAAAAGAACTAAACAAAATGGAAACAGGCCACCTACCAGATGCAGAGTTCAAGACACTGGTTATAATGATGCTCAATGATCTGAGAGAGAACTTCAAAGAGATAGGAAACATAAAAATAGGGATAGAAAACATAAAAAAGAACCAGTCAGAAATAAAAAATACAATAACTGAAATGAAGACTAGATTAGAGGGAATCAACAGGTTACAGGAAACAGAGGATCAAATCAGCAATTTAGAAGATAAGGAAGCAGAAAACACCTAATCAGAACAACAAAAAGAAAAAAGAATCCAAAAAAATAAGGATAGTTCAAGGGGCAAAATCTGGGACAACATCATGTGTACCAACATTCACATCATAGGGGTATCAGAAGAAGAGAGACAGCAAAGAATTGAAAACCTATTTGAAGAAATAATGATGGAAAACTTCCCTGACCTGGCAAAGGAAATAAATACACCAGCCCAGGAAGCACAGAGTGGCCCAAATAAGGTGAACCCAAAGAGGCCCACACCAAGACACATCATAATTAAAATGCCAAAGGTTAAAGTCAAAGAGAGAATGTTAAAAGCAGCAAGAGAAAAGTAGTTAGTTACCAACATGGTAAGTCCCATAAGACTGTCAGTCAATTTCTCAACAGAAACTTTGCAGCCAGAAGAGATTGGCATGAAATATTCAAAGTGATGAAAGGCAAGGACCTACAACCAAGATTACTGTACACAACAAAGCTATCACTTAGAATTGAAGGACAGATAAAGAGCTTCCCAGACAAGAAAAAGCTAAAGGAGTTCAATACCAAACCAGAATTAGAAGGAATCTTAGAAGGACTTCTCTAAGACGAAAAAAAAAAAAAAAAATCAAACATATGAATAATGGCAATAACTACATATCTATCAATAATTATTTTTAATATATGGATTTAATATTCCAATCAAAAGACACGTGGCTGAATGGATAAGTAAACAAGACCCTTACATATGCTGCCTACAAGTGACTCACTTCAGATTGAAAGACACACACAGATTGAAAATAAAGGGATGGAAAAAGAAACTTCATGAAAATGGAAATGAAAAACCAAAGCTGGGGTAGCAATACTTATACCAGACAAAATAAACTTTAAAACAAAGACTATAACAAGAGACAGAGAAGGACCCAGTAATCCCACTTCAGGGTATTTATCCGAAGAAAGCCAAAATGCTACTTGCTCCTTCGAGGGGAGGTGTGCATCCATATGTTCAGTGCTGCATTATTTACAAGGGCCAAGATGTGGAGGTAGCCTAGGTGTCCATCATTGGAAGAAGGGATAAAGAGGAGAAGGTACACATATATATAACGGAATATTGCTTAGCCATGGAAGGGAATGTGTTCTTGAAATCTGTGGTGGTGGCATGGATGGACCTGGAGGGTACGGTGCTGAGTGGAGTGTCGACAGAGAAAGACAGATGCAACTGATAACAAAATAAACAAGCAAACAAGACAGAAACAGAGAACATTTTCATGGTTGCTGGATGGGAGGGGAGTTTGCGGGTTGCCGAAAAAAGGGAAGGGATTAAGAGTACAAATTGGTTGTTACAAAGTAGTTGTTGGGAGGTAGGGTATAACATAAGGAATACAGTCAATATTTTAATAACTATGTATGGTGTCAGATGGATACTAGATTTGTTGGGGTGACAGATGGGAGGAGGTTGGGGGACAGGGTAAAAAGGGTGAAAGCATTAAGTACAAATTGGTAGTTACAATAGTCACAGGGATGTAAAGCATGGGGAATACAGTCAATAATATGGTAAAAACTATAGAGCTAGGTGGGTACTAAACTAGTCAGGGGGATTACTTCTTAAATTATATAAATGTCTAATCACTATGCTGTATACCTAAAATATAATATTGAATGTCAACTGTAATTGAAAAATTTAAAAAGGGGTAGGGGAAGGCGAAGGGGAATAAGAGGTTCAAATTTCCAGGTATAAAACAAGTAAGTCATGGGGATGTCATCTACAGCATAGGGAATATAATCAATAATATTGTGATAGCATGGTACAGTGTCAGATGGTTGTTGGACTTATCATGGTGATCACTTCTTTAGCTATATAAATGTTGAATGATTATTGTGTACACCTGAAACTAATATAATATTGTATGTTAGCTATACTATTTTAATAAAAATCTTTAAAAAAAAAAAGTGAATCCAAGCTGACTTGGTCAATAGGTAGCAGTGATATGCTAGGAACAGGAAGAGGGAGGGAGGGAAGAAGGGATATCCAGTTGGACCACCTGATACAAAGGGACTAATCCTTCCCCTTGCCAACTAATTAGGATAGTTCCCTATTTTTGGCATCTTATCTCACGTTACCCTCACAATGGCTCAATGAAGTATGAGTTAGTTCCATTCCTACCTTACAGGTAAGAACTGTAGCTCAAAGAATTGAACTGAATTGCCTGAAGTTACAGAGTGTAAGATCCAAACTCTGAAACTAAATTCTACCAGACTTCAAAACCAAGGCTTTTCACTAAGTGTGACATCAAAATCAGTGTCAAAGACAACACATTTTACCAGTCTAGGATCTCAGAGATAAAGGGACTCTCATTTTATCTAACTCCCACTTTACAGCTGAGGGAATGGAGGCCTGGGGGGAGGGATAGTCCTTGTTTAATGTTATACATGGGTGATGACTCAGTGCTATTGTCTGTAGCTTCAGATTCCTACAGATTTTTTGCTGTGTGCTGGAGGAAATGATCTTGAATATCCTTCCCAGCTTCCCAATTCTAAAATGGAGAAAATCCCTCTGATCTTAAACCTGGGTGGAACCTAGGCCTGGCAGAAAGTCAAAGGCCATCTGCCTGCTGGGCTTGGCAAGTAAAGGAAGGTTCTGTCATTCTCACCTTTCCCCCACATACAGGCCGCTGGGCTTGGCAAGGGAAGTCAGGTTCTGTCATTCTCACCTTTCCCCCACACACAGGCCATCAAGGAGGAGGCAAGTCCAAGGCTTATCCCACAGGCACAAGATACTTTTTCTTCCTCTCTCCCTTCCTCCTGCCAAATTTAAACAGTGGGCTGGACAATCTCATTTTAATTTGTTTTAGATGTCTGCATTCTAATTTCTCAAGTTATCACTTTGGATAATCTTCCTGAGACAGTGGGGGGTGGGCAGTGATGACAGTGGGTTAAGGGGTTCCTGGATGTGGAGAAAAACAGCAACTTAATAGTTGGGGGTGATGCCTGTGATGGAATCTTGTTCTATTCATAGAGTAGGGAGTGCTGGCCTCCAGCCCCTGGACTGGGAGATCTCTGATGGCAGTTTGGAGAGAAAAGAAGTGAGAAGAAGCTTGGAGACGCATTTAGAATGTCGCACCAGGAAGTAGCTGGTGAGTAGAGAAGGTAGTCTAGTTTTAGGGGGCGAATTTGGGGAAATGTCTAACATTGGAGAAAGGCAATCCGGCAGCTCAGATGAAGGCTGGGAGTTCAAAGGCTGGGATTAAGGAAAATACTGGGTGAGGAAAGGGGAGACGAAGACTTACTGGGACTGTTTTCATAGGGGAAGTAGATTCCAGGTGAAGTGTTTTAGAAGTTGGGGGTAGCCAGCCTATGGGGAGGAGGAATAGACAGAATTTGGGTGGGCTCTGGATCTACTTTGAGGAAGAATTTGGGAGGGTACTGAGGGTGGTATCTAGAATTCTGTGAAGGTGAGCTGAAGTTGCAGGGGTAATGTGGGTAAGGGAGGATATTTTAGGGGGCTGTTGAAGAAGGTTTGGTAGGGGTGAAAGGTTTCCAGATGAAGCCTAGAGTTAGAATGCTGAGGACCTGGGGGAAGGTAAGGTGAACACTTGAGTGTGCTTGGGAGACTGATGGGGCGCTGAAAGAACCGTGTTGTTGGCATGGGGAGTGGGCTGAGGGTTCTGAGTAACAGATGAAGACGGTGGAGTGTCGGGAGAAGTTGAAGGAGGGTAACTTATGTATCAGGAATTGGCCTGTCCATATTCTGGGCAGGAATGTAGGGGAGTCGTGAAAGCACTTCAGGGGACACCCTAATTGGAGAGGTTAGAGTGGTGCTGGAGATACCGTATGCAGATTGGATATTTTTCAGGGAAAAATGTGAGAGACTCTTAGGGTATCTGGTGGAAATGGAGTTATTGGAGAGTTTAAGGGTTCAAGATGGAGAATCTGAGAGAGCTATGGGGCGTTCTGGAAGAGAATTTGCGCCCTTCTGAGGTTCCTGTGCCAGGAGATTCTGAAAGTGACAGGACTTCAGACGGGGATTTGGCAGCGTCCCAGGTAGGGGTCTGGGGGCAGGAGTGGGCTCAGTAGAAGAGTCGTGACTGGAGTGAGGTTGGGACTGATCCTGGGCTGGCGGTGGGCAGCGGGGACCCGGGCTCACCTGGGCAGGCTGTCCTGGTAGTGCATAGTGGGCACGATGCTGCGCTGCAGGTACTGGCCCGGCCCGGAGCCGGCGCTGAGGGGCCGACGGGGTGCTCCTGGGCCAACGGCAGGGCCCCGGAGCCAGGCGCGCAGCAGCAGGCGGGCCACCATCGTCCCGGGAGGCTGCGGCGGCAGAACGCCGGGAATAGGGAGTTTTAGCGTGTAAACCCAAGCCACGGCCCTCAGGGAGTCCTGACGCCGCGTCAGGAACTCCCTCCCAGTTCGCGTCGCGCCGCAGAGCCATTTCCGGCCCGCCAGCCCCGCCCACGGAAGGGCCGGCCCACAACCCCCCGCGGGCCTTGAGGGTCCAACCCACTTCCCCACCGGCAGGGCCGCCAACTACCGTCTTTGCTGGTCGCCCTTCAGCTCCCGAAGCATCGGGAAACGGAGCTCCGAAGCTGCTCCCTTTTCTTTGGGAGCAAGATAAAAACGAGTTGAAGAAAAAGAAAAGCCACAAAAAGCTTTTGGAATCATATAAGCCTAAATTTGATCCAGGCTCTGTGCCTGGGAGACCATGGGCAAAATTTTAAACCTATACTCCTTATCTGAGAAATAGAGAAATAGGATCGTTCAGCGTACCTCCCACGATCCTGAATATAAAATTAGATAGTAAGTACAGTGCCTGGCGCTGTAGGCAATAAATGGTGGCGATTGTTGTTAGCAATTCGTGATGTTGGCTGAGAAGATATCTGACATGATTAACGCCTCACAACTTCCCTGCGACCTCAACTGAGCCGGTGTTAGAGAAAATGTGTGCTGAAGCCGGAAAAATGGAGTCTCCCATCCAGCCACTTTTGTGCAGAAAGCCCCTTTAGAGCAGGGTCCCTTTTGCTTGAACATCCTTTCTCAGCTTGAACATTTGCAAAGACAGGAAGCTCACCTCTGGCTCTAGCTAGTCTTCCATGCTCAGTGGACCACATGAGGCTGCCTATCACCACCACACATCACCTCCAAGGTTCCTTCCAACTCTGACTCTAAGATTATACAAGTTGAACAAAGATCCATCATCCCTCACCCATCACAAAACAAAACTACCATGCGTCAATCCCTGCTCTCAGCTTCATCTGAGGATTAAGTAGGTGCTGCTACCATTTTGCAGAAGAAAGGGAGGTAGGTATCAAAAAACATAAAATCTTGCTGTCTGGCTTGAGGTACAGAATTCCATTCTGGGAACAGCCTTCCCTTAGCTCCAGCTCTCAATCATGGCCCCCATTTTGTCTGTGTCTGTCCCATAACTGCCTAAGCAGTGCCAGAAGCTGGAGCACACCAGAAAGAGCACTGGACTGGGAGTCAGGAGACCTGAGTTTTGGTCTCAACTCTGTCCTTATCTTGTTAGATAACCCCTGGTTGGACAGGAAGATCACTGGCCAGCTTTGACACCCATTCAAGTGATGACTACAAATCCTTCAGAATTGCACGTGAAACTCAAAAATACTGAACATCTAATCCTCTTCCCTTGATACAGAACAGACAGAACTGACCCAAGTCTAAAACATCAATGCCAATTGCCTGCCCTGTTTAGGGCCAGAGGAAGAATATCAAATCCTTTCTGAAAAATATCATTCCACCAAATCCAGACAGTTTTCAAAGCTTGTAAACCTGAAGCAATCATCAGGAGCTATGCTAAGGGGATCAAAGGACCTGAGAGAAAGTGGAAGAACAATTCTAGAGACAGAGGGCTAAGGAATAGTGTCCATCCAATATAACAGCTAAAAGAGGGGCTCAAAAGCTTTCTGTTAGTACATAGCTGATAGGAACAAACCTAATGGGAAGGCCGGTGTCCAAGTCCTTCTAATTCTGTCCAAGACCCCCACCTGTTTCTCCACTTCCTATCATGTCACCCTAAGTACCCTATGCCATAGTAACACTTGCACTACTCAGCATTCCCAGAATTTGTCCTTAGTCCATGCCTTTCTTTTTTTTTAAATTGGTCCCTCTGTCTGGAATGTTCTTTCTATTCATCTCTGCCTAGTACATTCTGACATCCTTCAAACCCCATTTCAAAACTTGTAACCTCTATGAAGTCTTCATTAACCTTCACCCTTCCTCCTTCCCACAAGAACAAATTCCTCCCTCTGACTCCACAGCACTTTTCGTATTTCTTTAATGTTATATATGTAAAACATAACTATATTATGATTTATTAAATTATCAGTTCATCTCTCACAATCAACTTTGAGGCCCTCTAATGCAAGGAATCTTGTTTTCCTTTACGTACCCAGATGTCTAGCACAGGGCCTATCACCAATAGGTGCTTTCCTTCTTTTTCCTTGGGATGGCCCCAATGAGTGTGTGTGAGTGTGTGTGCGCGCACACTCTGGGTTAGTAAAAACCTCATGGAATTCAACCGCACAGAAACCTCAGTTTTTTTGTGTTTTTTTTTTATGATTGTATGAGGAAAGAACAAATGATGATAAAAGGAGCTGATTTCAAGAATTTGGTAGTATTTTTAAAATCACACACAACTTCCGGCTCCATGGTATGAGATTAGTGCTTCTGAATGGTGACCCAAAGGCAATGCAAAATTCCTCACCAAAGATGATGAGCATCTGCAGATAGCACAATAAAATTATGGCCTTTAGAACAATTTAGGTTTGAAATAAAAGAAGCGGCTGGTCAGTATAAACATTCTTGTTATTCACAGTTAACAGATTATCTGAGAAAGGCTAAAGGGACAGACACCTGGAGAAGTAGGAAGGATGGATACAGACAGCTGTCAGGGTATCTATCTGTCTAATATCATATCACATATCATATCATATCATATTATATATCATATGTGTAAGCCACTGGAATTGGGTTATTCTGTCAATAGCAGTCAAACCAATTCCTAATTGATCACTGTTCCTTGGAGTATGAGGCATTGCCTCACAAACTTTCCATAGGTATAGTCCATGAAACAACAGATGGACAAATGTATGGCCGTAGAGATCAATTTGTAAGCCACTCTTAGTTCTAAACAGGAGCCACAGTAGTCAGAAGGCCAACTTTGAACTTAAGATAATCAGAGAACTTACCCAAATGAAGGTAGAAGCCACACTGAAACCTCATCCCTCTGTGAAACATGGATGGAGTTATCAATTAACTCTACAGGGCAGTAGCTTGAGATACAGCGGGCTGAGATGGGGTGACCCTTTAAAGATGGGCAAGACTGGAGCAAATTTGAAGGCTGAGAGGAAGGAGCTGGTGGGAATGCAGAGATTAAAGAGAGCTGGAAATTAATTGATATGGAAAGTCCTGGAGGAAATGAGAGGGAATGTAATGGAGGAAGAGGTGTGTCTTTGAAAGAGAGACGACAGGGATGGGTCAAGGTAACCTCATCACTCATCTCGCCATCTGCTCCATATCTGTACTTCTGCTATTGCTGCTTTGCTTCCATTATCCTATCAGCTCCAAGACCGTGTTGGGAAAAGCTGGGCACCACATCTGGGTACCTCTCAAACTGTCTGAGAATCCTCAGGTTGGGGACTCTAGCTCCCCAGTTTCCATATCTGGGAATATAGAGCTAATGGCAGCAAGGACTGAATTCTGGGTCCCTTCAAGGCCATGCCGATCCACTCCATACACCAACTAAGAGGGATGCCCCCAACCTTCCCAGTGTTCATATAGGGTTCCTATCTTCTGCACCCTGTGGGCAGCAGCAGCAAGAGTACCTGGCATGAAGTCAGATAGACCATGTTCTCCTCTGTACTTGTCATGTGACCTTAAACAAGTCACTTTATTTCTGAGCCTCAGTTTCCTTTGTTAGTAAAATTGGACTAATCCTTACATTGATTCCTCCTCAAGTTTATGTGAAAGGAATTTGCAAACTGCTTCATGTAGGTATGAATTTTTAAGTTATTGCAGGAACCAGGTCTTCCGAGTCCTATAAAATCTACTTCCTTCATATCTTTTCTATTCCTTAACTGGATTACTATAATAGTCTGTGACCACTTGCCCTGTTTCCAGTCTAGGTCCCCTCTAGTCCTCTCCATCATGCTCAGTATAATCTTCCTAAACCACAAACCTGGCAAAAACAACAATAATAATAAAATGCCGAGGGCTAACATTTACTGTGTGTTTGTTATTTGCCAGGTATTTGGAGTCTTCTTAAAACCTAGACTGCAGAATGAAGATCAAACTCCTTAGCCTCGCACCCCTTCATGACATTTTTCCTAATGTCTTTTCTAACCTATGAATAGTTATTTACCTCTCCCATGGGTGGACCCAAGTCTTTCCTAACATGTTATGTTATTTTATACTTATGTTTGTTGTTCTAACTTAGTCCCATTCATCCTTTAAACTTGGTCCTAACTTTACATCCCACGGAGATGTCTTCCATGCCCTTGACCAAACAATCTGGCTGAATCCTCACACCCTGTGTCCTGGGCTCCCACATAGAACACTCCATGCCCAGCATTTAGTATATGCTTTGTCATTGCTGGTTCTTTTGTTTGTCCTTCTCACCAAATTCAAAGCCTGGCTCACTGTAGAAGCTCAACAAATATCAGCTGATTGAATGAATCAGAATTAGCTGGAGAGCAGATTTAAGAAGAATACTTGCCCTGGGTGAGCACCAGAATCATCTGGGTTGCTTATTAAAACTGTAAGTGCCTGAGCCCCTCCCATGGAAATTCTGATTCAATAGATCTAATGTAGAGAGAGGCTGGGAGTCCACACTTTACAATGCAAATATGTAATTCTAATGCATTAAGATCATTGGTTAAGATCCCTGTGCTATCCCTTTGCTGTTCAAAGTGCAGTGGGTAGGCTGGAATCACCCCAGAGCTTATTAGAAATGCAGACTCTCAGGCACCACCCTAGGGCAACGGAAACAATCTGCATTTTAACAACATCCCCAGATGATTCATAGGTACAGTAGATTTTGAGAAACACTGGTCTCTTCCACGGGACCAGTACCAGCTACCTCATACTAACAAGGAACATTTGCCAGTGACATTTGTCACTTTGTAATTTATAAAACACATTTCAAATAGTGAAAGGAAAGCAACCAAAAATTGAGTGCTACCCTCTGCTGTGTGCTGTACCTATGTTATCTCATTTAATCCTCACAACAATCCTTTGAGATAGGCATGGGTCACAGCAGGTGTTCCCAGAACTCTGAGTTTGACCAATGCAATCTACTGAGGATGGGCTTTCAAATCAGATATATGTAAGACACCCTGCCAAGCCAGAGCAAGCTTGTGACTGTGACTAAATTCACTCGATTTGCAGGTACTTTCCTGAAAGGTCACCATATTGTCATTCACATTTGTTTAGGCCCAGAGGCCCCAAGATGCTTTGGCTCAATTTCAGAGTGCCACTTACAGTCAATCTGTTACCATGTGTTTGAGGACTTGCCAAATGGCGTGCAACCAATGCCCCTCTGTGATGTATCTAATATCAGGTTACCAGAATTTCCATTTACCTCACGTGGCTTCTTTGATTATGCTGAGAGGAGCAGTCCTGAACCGTGATCTATAGATCACCCACACTGTACTTTAGAGACTCCCTGCTAATTTGAAAGTGTGATATGAGATACTAAGAAAGGCTAACTTTACGTGTACAACTTCAAAATAATGCAACTCTCCTGAATTAAAAAAATCCATCCGTTCCCACAATTTCATAGCTGACTATCCAAGTAAATTGTGAACGGTGTTTACATTCTCGCCACACGGTGGCGCCACATTAGCCGGTAAACAAATCCTTGCTGGGTTTGTCAGTATTGTCTGAACCAGGCTGTGGTGTACACGCAGCAGAATATCTTCTATAATTGTGGTGGCTTTTATTTAGTTTTTGTGTTTTAAAATCTCTTTAAATATCTTACAATAATGTCATCCAAATATTCCATTAGCGGTGGTGCTACTAAGAGTGCTGAAACCACTACTGAAAATCAATTACAATGCAAGGCTGGATGTGATAAAACTCCATGACATGCTGTTGTTTAACTAGCAGAGAGGATGCCATACAATATTAGAGCTAATACTGGGAATATAGAAAGCAAAGTATGCTACAGAAGCTGTAGATTGATGTTGTCCTAGAATACGTTTCCCTAAGAAATATTCCCAAGGAGAAATGAGCACTGAATAATGGGCACTTGGATTCCTGTCCTGAGTGGAAAGGATTTGTTTATTTCGCGTAATCACCCACATGCTGGGGGATCCCTAAAGACAAAGACTATGGCTTAGCTGCTGTTTTGTTTAGCAGTTAGGCCAATGGACTATTGAGTATGACCATATGGGTTCAAATCCTGCTCCCACTACTTCCCAGTAGTGTGATCTTGGGCAAGTCATTAACTCTCTGATCTTATTTCTTCATCTAAAACAGTCACATAATAGCACCCAGCTCATAGGGTTGTTGTGTGGGAGCTAAATGGAAACAATCCAGTAGGGACTTAGCACAGTGCCTGGGACAGAGTAAGTGCTCATTAAATGGCAGCCATCCTTCCCTGAGCATCACTGTTAGCCCAGCTCAGGGCTGTGACGAACCCCCAGGAGAGGAAGAGTTCCAAACACCAAGACAATTCTTTTCCCTTCATCTCTCTTCATATCTGACACATAACTGACCGTGCTTGTCCTGAAAAATCTCTGTTATTCAGTTCTTTGTCAATCTCATTTTGAAATCTGTGGGAAAACTTTTGAGTTTTCCTGAAATCAAAGGAAGGGCTATGCTAGCCCTGTGAATCAAGGCTGGCAGAGTCTTCAGCGACCTGTCCCTCCCCTTTGCTATGTCCACTCCTCCTTCTCAGGGCTTGTCTGACTGCTGTCTCACACCCTTGGTGCCTTCACAAGGACCTGCTGCCTGAGACACAAAACCCTGCGAGCCATGCCCAGAGTTCTCCCTATCCCCCCCATCAAAGTGCAGAGAGCTCACTTCATTAGAGACTCCTCTTCCTCTGGAGGACCTCTTGTTATGTTTGGGGAACAGGATATTGCAGGAATGAGTACAAGGATGGTAAATGCAAGAAGGGGATTATAGGTACACTTCTCCCTCTCTTTGGAGTGGCATTTCGGTGGTAAGATTTGCAAGGGAGCAATTTTGAGAGCTGGAGGAGGGGTTGCTTCTGGGATCACTAAAGTAGCTAGGCAGCCCCAGAAGAAGAAGAGCAAGAGGGTGACTCCTTAGAGCGTCATCTCTGCCGGGGTTCAGAACCTTTTTACTTGTTCCCTATCAACCTCCTGTTCTGAAAGTTTTTAGCTACCAAACTGCATTTTCAAAACAATCTATTAATTCACTTCTCCATTAAACACACACACATACACACATGCATGCGCGCAGGCAGCTGGGTATATAAAGGAGGGAGGGGCCTCAGGGAGGATTGTTGGGGTAAAGGTAGGACAGAAGATACAAGCCTTCCCGTGTTTTAGGATTCAGAATTATTGGGTTAGATAATGCTCTGGAAAGGGTCCTAGAGACCTGAACAGTTCCCTTTAACCCAGTCACTAATTTGCTGTGTGACCCTGGGCAAGTCACATCTTTCAGACTCAGTTTGGAAAGTGAGAGGGTATGACAACATGATCTCTGCCTTCCTGGAAGAGGGTTCCCTCCTCCTGCTGCTATTATATTCCCTCTGCCATGCTCAAGGCCCTGAGAGATGCTCAGTCTTTGTCTCTTCCATAGCTCCTACAATGTCCAGCACAAAGTAGACTTGGTACATTATGTGTTCAATAAGTGAATGACAAAAAGAGCTGCCATTTCTGGAGCATCGACCATGTGCCAAGCATGGTACAAGGGACTCTTATGAATTTACATATAATTCTGACAACACCTTGAGGTAGGGATTTTTTTTAACTGCTGATGCAGGAAATTGAGTTGATTATACTTCTTGGTTAATAGCCCCTTATTGTCATTGGTCCATGCAATGATCTTTCTCGTTTAATTTTCCCCCTTCATCACTAATCTCCACTCCTCTTTATCTCCTCTCCTAGGCATCCATCCTAATGCATTTGAATAGGTCTGTAACAAGCATGCATCTTTGTAATATATGTTCTCTTGTTGTATGTGTACGTTGGTTTTTTAATTTATGTCCATGGATTTGTGATACATGGGTTCTGCCTCTTATGTTTTTACCCAATACCGTTTGGAAGCCTCATTCACGTTGCCACATGTGTATCTAGCCCACGGCTGTCAGAACTCTGTAACTGTACCCACCACCATGTACTTACCCATTTTTCTGTGGTGAAAACCTTCAGGACCTCTGCTGTCTACTACCACAGACACCACCGTGATGAATATCCTCCTACACGTCCCTTATATAACTATAAGACAACTTCTCTGGGATATAATCCAAGAGCAAGATTGTTGGGTTACAGGACACATGCAAAGTAGAGACTATAGGCCCAATTTTAGAGATGAAAAAGCAATGCTTAGGTCACACACACACAAATTGGAGATCTCAAATTCATTTCTAGAATTCCTGCCTCCAGATCCTGGGCTAGTTCCAAGGTGCCTCTCTAAATAACTCAGTATGGTCCGATCAGCTCAACAAGTAGTTTTCATGTTGTGTGAATCTCAATAACGAACTCAGATAATCCGACTGTGTTGTCTAGACATCATGGCATTTGTTATTTTGGGCATAATCACCATGCTGGCTGCATGGCTTGAGACTGCGGCTTGAGGAACTCTTCCTTCATTGAATTACTGACAATCTCTGACGTGTTACAACAAAAGCAGTTAAAAGCATGTCTCATATGTATCCTCTTACTTCTCATAACAACCCTGTGAGGTAGGAACACTCATCATTTCCATTTTACAGAGAAGGAAACCGAGGTCCCCTGTCACTTAGCCATAAAGTGACAGGGCTGAGATCCAAACCCAGATCTTTGAGCCCAAGTCTAGTGTACTTTCCACCACCCCGGAGCTGGTAGCCGAAGAAAACAAGCCTGCCCCCCCCAGCTGGGCACTTGGATGAGACCACAAAAGCTCAGAACTTTGAGCCAGTTGTTTGCAAATCCTATCTGCAAATGTTTGGCATTGGGCAGGGCCAGCTCCAGCCAGGAGAGACCCCAGCTGGGACACAGAAGGGAGAGGGACATAGCACCAGGAAGAGCTTCTCCCAGGGCCAATGGCACAGCTGCTGAGTTCCACATTGTGTCGGCTGGTGGAAGTGACGTGTAATGATGTGGGGACAACTTGTCTGCCCTCTCCTGGCCCTCTCCCCAGACGGTAAGAAATGTTTGTGATGGCGAAAGGGAAACAAACTCCCTCTGCTTTTGAAGGCTTTTCTGACAAACACTTCTAGTTTATTTTATTCCATTTCATTCAGTTTGCAAAGCTGTGCACTTTGAAAAACGTAGTTCCACTAGACAAAGATTTACCAGCTATCTACTTCGGGCCAGGCAGGGTGCTCAGCATCGGGGTGGTAGGTGAGTAAGTTCACGAGCCACGAGATGCTGAGCGAAGAAGTTAACCCCTCTGAGCCAATGGCGATACGATAGTACCTGCCTCACAGGCTGGTTGTGGGGCGAGCACATGTTCAGCACAGAGTAAACACACAACCAGCGGTATTTGGTGCTATTACTCGACATGATAAATGAGGGAAAAGGTAAATATGAAATATTAGGGAGTGCTGGAGAGGGAGCAGTGAATGGCCTGTGGAGAGAACAGCGGAGGTTACAGCAGACTCTACTGAGTAGAGAGATGATATTTAGCCGGGCTGAGATGATATAGAGCTGTGGGATAAGGGCACTGGGTAAGAGACACAAGGCAGCAGAAAGAAGAGCATGTGTGAAATCATGGTGCTCCCACCCTCCGTGACGTGCCTTTACCGCCTGTTTCTTTCCTCCCCTCTGAAGCTCATGTGAATCTCTCAGGACACTGCCAACCAGTGGTTGTGCTCATCTGCTTCAGGCCTGTCTTCCTCCTAGACTCTGAGCTCCGGAGGCCTGGAACTACGTGGTACAGGTAGTACACTAGGTCAGTCCTCATTAGACGTTTGTCGAGTGAATGAAAAGGACAGAGGCGTAAAAATGCATGGACTACAGGAGTAGTGGCGAAGAGCTCTCTGCACAGCTGGCATGTCAAGCAAATGCTGGGAATGACAGGGATCAAAGCTGGGAGTTAGCAATGGTTGGGCTGTGAAGGGTCCTGTGTGGTGGGCTGCAGATTTCTCTGGATGCCTCAGACTAGGGTGGTAGGAGTAAGAGAGATAAAATGAAGGAAGTAGAAAGGATTGGTCACTACATGAATTAATGATAATGAAGGGTTAGGGAGGAAGAAGTCAGGGATGGCACACTGCTGCATCCTGAACTGGCTTCCTGCTTTTGGGTAATTTGCTATGTCTGCCAAGAGGTGACAAATATTCAAATGGGGCCCCAACATACTGCTGTGGTTGATTGGCTCCCATCTTGGCTGCTTGGCATGTATTAGTCAGCATTCTCCAGAGAAACAGAACCAACTGGGTGTGTGTGTGTGTGTGTGTGTGTGTGTGTGTGTGTGTAGAGAGAAAGAGAGACAGAGACAGAAAGAGACAGAGACAGAGACAGAGAGACAGAGACAGATTTATTTTAAGGAATTGGCTCATGTGATTATGAAGGTACAAGTCCAAACTCTGCAACATAGGCCAGCAGGCTGGAGATCCAGGCAAGAGTCGCAATTCCAGTCCAAAAGCTGTCTGCTGGTAGAATTCCTTCTTGCTCAGAGGAGGTCAATCTTTGTTCTATTCAGGTGTTCAATTTATTAAATTAAGCCTACTCACATTATGGAGGTCAATCTGCTTTAGTCAAAGTCCACCAATTTAAATATTAATCTCATCCAAAAACACTCTCACAGAAACATCCAGAATAATGTTTGACCAAATATCTGGACATTGTGGCCCAGCCAAGTTGATGCATTAAATTAACCATCACATTACTATAAGAATTCAGCCACATTCCTGACATGGGCAGTCCATCTGCTGCAGAGCTTCTCTCTCTCTCTCTCTCTCTCTCTCTCTCTCTCATTTTCATACTCCAGCAGGGTCATTTAGGGGAAAATTTCAGGGGACAATTTTCAGCCTTGTTTTGCCCACGTAAGCTATGCCAACCCATTTATTGTTTTCCTCTTATTGCAGTGGCCAGAACATACCTGTAAAAAAAGCAATTTCTGTTGTCCTATCTTTAAGCTCACTGATCCTTTTTTCTGCCTGTTCAAATCTGCCTTTGGAGCACTGTAGGAAATTTTTCAATTATTGTACTGTTTTGCACCAGAATTTCTTTTTTATTTCTTTTTAGTTTCTCTCTTTTTTTATTGATAGTCCCATTTCTCACATAATTTTCTTGACTTTCTCTACATCTTCCTTTAGTTCTTTGAGCATCTTTAAGACAGTTGTTCTAAAGCCTTTGTCTAGTATATCCGCCATTAGGTCTTTTTCAGGGACAATTTCTGTTGATTAATTTTTTTCCTTTCAATGAGCCACACTTTTCTGTTTCTTGTATGCCTTGTCATTTTTTGTTGTTGTTGAACACTGGACCTTTGAATCTAATGTGGCAACTCTGGAAATCAGATTCATTTCCTTCCTTAGGGTTTGCTGTTTTTTCATTATTGTTTTTGCTTAACTTTTTTTTTTTTAATTGCTGTAGTCTGTGTTTGCACTGAAAATCAGCCTGAGGTATAAATTAAAGGTCTTCTCAGGTCTTTTTTGAGCCTTTCCCTGGGCACATGCAGTCACATTCTAATTTTCTCCATATATGCAGGGTTGTAATTTTTTTTCACACTAGATGGATCTTTTTTACTATACTGCAACATAATTTGAAATAAAATTATTTTCCTTGTGAACACTGTGGGGCAACAGTTTGTTTAGTTTCTTTAGTGAGTTGACCTCTTTCTTCTTAAGACAACGGTGATAAAGACTCTAAAACAAGAACCTCTGAAATAGTTTGTAAAAAAAAAAAACTATCCCAACATAGTAATACATTGGAACACTTGTCACAGTCCACGATACCATAGATTATGGGTTGGCAAACTTTTTCTGTAAAGGGTCAGGTAGTAAATATTTTACGCTTTGCAGACTACATAGTCTCTGTAGCTACTACTCAACTCTGTCATTTGTTGGCCCCAAAGCAGCCATAAATAGTAAATAAATGAATGAGTATGGAATCTTTCAATAAGACTTTATTTATGGACACTGAACTTTATATTAATTTTCATGTGTCTTGAAATATTCTTTAAAAAAAACCATTTAAAATTGTAAACAGAATTCTTAGCTCACAGGTCATGAAAAGCTGGCAGTGGCCTGGATTTGGCCCACAGCCCAGAGCTAGCTGTCCCCTCTAAAAGCTAGGCTTTTAGATACTATATAACATGTTTTAAAATTACAGTTTCCAAGTCTAGAGACTTTGAAGACTTTTGTTTTTTAGATTTTTCACTTTAAAACTTACCAGACAAGTCCTCTACTTTCTGGATAAATATACTCACATGAAAGAAAAAATAATTCATAATATAAATCCCTATTAAAAAGGGAAGAAACAAATGTTTCACCTTAAAACATATAATTAGGAAACATAAAATTTTTCTTCTATGCAATATAAAACACTATGTGTAGATTTGGTACATAATTTCTAGTTTTTACTTTATGAAAACAGACAATGAAGAAAAGGTTTATAAATATTTCCATCCCTTGTGTACAAGTTGCAAATGAAATCAGCAATCCCTTGCATATACAATCATCAACTCTGACTATAATGTGAATTATACTCAGGAATTGGAATTTACCTACAAGAGTTTTGTGTGCTCATTAAAAATGCACAATTATATTATAGAACACTATGGTTCTATAATTTGGGACACTTTTGAATAGGAAAGTCCTGCCTCCATAATATAAAGAAACAAGAATACTCTTTCCACAGTCATGAAGTATAAAAAAACTTGATAGTCTGATTTATCTTTATCAAGGTAAAATGATTACTGCTACATTTCATGGATTATTTTGATCCTCAGTAGTTCTCAAACACAAAATAAGTTTTTAATGAACTTTTATCTGGTTGGGTTATCTAAAGCAGGATACTAATACAAAAATATATTGAACTGGCAGAAGTCCATAGGCTAAAGAAAAAAGGTATTAAGTACAAAGTGTTAACCGACTTTATCTTTTCTAATTTTACAACAGCTTCAGGTATTGAGACCTAGTTGGTTTCTTGCATCTATCCTTTATGAGCATAACTCAATCTTCTACGTAACACTCCTCAGTGCTTTTTACTGGGGCTTCATTTTGTGATGGAGAAGATCGTTTCATCCAACTTCAACCATTTGTTTTTCCCAAGATTTCATTTAATTGTAATAACAAATTTTATCATCTTCGGCAAGTTAAATATATATGCTTATTTTTGAGAACTGGAGAGATTTTTTCCAGTTTTCCTTCATAGTCTTCACCTTTAACTGTGATGTATCATCCTTGGCTCCCTAGAAGCCTGCAGATATAAAAATGTTAAAAGCTGAGCAAGGTTTTATCAGTTTTCCAAGCATTGTTAACTCTCTTTTTTATTATTGCTTTTGTTTTTAAACATTTTTGCATGATTTCTTTTTCCAAAGATATCATCTAACTTGGAGTTAGCTGTTCTTGAATTGTTTCTCTCTTCTTTGTATGCCTGCCAGTCTGCCTTGTAAGCATCTTCATATATTTTTTTCTCTGAATCAGGAAGTTCCCTTCATAGTTCAATGATTTTTAAGATTAGTTCTGAATTTTTCACACCTGGGTCCTGAGCTTTAAATATGGCTAGTTGTTCTATAGGAAATAGAACATATGAAGTCATAGGCTTCTTTGGATAACTATTCAAGGTGATGAAAACATGCAAAACTGAAGGAAGGGTGCAGTTGACTCCCACAGCTTGCACAGAGATCCACTCTGGACTTTCCTAGGGCACTCGGCACACCTCACATGCTCCAAAGAAGCTCCATTACACCCACCAATAAGTCAGTAACCTGACCTCAATCTCATTTAGCCCCTGGCACAATAGAACAACCCAACAATGACAACTGGACCTGTTCCAAAATATAGTAGACTCTTGAATAACAGGAGTCAGAGCACCAACCCTTACCCGCTGTGCAGTCAAAAATCCACGTACAACTTTTGACTCCCCCAAAACTTAACTACAGTTGTCCTCAGTATCCACGGGGAATTGGTTCGAGGACCTCCCATGGGTATCAAAATCTGCAGATGCTCAAGTCCCTTATATAAAATGGATATAGAATAATGCATAGAGTAGGCCATCCATATTTGTGGATTCCCAAATGCAGATGGAAAATAGTGTTTGATCCGTGGTTTGTTGAATCTGCAGATATAAAACCCGGGGATACAGAAGGCTGACTATATAATTATTTTTAAAAAGCCACATGTAAGTGGAACCATGCAGTTCAAACTCATGTTATTCAAGGGTCAACTGTAGTTACATTAGACAGATTCTGCCTGTGCAATTGTTTAGGTGAGGAGACAGATTCCTGGTGCTCCCTATTGCATCAGCTTCCCAGAACCCCCTCATGTATTTAGTCTTAAAGGATTGTTTGGTTCACTAGATAGGCTGAGAGGAGAGAGCATTCTAGGAGCTAGAAAAAGCTTGTGCAGACTCAGACAGAAAGGGTATGAGAGTGCTGGGGAAATGACAAGAATTTCTGTATGGATGGGCCAAAAGGAAGAGGGACTGAGGGAGAGAGAGATGGAGAACAGTCTCTGGCCTTTGTGACAAATACATTCTCAGGGCAGAATTCTTGCTGATGTACAAATTCAAAATCCTATTCAAAACATAGAATATGCAGGGATCAACCAAAGGTCCTGCATTTGAAGTGTTGAGTAAATTTCATTTGTTCAGCTTGTCTAAACACAGATATAAAAAGACCTAAACAGATCTTGAAAAGGATGTTTGAATTTTAAAAAAAGGCGGGGTGGGGGGGGTTGGGGGGGACAGAGGCAAAAGAACCTTTTGCTATTTTCAGGGAAATTGTCTTCTCCATGCTTTGGAAATGGTGACTGCCACCTTGCATAGGTCACAGAAGTGGAGGGTCCTGTGGTCCCAAAGTCTCAATGAGCACAATAGCCTCTTAGGAGGCTCTTTTGAGGCTATTTCCTGCAGGCCTGCTGTCTTTCTCATCTCTGCTGCTTCCAGACTTTCTCCTCAGTAACCAACCAACAGCCAACAGCTTGTTTATCCACAATCTAAACAACTAAGAGAATCAAGGAAACTGTTGTGGGGGGACCGCAGTATGAGAGGAGTTTGCATTCAATTTTATGAGCAATAAATAATAGGACAACAAGCTCCTGTTGGGCATTTTGTTCAACAATAGCTACTACGGTGGCTGTAATCCCATAGCCGACACATGCATCTTCTGCCCATTTTGTGTGCTACTAAAAGCTTTCCACAACAATATTTGTGAAATTATAACATGCCATCTGCATCCGTAAGAAGCATTAAGGTCTGTTCAGTGAGGTGCCTATTCAAGCACATTCAGAACCTCTGATTGACTCAACCAGAAAGTTCAATTATTGAATATATTGTCATACATGATCTGGCCATTGTCTATTTATATATTCAGTCTCTCCTTACACACACATCCCTGATTTTTATATTCATTTTCAGACTATTTGCGACCTTTATTAAATAGGACGCAGCTAGAGGCAAAACTGGGTTAGGAAGTGAAGAGGTGAGTTCAGTACAGTGATGAGCAGAGAGCAGACACTTAGTAAGTCCATGGTTCTATTATGGGGCCTGGAAGATAGTCTAGGACTTCAGACTACTATAGCTCATCCTCAGCTCCCTTCAATTCATTCCATTCATTCAACAAACAGTTCTATTTCCTATTGTTGTGTTAAAGTTGTCTTCTGTTTCCTCTATTAGTTTTTTCCCCAGTAATTCTCATCTCTTCTGATGTTTCATCTTGGTCTACCTGCTACCACTTTCTGAATTCTCTTAAATGGATTGTAACAGGCTGACGGATGGCTATCCCCAAAACAGATATGTCCACGTCCTAATTCCTGGAATCTGTAAATGTAACTTTGTAAGAGTGAGTCAGAGGGCGACCACACAGACACAGAAAAGAAAGCCATGTGGATAGAACACCCCCAAAGACTGGAGAGATGTGGCCACACACCAAGGAATGCCAAAGAGTGCTGGGATCCCCAGAAGCTCAGAGAGGGACATGAAATGGATTCTCCCCAGAGCCTCTGAAGGGAGCGAGGCCCTGCGGACACCTTGGTTTTGTGCTTTTAGCCTCCAGAACGATGAAAGAATAAACTTCTGTTGTTTTAAGCCACCAAGTTTGCAGTCATTTATTACACCAGCCTCAGGAAACAAAGACAGTCACCCATAGAAAGAAATTACTTTTGTTTAGGTCAAAAAATTGTGTGATTTTGAATACTATGTTTATATAAACACCGTTAAAACCACCTACAATTTTTTTCAGAAGAAACAAAAAAATACCCATGACCCTCACCAGGCACATTGATTATCTCTGTTTCTTTATGGTCTCTTCCAGTCATTATACTTACGAGTATATAGTGTAAAACTAGCATTTGCAGTTCTTCATTTTCACTCAGCTTTACAATGGAGACATTGTCCCAGGTGACTTAATTGTCTTCACCATTATATTCATGGTTGTACTTCATAGAGTGGAACTGCAAGCAATCATTCCTCTACTGTTAAGTATCTAGGCTATTTCCAAACTTTTTGTTACAGATAATGTTGCAGTGAAAAATAATAGCAATAATAGCCACCATTTGTGGTGTGCCTACAATGGCCCATGCTCAGACTCTTTACTATATAGTTTTATTTAAGTCTCTCAATCAACAATTCTTTGAAGCAAAAAAGAGTTTGCTTGAGGGGGGAGAAGGGTATTACAGATGAAGGAAATGGGGTTCTGAGAGGTAAATCAACATGCTCTAAACCCATAAAGCCAGGAAGCAGGGGAGACTGGATTGTAATTTAATCTGTCCAACTCCAAAACCCGTTCTTTGTCATTAAGCCATACTGCCTCCCACAAGTTAGTACAAATAAAAATTTTAATTTGCACCATATCCTCAAACTACGTTGCCAGGAGTGAGATGACAAAGTCAGGGGTTAAATGCCTATCATGTCCTAAAACCAAGCTGTCATACCACCTAGGCTGGTTATTTTCCACTGAGACACCCCAGCTGCATCCACTCTCCATCCTTCTCTGCTTTGCTTTGTAACCCGGAAGGCTGAAACCTACAGCCCCATCACCCAACTGCCTCCCCTCGCCCTCACCGCTGCTGTCTTCAGGTTGGGCAGGAGGAGAGAGTGGTCAGGTATTTCTTGCTCTGCTTCTTCTGCTCAGCTTGCAGTTTGGAGAGTGGCTGTGACCCTCCTCCTCTGACCTCTGAGTGCTGGCTTCAGTCCTCTGCTTCCAGCCATGGCTCCTTCCTGCCTCCCCCTTCAGGCCTATGTATGGGTGAGAATGGCTCCCTGGTTGCTGGGAGTGCTTCACCATCCCTGGCTGACTCCCTTAACTCCGCCCGCTCCTCCCTAAACACCCTCATTCTCCCTCTTGAGTTAACCTTCTGAGGGCACCATCTCCTTCCTGTAGAATGTTTGCACTATTCCCAAGTTTTTACAGCCTGAGATCTACAAGCACAAGAAAGAGTTTTAGGGCAGGTATGTGATCCCTTTGGATGTAGACCTTTCTGGAGCTTCCTGTCCAGCCCTCCAGCTGTTACTTCTGTGTGAAGAGTGGGCTGAGCTTCAATGGGACCCTGTCGTCTTCCCCCCAGGTGGATGTCTCATCTAGGCAGGGCCACCTTCTCCCAAGAACTTGGAACTTCCTCATGCTGCTGCTATAGCGGAGAGGTCAGGTACCTCTAGGTATGGGACCAATGGTCCACCGTGTTATGTTGGAGAAAAATAACCCAGTCTGTACAGAAAGAGAGAGGAGGCTGAAGGAGATGGAGAGAGAGGAGAGAGAAGAGAGGAGATGGCTCTAGAGGAATGGAAAAGTAATCTGAACTCTTATCTTTTCAGTTCTTGGCTCTAGACCCTTGTGAAGCCCAAGTGTCTTTGTCTTCAGCTTCTCTGAGGGAGCTCCGTATTCCTTCTTGTAAAGCAACCCCTTTTTGTTTGAGCTAGTTTGAGCATATTTCTGCTTAACCAAATTTTCTTGGCAAAGACCCCATTGCCACATGGCACAGAAGTTCAACTTGGCCTCCTGGGGAGAGCCTCACCCCAGGACCCCACGACAGGTGAGTAGGTGTGAGACCCAATCACATTCTAATATAGGAGCCTTGTGGCGCTCACACCTAGGAGGTGCAGGGACACCTGAACGTCACTGTGCTCTCTGGTTTTGAGGGGTGGGTAACTGTGTAGCAGTCCACTCAGGCTTAGACTTACTGTCTGGGGGGTGGGAGGGAAGGAGGCTGGTTGTAACAAGGGCCCAGCAGCGAGTACAAAAGGCCTAAACATTGTGTATATTTTTATCTGAAGGTCATAATTAGGCATACTGAAAAGATATTATTCAGAAGGTACTTATTCCAGCATTACATATAATAGCAAAAAATTAGAAACAAGTCAACTGAATTGGTGAAAATATCACAAGTGGGTCACTGATCATTTCTAAGGGGAAAAGTAACTTTCTTGGCAAGTGACTTATGTTTACATATATCCTGTATTTCAATTTTATTTGTCAGTATTTCTCACCTGGACTTGAGCTACGCAAGAGAAGGGTATCATCACAGGCCCACATAGTAGGTGCTCATCTTTATGCTAATTAATTAATCAATTACCTTATTTACAGACAGAGAGTACTGAAAGCTGATGATAATGGATAATGCCTTTATTGCTATAATATATTCTTTCAATATTGCTTATGCTGCATGCCTAACATTGTGCTAGGTGTTGGGGATACAGCAGGGTACAAATATTACAAAATGTAACCCCACCCACTCCCTACCACAAAAACTTCACAAAATCTTACCAGGAGCTGGGGGCCATATATTTGCTTATTTTAAAACAAGAAAGGAAGAAAGAAGGAAAGACTACACTGCAGCACAGGAGAATAAGTGCAGAATAGGACTCAGAAGGCTTGGGTTTATTTTCAGCTTTCTAGCTGTGTGACCTTGGGAAAGTCACTTGACCTCTCTCGACCTCAATTTCCTTATCTGTAAAATACGAATAATGAAACTATCTAATAAAATTGTTGTGAGGATTACATTAATTTAGACACGTAAAGTGTTTTGAATAATGCCTAGCACATATTGAATCCCAAACAGCCCTGAGTAGGTCACATAACGTCTCAGCTTCAGTTTCTTCCCCTGTAAAACAGGGGATAATGATAACCTCTCCCTCATGGATAAGGTTCAAGTGAGATGAAGTAAGTGAAAGCATTTTATAAACTGGGGGTTCAGACTAGTGACTCAAAGCCTTTAGTGGCCAGCTGTTCAGGGAACCCAAGGAAATGAGGGATAATGAGGTCAAAGGTGGTAGAATGTCATGCGGACTGTGAACAGAGTGAGAAGCCAACACTTGGGTGCAGCAATTGTGGTCACGCATATGTTTTCAATGAAGCCACAAATCCAGGCTTTTATGTAAGATCTCTCGTTTTCCAGTGTTGGCAATTGAGTCCGTTTCTTGTAAAACACTTTGAGAGCCAATCAAAACAAGAGTGCAGGTTCCCAATCTGTGACTTGTTATAAATTTTTACAACTATTACTTAATAAACCAATGGGGGGGGGGTGACTATGAAAACAGCTGATGCAATAACTAAACTGAAAAGCCAAGAAATAACTATCAGTACGTGGGGGCTATGTGTCATGCACATTATATATAGCATTTGGTTCTCCCAGCAATCCCAAGATATAGGTGTTAGCATCCCCATTCTACAGATGAGGAAACTGAGGCCCAGAGATGCATAAGGACACAGAACTGGTGAATGGCCAATGGGGTTGGGTGTCATGACTCTGTGACACCCAAACCCAACATCTGTTCACTCTGATGGCATGGCAAGATTGCAACACGGTAGCACCTAGGCCTACAGGCCCCTTAACTTCACTGAAGAACTAAAATGCCAAGGCAAGGGCAGAGGCAGTGGGCCCAGCGTTCAGACTCATTACCCTGCACTGCTCCACACTGGGGAAAAACCACATGAACACCATTAAAGTTAACTGTGTCCCATCATTCAATGCCTGATTCAGTCCTTGTCTTAAAGAGGGTCTTGGGCATTAGGGTATCTTTTCAGTAAGGTTTTCAGATCTGGAATTGGCAGTCTAAAGAGAAAGAAGAGAGAGGACATCGGCGTCTCCAGGCCAAAAAGGGTCTCAGAACCTGTCCCAACAGCAGTGTACAAAAGTGCAGCAAGACCTACATACACTTTATGTTAATGATCCTAATCGTAAGTGTCTACATGGCGGTGGTTTAGACCAGCAGCTGTCATCACCCTCAGCCCAATGCTGGGTCACACCAGTCCCCAAAAATTACATCAAACCTGGGGACTTGATGGGGGCATCAGTTAGTTTTAAAAGCTCCCCAGGTGGTTGACTAAGAATCGCTGATCTAGTGTATACCAAGAGAATTCAGCAAGTACTTTATTCATTGAACAGCTATTTCTTGAGCACCTACTATGTGCCAGACACACTATTAGTGTTGGAAATATAGCGGTCAATAAAAAGGCAATGTTCTTGCCCTAATCTAGTAGAGAAAGAAAGAAAATCAAATAAACAAAAGAAATAAAATCATTTTAGGTATAATAAAAATTGTCATAAAGTAAAATAAAACAGGCTAAGGTGATTGAGAGTGATTGAGGAGCAGGTTATTTAACTGAATACTTATTTCTTTTTAAATTAAGATTTATTTTTGAGTAGGTAATATGTGCACATGTTTTTAAAAAACTCAGTGTTTAACAACAACAGAAAAAGATATACCCTGAGAAGCCTTGCTCCAGCTTCTGACCTTCTCTATCCCATTTTTTGGCCTAGTAGTTCTCAAACTATGATCCCCTGACTGGCAACCCAGGAACGTGTTAGAAATGCACACTTTCTGGCTCCATCGCAGACTTACTAAATCAGAACTCTGGGAATGGGAGCCAGTAATCTGGGTTTTAACAAGCCCTTCAGGTGATTCTGATTCACATTGACGTCTGAGAACCACTGCTCTAGTCTAATCCATAAACATTTGTCTTTATGTCTTATGTATCCTTCCACTATCTCTTTTGTAAGTACCAGTAACACAAATAATTTATTCTTGTTTTCTCCTTTCTTACACAATTATTATTTCGTAACTTAGTTTTATTACTTAATACATGCTAAAGATCTTTCCATGTAAACACAAGTTCATTATTTTCTATACATTCCTAACACCTCATTGTGTGGATATATCGTAGGCTATTTAACTAACTCCCACTTAATGATGGTAGGTTATTTCCATTTTTCCTATTCCTATTTGCAATTACCTCAGTTAGTAACCTTGTGCTTGTATCGTTTCACATTTATGCAAGTCAGAGGATGAATTCCTAGAAATGGATGTAGGATAAAAGGGTAAATGAATTTGGAAATTTCATAGATGATGTTTGCTGCTCATAGAGTTTTTTGCTTTCTTATCTGCAATGGATGAGAATGTTTTCTTTCACCACAAAGTTATCGACAGAATGTGTTGGATTTTTGCCAATCTGTTAGGTAAAAAAAACTGTAGCCTCATGTAGTTTTAATCTATATTTCTCTTATTTTGAATGAAGTGGACTATCCTTTCATGTGTTAAAGGGCCACTTGTATTTAACTGTAAACTACCTATTCTTGTCTTTTCCCCATCTTTTTTATTAGAACTAATGGTCTTTTTCTCCTCTATTTCTAGAAGTTTTTTTAATATATCAAGGTGATTAATACTTTGTGATATGAGTTGTAAATAATTTTTCCCAGTTTGTTCCTTGCCTTTTGACTTTATGGAGTTTCTTTGTTTGCTTTCATTTTTTAATTCTTAGAATTGTTTTCTACCTAAAATTTTGTTCTTGAAAATATGAACTTAATAACTCATCCAAAATTAATTATAAGGCTCACCAGGGCCTATCAGAAGCAAGTGACCAAGTCCTGATGAAGGTAACTAAGATTAAAAAAAATTTTTTTGTCTGCAATATTTGTATACAAACATTTATGTCGTATATACTATGTGTCAGGAACAAGATGGTTTATTTTTTGGAGCAGTATATTTTTTCCTACAATTTTTCATTATAAATATGTCACTATACATAATTATATATAATGGATTAAATATTTTTCCATGGATAGGGCCAGGAACATAAAATACAATACAGTGTATAACATTTTTATCCCCCAAAAAACAAATTGTTGTGAAAACCAAGCACTGATTTACAAGTGGAATTCTGGAATGCAGCTCATTTCTAGGTTCATAGGTGGGTTGGTACATTTTATGTCTGCAGCTCAATGCTAAGCTCTGTGAAGGCAGAGACCAGGTCCCCCATGGTGCTCACTAAATACTTCTGAGAACAACTTACTAATGGATCAATCATGGAGAAGGTGGCCTAATTGAGTGTGTTATGTCTTTAAGTGTCCACACCTATGCACATGCCGTTCCCTTGGTCTGGAGTTCCTCTATATGCCCATTCTCCAAAACCTGGGTCTTAGCCAGCTCCCTGAGGCAGGGCCCCAAGCTGGAGGCCTTGTCACTTCTGGCTCACAGCCCTTCTGCGCTTTTGGTCCTGGAAGGGACAATATTCAGCAGACAAAAAATAGATGATTGTAAACTATGACCAGAGCCTGAGAACTGGCCTTGGAGGTCAGAGTTTATCACAGTCTGAGCCAGCTCAACCCCTTTGGCGAGGAAGTCTCCTCTGACCACCCTATGACTCAAGATAACCTTTCTCTCTTAGAAGCTTCTGGAAGGAGACAGAAGAAGAAGAAAGAAAATAAACTAATATTGACATTTTACACATTTGATCATTAAAGCCAACCCGTTGAGGCTGGGGTTATCATGAATCCCCATTTGTAGCCTGAGGAAACTGAGGCCCAGAAAGGACAGGGACTTGTTTACAGTCACATAATTAATAGAGAGCTAGTCTACAATAATAGCAATAGTCATAACAATAATAGCTAACAATTATTGAAAGTTTACTACAGGTCAGAAACTGCTCAGCTGTTCTGTTCTTAGAATGTATATGTTGGATGTGGTGTGATTAAATCAGTGTCGCCACAGGAGGACACGAAGACAAGGCTTGAAAGGAAGAAATTTATTATGCTCACAGATCCCAGAGAGTGGGTCACTGCATGTCCCCAAGGCAGCGCCACAGAGGAAAGCACCAGTGTTGGCCAGGAGTGAGGAAAAGTCTAGGCCTGAGCCTTCACTGGGGTTTCTGCTGGAAAGACGAGGCAAGGCAGGGTAAGCAGTGAGTAATTCTGGCAGCTCTGAGCTATAGGGGTGGTGTCTAGTTGCCTGTACCTGACTCTGAGATACTTGGGGCAGGGGAAATACTGGCTTGGTGGGTGGGGTGTGTGAGTTAGATAAGGACATGGTTCAGGGGGTATAGACTCACGATTGGCTGGTGTGCATATGAAAGGTGTACTCAGGAGTAGGTTGTTACTACCTTTAGGAATTAGTTAGCCCTGGGAGAGGCAGTGTATTCCTGGGTCTATAAAGCCCCAGATGCCGGAGCATAAAGAAAATGTAGTTAATGTAATTGGCCCTGTGTGAAGATGCCAAGCAGACAAATACAGAATCTAAGAAAACAGCTAGAACATGTTACATGTTATTCACCTGTAATGCTATTTGATGTTCATATTGCCCTCTGAACAAGGAACTGTTATTAGCCCCATTAGTTACTGATGAGGAATCTGATCTCCTGAGAGGAGAAGTGACTTACCCAATGTCATAGCAGGTAGGGTGGTAAAGCAGGAGTCACACCTAGGTGCCTGTCACTCCCGGAGCCTTGTGCCAGCCGTCTGCACTATTTCTTCTTATAGCACCAGCTCCCAGATCTGCGAAAAGGACATCAAACACAGGCACTCATGACGATGTGGTGGGACCTGTTTCTTGTGGGCTTTCCTGGTGACCAGTTCCTAGCAGGATTTTCCTTAGCATGGCCTAGATGACAGTTGTCAGTGGTCACCACCCCATCCCTACATCCAGGGGTGGGTGGGCACTGTGAGAGAGAGGATCTGGAAAAGATTATGGGGGCCTGTAGCCCAGTGCCCTCCTCCCCTCACCCCATCCCATCAATTGCTTGAATCCCTTTTGCTATATGCCCCCAAGACGTTGTCTAGCTTTTGTTTGCTTTTGTTTGGAAACAAGGAGTTTACCATTATATCTCCAGAAGTAGCCCACTACATCTTTAACACTTATGGTTGTCAGATTCCAAAAGGCTGAGGAGTTAGGCATTAGAAATAGTGCTATGTTACAACAATGGAAGCAAGAATGTACGGTGGGGTAAAGACAGTCTATTCAATAAATGGTGCTAGGAAACCTGGACAGACACATGCAAAAAAATGAAGCTGGACCACCTCCTTACACCATATACAAAAATAAATTCAAAATGGCTTAAAGACTTAAATGTAAGATCTGAAACCATAAAATTCCTAGAAGAAAATATAGGAAGAAACTTCACAGACATTACCCAGAGTAAGATTTTTACTGATATATCCCCTCGCGCAAGGGAAGTAAGAGAAAAAATAAACATGTGGGATTACATCAAACTAAAAAGTTTTTCACAGCAAAGGAAACCATCAATAAAACAAAAAGGGATCCTACTGAATGGGAAAAGATATTTGCCAATGATATATCTGATAAGGGGTTAATATCACAAATTTATAAAAACCTCAACTCAACTCCAAAAACAAACAACCAACCCTGTTAAAAAATGGGCAGAGGACATGAAGAGACATTTTTCTAAAAAGGACATACAGATGGCAAACAGACATATGAAAGAATGCTCAACCTCACTAACCATCAGAGAAATGCAAATAAAAACCACAATGAGATACCACCTCACCCCAGTCAAAATGGCTATCATCAATAAATCAACAAACAACAAGTGCTGGCGTGGATGTGGAGAAAAGGGAACCCTTGTGCACTGTTGGTGGGATTGCAGATTGGTGCAGCCACTATGGAAAACAGTATGGAGGTATCTCAAAAATCTGAAAATGAAACTACCTTATGATCCAGTAATTCCACTCCTAGGTATCTATCCGGAGAAATCCAAAACTAATTCAAAAAATTTTATGCACTCCTATGTTTATTGCAGCACTATACACAATAGCCAGGACATGGAAACAACCGAAATGCCTATCGGTAGATGACTGGATTAAGAAACTGTGGTACATTTATACAATGGAGTATTATGCAGCCATAAAGAAGAAAGAAATCTTACCATTTGCAACAACATGGATGGACCTAGAGAACATTACGTTAAGTGAAATAAGTCAGACAGAGAAAGACAAATACCATATGATCTCACTTATATGTGGAATCTAAAGAAAAGAATAAGTGAATGAACTAATCAGAAACAGTTTTGGAGACATAGAGGAAAAACTGAGGGTTGCTAGATGGGAGGGGGAATGGGGATAAGGGGGAAGGTGAGGGGATTAGAAAACAGTCAGTAACCACAAGATGGCCATGGGGTTTTGAAAATTAATTTGGGGAATGTAATCAGTAATGTTGTAAAGACTTTGTAGGGTATCCGATGGACACTTGTCTCATTAGGGAGACAGCCTCAGGGATGATGTAGATGCCTGATCACTGCATTGTACATGTGAAGCTGAAGCTGAACAATAATGAATGTCAACTACAAGTTTATATATACACACACACACATATATATGTATACACTTATAAGAAGCGGAGTACAGAATTAGGAATAGAGACAGTGGAAATGTAATGGCTCTGTGCGATGTCAGAAGGATAGTGGATGGGGGGAGGGGGGTTCACACAGTGTGAGGGATATAAATGATAAACATCTAAGTATTACTTTGTCTTGTGCACCTGAAACTAATAAAAAAAAAAGAAAGAAATAGTGCTGTGATGGGAAGCAGAGAAGGTTGAAGAGGCTTTGAATAAATTGCTCTTTTTGTTTAAGCTCTCTCAATTGGGGTCTTTATAGCTTGCAACCCTTTTTTGAGCAGTTAGTACATGCCAAGCTCTGCACTAATTCTTTTTCATCTAAGATTCTATTTAAACTTCCTCAAACCCTGTGAGTTAGGTATAATTAACACCTGATTTCATAAACAAGGAAATAGAAATTTAAAGCAGTGAGGCAACATGCCTAAAAATTACACAGCTAGTTAATGCTGCGCAGAAATTTCAATCCAGGTCTGTCTGACGCCATAACCCGTGCTCTCCGCCACGATGCACACCTGTCTCTCAGCCTCACTGCGGCCTCATGAAGCAAGGAGTCACCTTTGAACTGAGAAAGCTAAGGCTCAGGGAGCTCAAATGACTTTCCTGAGAGCATCCCACAGTGTCAGAATAAGAACCTAACTCTGCCCTCCTCCAGTTTCGCTCACCCTCTGCCCAGAGCCTCCAGTGTGTTGGCCAACACTCATCTTGACTTTTTCCAGAAACCAAGGCTGAGTCCATTTCCTATTCAATTCTTTAATCCCATTCCCTAACATCTGTGGTCCCAGCTGCCCAATCTCAGCCTTGCCCCAGTCACTGGTCCCTGTGGCTCTGCAGATAGCTGTCCTGTGTCCCCCGTCCTGCATCCCCTATTCAGTAACTGGCTTCAACACCTTCCCCAAAGAAATGAGCATCGGGCAGCCAGAAGCAGTAGGTGGGAAGAGCCTGGACACAAGTTGTACAGGAAGTTCGGGGGCGGGGGGCAGGTAGGACCTGCTCCAGAAGAGGGTCCACACAGTTACTGCCATGCAGGCTAGGAGGTAGAGGCAAATTCCATACCATAGAGGAGATACTGCAAAATAATAGTCAATAGGCAGAATGATTTTTTTTTTTTTGAGGAAGGTTTCTGGGTTTAGGGAGGACTGAGTGGGGATGGAAGACCCCAGTTCTGTTCCTGACTTGGCACCTGGTTTCCAGTTGGCCTTGCCCAGGCTCCTTTCCTTCTACTAGCCTCAGAGAGTGGACCAGTATGTCCCTAGGGCTCTCTGTGGGTTTTATGCCTGAGTTTTGAATCCTGGCTCCCTGACTTGGTGGCTGTGTGGGCCCAAACACGCGAGAAGCAGTGGGCTTAGAAGGAGTGAGAAATCACCTGGATCGGATAGTAAACTACAATCTGTTCCATGCCCACTACGGTGCCTGCTGCCACAAAGTGGGAGAAGCAGACATCATAGAAGGCAAAGCAATGAAGAACCTTGAGCAACTGATCCTAAGTTCTCGAGAAGCGTTATAGGAGATAAGATGTTAGGTGTTTTACACAAGAAAGAAAAAAAAGTCTACCTTGCCAAGAGTTGAGTGACTAGGACAATGTACTAGATATTTTGCTGTCTGCCCAGTGTATCCATTTTCCTAACTGCTACCACACACATCTGCAGGGTTACCATAGAAGCAGCAATTTGAAACAATGTGATCCCACCCCTGCTCTGCTGGCCACAGATGATAGGTCCAAGACGGTCCAATCACAACTTTTCCTGGGAATTTTGGACTTGGAGTGAAACAGAGCTGTGGTAGCCATGTTTCCTCCACATGGACCAGAACAGTAGTGGCTATGCTCCATGTCTCCATTAGAGAAAGAATAATGTAGCACAAACATCACCACCAACATGTAAGCTCTATGAGAAGAGAGATTGTTGTCTATTTCTATTTATTACTATACCCCTAGAATATGCCTGGCATGTAGTAATAATGCTAATAATAAGACATGTATACAGTGCTTACTATGATCAGACAACTGTCCTAAGTGCTTCGCACATGTAATTCATTTAGTCGACATAACAGCCCTATAAGACAGAACATTATTATCGCCATATTTTGTATGAGAAAACTGAGACACCAGGTAACTTGCCTAAAGTCATACAGACAGTTGGTCTAGGAGCCAGGATTCAAACACAAGTCATCTGGTTCCAGAATCTGTGCTCTGAATTGCTATCCTACACCACCTCTTAGTGAACATGCATTGAATGAAGAAAGAATGAATGGTCCAGGTGTGCAAAAAGAAGCGCTGGTGAGAGAGAATTGTTTAATAATCAAGCACGTGGTTCAGATTGTCTTTGCAGCTCAGTTCTACTCTGGCCCTTGGGTTCTCTGAAAGTGTCACCATCCAGTATTATAAACAGGTCTGATTTCATGGGCATCAGAAAGGCCCCATGCTTGCTTTAATGCTGTGCTGTCACCATTTCTAAATTCTTATTAATTTTATCTTTGAACTTGTGTTTTATAAGTAAAGTCTGACAGGATAATGGAGCATGCATGTGAGCAGAGAAGATGCATGCGATATAAATGCCTACCACTATTCCTTACCATTCTATTTGCATACAGTGTACATGATACCCCATGAGCTCAGAATTCAGGTAACCTGGAGACGCCTGGGGGTTCAGCAAGACTCAAAGCAAGTACAAGGAAAACATGTTATGTCTGCAACTGAGTAAACAGGGGTGCTGACAGCCACAAGAAACCACGCTTTCCTCAAACCAGAACTTGCTTTGAACACAGAAAGGAGACAGTGGCATTCTAAGAAATACAAATGATGAAGGAATCTTATTGTATCCTTTCTTACTAGTGTAACTTCTCCGTATTAGCCACCCACTTATACTGAAAATGATATAGAAGAAAAAGTAAAGACAGGGCTATCCATAGTTCCTTATCTTTTTCAGGTCTTCCTTACTCACTAGTAAGCCTAAGGCAGAGAATGTACTGGTAGGATGTATATGTATCAAGGAGTGAAATAAAGACAGTTGAATTAGTTTTGGACAGTGTTTCCACTGTGCTGGTTGAGAACAAAATATATTTACATGTATTAGCTACTAAACACAGATTGTATAATTTTGGTGACTCTGAATGCAAGTTAAATGCTTTTATATTTGCATTTAAAACCGGCATTGCAAATATAAAGATGAATGGGAAAATTCATACTAGTAATTTAAATTTTTAATCTTTATTTACTTAAGAATGATAGCAAAAAAAAAAAACACTGTAAGTTGAGAAAAAGACTGTGGAAGAAAGAAAAAAAAATCTTCATATTTTGGTACCTTTAATGCACTTTTTTTCCTGCTTTTTGAACAAAAAGTCCCATATGTTCATTTTGTACTGGGCCCCACAAATTACATAGTCAGCCTTGCTTATAAATTCCCTGTTTACTCAAGGTAGCTTGATTTAATTTCCTATTATTTGCTACAAGAGTCCTAACTAATTTGGAAACATAATTTGAATTTTCTGGGGGTTTTAACTTCATGCTTTGCTCTAACTATTATATTCAAATTAGTGGAAGTGTGAGGCAATCTAAAGAACATGGGCTTTTATAGATGCAGAAAAGAGGCTCAGAGAGGTTCACTAATTTGGGTAAATTCACACAGCTTCCAAGAGAAGGATGTGAGATTTGAATCCAGCTCATTGTGACTCTAAAAAGTTCAATAGAATGTTCTGCTATCATGGAAATGTTCTGTAACGGCACTGTTCAATATGGTAACCACTTAGCCACATGTGGCTATCGAGTTCTTGAAATGCGGCTAGTGCAACAGAAGAACTGCATTTTAAACCGTTTCATCTTCATTAATTTCAATTTAAATAGTGTGACTAGTGCTACTGTGCCCTGGACACTTAACTGATTCAGTGAGTGCTTATGGAGGGGCTGAATCACTCGCTGGTTCCCTCTGGTACGTGGCTCTTTGACAGAGAAGTAGGTGCTCAACAAACAGTGGCTAAGTGGGTACTCAGGACAATTTCTATAGAGGAAAAATCTAGACAGGAGGGGCTGGAAAGGGAAGAAGGAAGGTGACATAAGAGAGCCTGCCATGTGAGAGTCTTTTTATCCCATCCTCTGAGGCAAACATAGGAGAGGACCAGCCTTAGCAGAGGTCAGAACAGCTCCTCGGTGACTAATGCTCAAAGGAATCCACACCAGCTGGGTAGTTGTCCACAGAAAACCTTCCTGGAAGGGACGAGCCTATAGTGAGTTCAGAAGACGTGTCAGGGAGGATATTAAGGCGCCTCTGGTATGTCTCTGGAAAGCAGCCAACAAACCCAGAGCTGTCATCACCATGAACCCAGCTGGGAGCTCAGAAAGCTCAACCTAAACTCGTTTTGATCCACAGAGGAAGGGGCGAGGCCCCAGGCCTGTGGGTCACTCCAACCCACTGATTTGTTGTGGATTCCCAGAACCAGCTCTGGCACCTCCAGCCTGGTCCCCTTTTTCTGAAGAGGCTCTCCTCTCACTCCTGGCTTATTCAAGTCTCTGACAAAATGACCTCTCCTCAGGGAAGCCTTCTTACACCCACCTCCCCAGGCTACGTTGGTCCCTCTGTTGACCCTAGAGAATCATTACTCATTAGGAAGTAAATCGACCTTGCTGCTCTCTACCCTGGCACAACCTGCACAGAGTGGCCATGGTGAGAAACAGCTCGACTGCAAACTTACTTCTGCAGAGTGGGACAGCCACACTTATGAGCTGTGATTTGGGGCTGGTTTTTGACAATGCTGTTTCTCGTCTCTGCTCAAAGCATCTTCATATATGTGTCTCAAGCCTCCCAAGAAGCATCACCCGCGCTTCCTACTGCTATCAGTTTCAGTTGCTCTGGAGGGCAACTCCTTGTTCCGTGGGGTGTTCCCCAGGTCCCCCAGTATACCCTCCAACTTTTGAGGATAATCCATCAAGGCATTTTCAAATGACATGGTAACAAACAGATTTAATCTAATTCTTGTAGATTTTTATTTCCTTATCAGGGCCACTTACAAGGGAACTGGGGTTAATCCCCATTGGTGATAGCAGAAGGGCCTGAGTTAGTGGGAGGGGAAAGAGACGGGGTAGTTGTATCTGGGGTAGTCAGGGAAAGTTTCAGGGAAGATGGGGCATTCGATCTGTGGCTTTAGAGACAGAGGGAAGGACATTCCAGGCAGAGGAAATAGCATGGACACAGTTGTGGAGGCCTGAGAGAGAGTGCAGCGCTCAAGAAACTCAAACTCATTCGGTGTTGTAGAAGCTCGAGGTGTGACGGTGTGTTAGAAAAGTTAGCAAATACAAGCCCCTGAGGCCCTCAAGTGCTTCCCTAAGGAGCAGGGACTTCATCTTGGAGGCTGGAGTGTTCCAAAGTGTGTTCTCTGAACACCAGACCCATGGAATTCTCTGCGCCAGAAGAGGGCTGGGATTCTGTGTCCCCCACTTGGAGACTTCCTCCAACATATGTTGGTATTGTAAAGGCTCTGCTAAAATGAATAGTAACTACCTGTGAGTGTCTTCAAGGCAGCAAGCAGTGCTCTGAGCACCTAGTAGGCATTCCCATATTTGACCCCCATCACAACCCTATTAACTACATACTGTTGTGTTATTTCTATTTTATAGAGAAGTTAAGAAATATGTCCCAGGTCACACATTTAGTAGTAGAGCTAAGATTTCAACTTGATCAATCTGACTTTGAGCTGTCCTGGAGTAAAGAACCTGCTTAACTTTGTTTCATCCAGCATTTCTCAACTTGTTTTTAATTATGGAAAAAATTTGCATATCTAAGACAGTGTAAAGCAACTGATTCTGTGGGCAATGGGGAGCTATTGAAGGGTTCTTATCTGGGAGCCTTTCGATTTGATTTGCCAATATCCTTAGCAAGCTCATTATCAGTCACTTACACTTTAGTGTGAATTAGTCCTTTCTTAGAGCCTCTCAATCTTCTTATAAGCTTCCTGAAGGCAACTACTGTGTCAAGTCATTGCTGTGTTCCCAGTACCCAGAAGGGGTGACATGAGATGGTGCTATATGAGTTGTAATTTCCTCTGTTGAAGACAGTGAGGACAACAGAAAGTAAGGCCTGGAGTCTGGGAGGCAGGTGGTGGTGGTGTTGGAGGGGGAGGGACAGGAGGCAGAACAGTTGTGGGGGCACCACGGGAATCACGGGAATGAGTCTTGGAGCTGAAGTGGAAAGCAAGACTAACCTACTTCACGGGATAGCTAAAGGCCAGGCCTGGACATTGATCTAAACGCAAACCCAAATATCCACTCAGAATGTCTCTTCTAGACAGTAACTAAACCACTTGATTAATTGGAAAACGGGTATTTGTTGGAGTTGAAGATATGTCAGGAAATTCTTGGTCTTAAGAGTTGGAATTAAAGGAAAAAAATAAAACTCTCAGACTTGTATCTACCCCATACCCACATCCCCAAAGCAACTGGCAAAGAGCTGGGCTTTTGAAGGTTGCTTGTTGAACTGAGGGATCCTTAGAAAGCACCTACCCGAAAGCACCTACCTGGTTTCTCTCGTTCTACAGAGGGCAAGACTGAGGCCCAAAGAGGGCAGAGTCACAAAGCTGGTTAAATTGAGACTGGAATCTGAGGGTCCCCTGCCAGTCGGAGCTCTGCCCATGGCTTTGGGGCTGCATCCCAGTGCCCTCCACCTGGACCCCCAGCAGTTCCTTAGCCCCTGGTCCTCTCCATCCTCCACACCCTCCCCTTTGTCAGTGGAGGCAGCCCTTGTGTGCACCCAGCATACACACCACAAACAGGCTGCTCCCTGCTGCCACCTGGCCTGACTGCCCCTAATGAGATTACAGATTCCTGGTGAAATAGACAAGAGTTAATTCCCTCTGGCTTTAAAGGGCAGGCCAGGCCACAAGAAATAGCAAAAAGAAAACCGTTCTCTAAAAACGCTAAATGTAGATGATAATCCCTGTTCGACACTTTATAGCTCACCATTGCTTTCACAAATATTCTCTTGATGGGATGTTGCATCAGCCCTAATAAAGTAAATGCTATATTATTATATTATGTCTGTTTTACAGATGGGGAAACTGAGGCACAGTGAGCTTAAATGGCTTATCTAGGTTCACACAACTAGTAAGTGGCAGAGCTGGGACTTGAATGTAGTTCCCTTGGGCTCTGTCATCTTTAAAAATAAAAGGCCCTGAGAACCTATAGGGGTCCCAGCTTTAGGCTTAAAGCAGCCCTGAAGGAAACCCACCACAGAATGTGTCAGGGCCCAAGTTGGAACTCAGGTCCACTGGCTTAAATCCTAAATTGCCCACAATTCAAAGGCTAAGCACCTTTGAGCCCATCCACTGGTGCATGTGGTGAAAACTAAACCAACACAGGCCTGAATTCCACTCTGCTTCTTGCGAGCTCTGTGACTTTGGCCCAGGGACTCTGGCTCCTGGGGTCTCAGTCTCCCTGTCAGTAAAATGAAAGTTGGAATCCTAGGTCGTCAGGATGATTCCCTGTTATTTGCACAGATAAGGCAACAAGAGCAGGCCTGGCACCCGGCTCATACTTGTTATTCAACTTCTCTTTGCCTCAGTCTCTTCACCTGTAAAATGATACTTATAGTACTTTTTGGGATTGATGCTATGATTAAAAGTGCTAATACAAGTAATGTGCTTCTAGAACAGCACCTGGTGCATAATAAGTGCTTAATTAGTATTAGCAATTAATTGGCAACAAACTAGTATCTTATTGTCTTGCCTTCAATTCTTTCTGGAGTGACGTGGGGGTAAAAATCAAACCAACCAAGCAAATGTTCCTCTTGCTCTTCCCACCAGCCCTGGTCTCCTCCCCGGCTTAAGAGGAGCGCTTGACTTTGAGGTCCGAGCCCCCAGACCACGTGGCCTGCTCTAATTTCCCAGGCCTTAATCTGCTCCTGGCTCTTAATGATGTAGCTGGTAATAGGATTGCTGCTTCCCTCTGGGGCAGCCACGCAGGCCATGGCTGTCAGGCTGGCAACTGGTGCTTAGCAACCCTGACCACCCGCCTGCTGAGGAGCCAAAGCCTCCAGCTAGGACCCTGTGCCCCCTTTTGGCTTCACGTGCATGGAATGGTGCTGTGCCCCGTGCCAGCAGGCTGGGCTCACCATGGTGCCAGGTGCCATCCTGGCACGAGGGAGGGATGTGTGCAAGAGGAATGGACTGCTCATCCTGTCTGTGCTATCGGTCACCGTGGGCTGCCTCCTCGGCTTCTTCCTGAGGACCCGACGCCTCTCACCACAGGTCAGCCACCTGGGGCATCACAGGGTCCCCCTGTAGGAGGGGTGTGTGGGCCTGAGGGATCTGGAGGTTACCTTCCCTCTCCATGACTCCCTGATGACATGACAGTGTCACTTTACCTCTCTGGATCCCAGTTCTGTCATCTGTAAAATGGGTGTGTAAAATACATCACAGAACTAGAGTAACATGCAATAAAATGGCTGAGGAAATAGTTACAAATCGGCATCACCAGGTGAATGAGAGGCAAGGATTCCTGATTAGAATAACCGCAGGGCTAAGAGCTGTGTGACTGGGAAGAATGGGGTCCTGTAAAAGTGCGAGGTGGGCATCAGACAATACCTCCTAAAGCAGCTTGTATAAATAGAAACCCAGAAAGAGTATTCTAGGCAGAGGTGACAGCAGGAGCAAGGCACAGCGGCAGGAAAGATTTGGGAGTGTGTGGAGCAAGCTGTTTACAGGGGCTGGAACGCACACCGTGAAGCAGGGGCTGGAGGACAGGGACCATCAGGCCTCCATATCCCATCACCACGCATGCACCTGAGGCAGCGTGAGAAGCTCTGAGCAAGGAAGTGATATGGTCAGATCTGAGCTTGGACAGATCCCTCTGGGGCTTAGTGAAGGATAGGGTAGTGGTGGGACAGGCAGGGGGCCAAGTGAGGAGGCAGCTGCAGGGGTGAGACTTAACAATAGGGATGAATGGGACAGATATGAGAACTGTTTCCAAAATTCAGGACGTGGTGGCTGATTGGATGTGGGGTTGGGGGACAGGGAAGCAAGGCAAATCCCCAGGGTTCTGGCCTATGTACCTGCAAGGGCGAAGAGGCCTTGCCTTGGAGAGGACCCTTTTCCCTCTGAGTACCCATCTCCTACAGGAGAGGAGGGGACAGTCACAGGGTGCTAAAAAAGTTATTTTAATACTTGTTAAAACAGTAAAGAAGACTGTCAGGACTATTGTGATCGTGTGTAGGTGTGGAGACTATAATATGGGAGAGAGATCAGGCTTAACTCCGAATACAACAAAGACACTTTGGGATTTATAGCCAATGAGCATAGTGAGGGGATCAATTGAGAGAAAAATTACAGGATTCTGGTTGAAGGCTGATTGGGGGATTCTCACTAAACTGACTCAGCAGGATTTTTTGCTACAACTGGGCTAGGCAGGTTGAAGACAATTCCCAAGGATGAGGCCTAATCAGAAAGAGGACCCGGAGTATCCTGTCTAAAGTTTGGTCAAGGAGAGAGTCTTTGCCAATGGGCTCCTGAAAAATTCCCTATTTCAGAAAATTTCTCTTCCTGTAGTTCACCGATATCTAATATGAACTCTACGACTGAAGTTCAAGGCATCAGATTTTGTCTTCCATTAAAAGCAAAACACCCCCTCCCTGGGAATTGAGCCACTATTACTGTAGTAACACTGGTAAGTTACCACGATCAGTTATTTAGGGAAAAGGATGAACTCTGGAGGCAGAGAAACCCTGAACTTTGACTCTACCAGTAAGTGGCTGAGCGGCCCTATGCAAAATCCTATATTCTTTCTGGGCGTCAATTTTCTTGTCTGAAAAATAGAGTTGTGGGGCGCGGGGCACTAGAATTGTTGTGAAGAGTAAACAAGGATTCATCAGTGCCTGGCATATAGTGGGTTCTTAGTGCATGTTACTTTCCTCCTCCATCTCTTAGCTACCTGCCCAAGCCCTACCTTTATCAAGACCATCTTCTATTCCGTATCTTACAAAAATTCTTCCAGACCTACCCATATCTGAAATAATACTCTCCCATACTCAGCCCGCGCTCACCCTCCACTGTAACCAGCTGCTCGCTGTCTTGCTTCAGAGCCATTTGTGTAGGAGTCTATTTCTCCCATCAGATTTCGACTTGCTGAATATCACATGGGCTTTATTGAATCAAAATGGGAGCCTAGTTCAGTGCTTGTCACAGAGAGAACCCTCAACGGCTGAATTAAACTGGCAACGACACAAACAATCTGCTATCTACTTTCTTTAATTTTCCTCAACAACAACAATATATTTCCTGCAAGAAGATTATGTTGTGAAAACAAATTGGAATGCCTGTTATTAAAAGCCAAACTCATCTGGGGCCTCCTTCCCCAAAAGCTGCCTTCCCCATCTGTTTGGAAATTCAAATGTGTTCCCGTCTGGATTAACCAACCTGCCAGATAAACTGAAGGATGTGGAGTCTTAGAACAATTATTTGGCAGGAGTTGGCTTTTTCAGCATCTTACTTTGAAATCCAGGAGTTGTTTGTTTGATCTCTGCCTGTGACTCAGAAACCAAACCCTTCTTATTTTGTGAGCTTACGCAACAAGCAAAAATCATAAACAATTTGCAAAATGGTAGAATGTCCTATTTGAGAAAAGAACTTACAAAATCACAAGACTTGGAATTTTTTTTTTTGAAATCAGCATCGCATTTAAACATATAGGTCATTTTGAGAGTGCTAGTTAAACCATGGTGAATTTACAATTGTACCCATTTTCCTTTCTTTCCTGGAATTCACCAAAATTGTAGTGGAAAAAGATACGGACCCCCAAGAACAAGGAGAATATAAAAGAAGACAGTTGAGAAAAGTCAAATGACTACAATACATTAGGCAAAATGGGAAGTGGATAGAGTTGAATGAGCTCATCTAGGACAGCACTAAAAGCTAAAATCTGTGTCTCTAGAAGTACATACCACATTAGCTCGTCTTGGAGAACTCCACAAGAACTCTGGACTTGAAGGTGCAGGTGTGGCAGGAGGCAGGGGTGAAGCATAGAGGTGAGATCAGAGACATTGGTCGGAACTTTGGTCAGAACCGGTTGGAGCAGTTAGGACCCCTAGGTCCCTTCCAGTTCATGTAATCAGCAGACTCCTCATCCACCCACCTCTACCCCACTGCTTGCCCCAAGGAACCAGAGAAGCTTGACTTAGGGTATTAGGCCCACCTGTGTGTGTTGGGGGAGGGAAGGTGGTGAGGCTCATACTGTAAATGAATTAGTGGACATCTGTGTTCTGAGTGTGAGATCCCCATAAGATGGCTGTCAGCTGGGCTTAGGCACAGGCACACCACCCAGGAAGAGATTTCTCTCACTGAAGCCTCAGAGAAAAGATCTCCAAATTCTGATGTAAAGGAGATTCTTCCCCTATCCCACCCTACCCCCCGTGGAAAAAAAAAAAAAACATCATCAAGCATCACCCTTCTTTGAGGAGCCATCAGTTGACAAGTTCTACTCATGTACACAGAATTTTAATGTCTCACACTTACATATGAGCAGAAAGCCAAAGTCAAAGCTTCTAACGTGAAAGACAGAAACTAAACAAACAGAAAAGAGGGTCTCTAATGAAGCAGAGACAATGCAAGCGGTAGAAGAAAACTTTTAAAAATTTTTTTAAGTTCTTCAAAGATATGAGAAACGGTATAGTGACTATAAAATAAAATGGGATGCAAAAAGAAGAAACAACCCGAGAACAAGAAAGAGCTTTTGGAAACTAAAAATAGGTAAGCCAAAGTAAAAATATCAATAGCTGGGATAAAGTTGCAGAAATCTCTCAGAGAGTAAAAAAAAAGAGATGAAGATGGAAAAAGAAAATATAAGAAAATTAGAATGTCCATCACCCAACTCTCTAATGAGAGCTTTAGAGAAAGCTAACAGAAAAAAAATTCACAGGGAAGACAAGAAAGTTCTCAGCAATGAAATCTATGCACAGCACTGCAAATTTTAGGAGAGAGAGAGAGAGAGAGAGAGAGAGAGAGAGAGAGAGAGAGAGAGAAAATACCATGTTATAGCATCTTAAAATTACAGAAAATGGAAATAAACACATGATTCTTAAATGGTTCTGAGAGAATAAGACAAGTATACCTTTGACATGTAGAGGGAATATTCTTTTAAACTAAGACTCTTATATAGTATAGCCACACTATTATCAGAGGTTAAGTGTAGAATAAACACATTTTTACTTATGTAAGGACTCAGAAGTTTCTCTCCCATTCACCCTTACTGTGGAAGCTACCAAAAGAGATGTTCCAGCAAAACAAGGAAATAAAACAAGAAGACAAGGGATCCAGGCAAAAGGGGATCCTATACAGGAGAAAGTTCCAGAATAACAGCGAAGAGGAGATCTGGGACAACCACTGGGCCTAGACAGCAATCTGTCCAAACTGGAACAGGAAGATGGAGATCTTAGACTGAGGTCTCAGAGGACATAAAATAGAACTGACGTGCATGAGTATACAAAAAATACTATTGTTAGGCATTTCAAAAGAGATGTTAAAGCATTTGGAAGAAATTAGTGAGTGATCCATAGAAAACAAGGCAAATGAAAAATCAGTCAATTATTAACTTCAAGGAAAATAAAAATGAAGGTTGTATCAAAAGGAGGCATGGTTGTAGCGTTTTACTTTTCTCAACAGTGGACAATATTTTATGATCAAAATATTATAAACCTGGACTGTTAATCTAATCAAGAATTGGTATAGTGGTGAAATGGTAGGAGGAAAAAGGGAATGGAGTCTTCATCTGTCATGGCAGGGAAGTTAATAGATGTCAAAAAGATACATCTAGAAATAGTATTATAACCATAGTATTTAGAACTAATAACACTAAGGGAAACAGCTAGAGGAGGTGAAGATATTGACTCCTGGGAAGTTGGGGTGGGGATAGAGATGCGTGAGGAAGGGGCTGCCTTTTTATCAGTATAGTGCTACTTAAATTAAAAAGTATACACATAGATTAAAATTAATTAAAAATACATAGTATGGTAGGTATATTTTTAAAAGTAGATTTTTTGGTGTGTTGTAAATGGCAGGAGAATGGGGTGAGGAGGCCTGATTTCCTGTCCTGCACTGTTGCTAACTCAATGTGGGGGGCAAGTCACCTCCCTTTCTGGCTCAGTTTCCTCATCTACAAAATGAGTCAGCTGAGCTAGAAGATTTTTAAAACCCCTTCTCTGCACCAAAATTCTATGATTTGGGACTTTTCAAATATCAGACCATTAACCAAGTGTTATGTTTGGCTTTGGTTTAAAAAAAAAAAAAAAAAAAAAAAAAGATAGCTGCAAGTACAAAACTTTAACTTGGGTGGTGTTTGAAAGTCCATGGACTGGCCTCACCCACAACCTGACCCTCTGAGGAAAGTGGCCTCAAACTACGGTTGCCAGAAACAGCAACACTGAATTAAATTAAATTAAATTTAAAAACAGCACACCGGGTTGAATTTGAATTTCAGATAAACTAGAAATACTGTTTAGTATAAGTAAAGAGCAAACATTTGTTGTTTATCTGAAATTTAAATTTTACTGGGCTTAGTGGCGCCTTCCACTTCAGTTGTCAGTTTCGGCCATGTGATGGATTACTCTGCAGACAGTTGATTGGCTAAGGATTTAGCGCCCTAATCCAAGTCCCCATGGATAGGCTGGAACCAGCAGCCCATGAGGAGGCCCAGTGTAAGGTCTCTGCCCAGTAAGGGCTCTTTATACGGAACGGTGTCTCATCAGCCCAATCTCATTCTCTTTCAGCATTTTAAATGAGACCTGCTGTGAGGGGCTAGTAAAAATCTGTGAAGAGGGTGGGGGCGTGCTACAGAATGGACCCAATATGGCTAGAAACTGACTCAAGAATGGCATGGTCTGTTTATGAGTCTGTCTCCTTATAAACTAGACTGAGAACTTCTCCTGGGCAGGGACCATGTCTAGTTCATTTTGGGGTACCCAGTATGATGCCTGGCACAGTATGGATTGAATGAATATGTGAACAGTATACAACCCTGTCCTTTAGTCACTTACCACCTTCTACATGAGACAGATTTATACCAAGGATAGGCTGGTGAAGGGTGCAGAGGTGGTGGAGAGCTGTTATTTATTGTGATTACTGAACATTTATTCTCAACCAGGCGCTCTGCCAAGTGCTTTATCTGCATCCTCTCATTTAAACCTCCCAATGACCCTATGAAGTGGTTATTACCCTTATGTTACAGGTGAGAAAACCTCAGAGAGATGGAGTAACTTGCTTAAGGCAACACAGCTACCATGTTTCCCCGAAAATAAGACCTAGCCGGACCATCAGCTCTAATGTGTCTTTTGGAGCAAAAATTAATATAAGACCCAGTTTTATTTTACTATAGTATAAGACCGGGTCTTATAATACAATATAATATAGTATAGTATAATATAATATAGTATAATATAATATAATATAATATAATATAATATAATATAATATAATATAATATAATATAATATAATAATACCGGGTCTTATATTAATTTTTGCTCCAAAAGACACATTAAAGCTTATTGTCTGGCTAGGTCTTATTTTCAGAGAAACACGGTAGTTATGGTTAGGGGGACAAGATCAGAACCCATGTTTGGTTAGCTCCAAAAGCCAGTGCTTTCTCCAAGATTCTGTTGTCTATATGCTAGGTAGGAGAGTGCAGACAAAATAGTGCCTGGAGGTTATAAAGGACTGAGCCAGCTGTGAAGTCCGCACCGCCTACTGTAACCCCAGCTCTTGCTGTGTTTTTAGGAAATTAGTTACTTCCAGTTCCCTGGAGAGCTCTTGATGAGGATGTTGAAGATGCTGATCCTGCCGCTGGTGGTCTCCAGGTGAGGGGCAGGGTGTCTGGCTGGGAGGTCTGGGCGAGGTGGGAAGAGGATTCTGTACAGGTGCTGTCCGTGCCCTGCTCCTGTTGTGGGTGGATGCAGGCCTGGGAGCAGCCTTTATGGGCCGCTGGAGTCTGTGTTGCTCAGTGGCACGTTATCTCAGTCCCATTCAATGAACGTTTTAGTCACTTGAACAAGTGATTTGGAGTCATAGGAAGGGACCTGACTCCAAAGTAGCTTGGGGCTAGGGGTTCAGGGATTGCTTTCCAAAGGAGGGGCTCTATGGTGAGTGCAGCAGGGTGTGGGGAAAAGATGACTTTGGAGACACTCATGAGATGATGTCCTGGCTCAGCAGTGTACTGCACTGGCTGTGCAACCTTGGACAGGTTATCAAACTTCTCTGAGCCTCAGTTTTCTCATCTGTAAAATGGGAACAACACCTACTCCCAAGCATTGTCGTGTGGACTACAGGAGGCTATATATTTGGGTGTGCCAAATATTCAGGGGGCTGGATAACAGGGTGTGAGGGAAAGATGGTGGGAGATGAAGTTGGAGGATGGATTCTTACTCAATCAGGAAAGACCTTGAGTGCTACGCTAAAGAATTGAGACTTCACCCACTAGAGCGATAGCCATAGGAAATCGTAGGAGATCACCTGGTCTCTATACTGATGTGCTGTGTGACCTTGGGCAAGCCCCTACCCCTCTCTAGGTCTCAGATTTTCCAGATGTGTAGTGAACTGGCTGTTCCAGATGGTGTCTAAGAGCCCTTTGCTCTGAGGCCATAGGTTTAGAATCCTTACCTCCCAGGACTTCTCTGCAGGGAGGGAAGTGAATCCTGTGTGTGGGGGTGGGGGGGTATGATGGGCTCTGTCCCCTGGGGCAGGGTCATCAGCCTCCCTGCTACTGAGGAGTGAGCCAGCTCCTCCACATTTCCCTCTAGTGTCCTGGAGATAGTGCTCCTCAGGCTGGGAGGCCAGTTAATGGCACTGTCTGCTCCTTGCAGGGTGGCCTTGTCAAACACAGCTCAGCTTCTTGTAGACAACATTTAGGTCTCTCAGGACTCAGACTTCAAGGTTCTACTGAAATGCCACCTCCTTCTGGCAGCTTTCCCTGATTTCTCAACCCATTCTTGTTGTTGTCTCCTCTTTATACATCTCCTGAATCATTCACTGGGTCCGTGAATCTGTCAAGGTCACCAGTTGCCCCCATGTTGCTAAATCCAAACGACACTCTCAGTTGTTGCTCTACGTGACCTTTCCACAGCAGTTGATACACTTGGTACAGCCTCTAATCACTCTTTCCCTCCTGAAATACTCTTTCTTATCGCCTTACACTCTCCTGGCTCTTTGCCTGCCCTCTGCCCCTCCACCCCACTCTCTCTATTCACTCTCTAAACGTTGCAATTTCTCAGGCCTTTTCTCATCTGTCCTCAGGGCTTTAATGCCCACCTACAAGTCCAACTCTCCCCAACATAGATCTCCCTCCAGGGCTTCTCCTCTTAGCTCCACACTCAAACTATTACTTGACATCTCCACTGGGTGTTTCACAAGCATTTCAAATTTAGCATAACCACCTTAAGATTTTATTTAGCAAACTAGCTCCTTCTTCTGTTTTCTGTTTGTCAGTAAATGGTAGTTCCATCTACCCAGTTATTCAAGCCTCCTTGCTATTCCCTTTGCACCAGATTCTTCCTCCTAAATAGAACCCAGCTTCATCCCCACCACGCAGGTCTGACGCCACAGTAACCTCCCTGGCCTCACGTCGGTTCTTGTTCCCCTCCGATGCATTCTCCACACAGTGGGCAGAATGATTTTGTGAAAAGCTGATTGAGCCATGTCACTTATTTACCGAAAACCCTTCAGTGGCTTCCATGGCATTTAGAATAAACCCTCACATCCTTAACCTGAGTTAGAAGGCCCTGCATTACCCCTCCAGCCTCTGCCCCACATCATCTCGTGCCCCACTCACTCCAGTCCCAGGGGCCTTTTAGTTTCGGTGGCAGACCAAACCCTTCCCATCTCAAGGTCTCCACACGTGCTGTTCCTTCTGGCTGGAACGTGCTTCCCAATGCTTTATGCCTCTTCCTCCTCTTCCTTTAGATCTCAGCCTCCATGTTGCCTCTTTAGAAAGGCGCTCCCCACCCCTTCACCACCACCTTTACTCTTCCTCCTTATGCCCTGTTCCTTGCCCCGTACAGCACTTATTATACATTGTTATTCTATCTGAATTAAATTATTGAATGGTTTCCTTATCTTCCACTGGAACATAAACTCGGTAAAAGCAGAGATGATATTCTGTTGAGGTTCTACTCTAGACCTAGCCAAGCGCCTGGCACACAGTAGGTACTCATTCATACTTGTCAAGTGAACTAATGAATTCAACAATCATGCATTGTGCTTTCTGGGTACTTGGCCTTATACTGGGCGTGACAGATACAAAGATGTGTTTCTGTCCCTGAGGAGTCCATAGGCTGTGAGGGGAGACTGATGAGAAAATAGACAATTACACGGCAGCTAAATAAGGGCATCGATGGAAAAAACACAGGACTTTTCTTTTTTCACTTTTTTTTTCTCAGTTTTATAACAAAACAAAGCACTGGACTCTTGTTAGGCAGCTTTCCCATCCTTTACTGCTGACCATCCTTACTGCCAGGGCATCACCTCTTACCCAGAACAGAAAGCCCTGAAAGGTAGAGGCCCTTGTGTGGACCCTGCAGTCACACAGACCTGGGTTCCCATCCTGCCCTGCCATTTCCTAGCTGTGTGACCTGGAGCAAGTCATTTAACTTGCTGGAGTTAACTTGCTGGAGTTAAAAAATTCCTGGAGTCAGAGAGTCAGAGGCCTGGGCCCCAGACCTGCTTCCAACACAAATCATCATGTGATCTTGGCTAAGTCACCGTCGCCCTGAGCCTTAGTTTACCTAGTTTACCTTGTCACAAAGGGCCCGTCCAGCTCTCCGAGTCCTGGCTCTCATAGTACTGGTCTCTTTCCACCAGACCAAAGCGCTTGGTCTTGGCTGGAAATGGAATGTGATATTAACTTGAGAAAAGCCAGTGTATGTTCATACATTTCATTTGTTTATTATACAGTTTGGGCTGGGGGTAGAGTAACCGTGTCATTGAAAAATGGCAGTGCTTTAAATTTTTCCTTCTAAGGGAGAATTAAACTTTCTTGGGGGAAAAATGACCGATTTCTGAGCCCCAATCGCCTCCATCCCTGAACCTTCCTTCCTTTAGCTTCAACTGGTCCATAATCCACCCATCCACCCATCACCCACAGTTCCCTGAGCTCTTGCTCTGGCCAGCCCAGGTCCGGGCCTTCCGGTCAAGGAGCAGCAACTCTGGTGTGGTGGATTGTCACTTGGGGCTGAGCAAGATCACCAAAGCTGCTTTGAAAATTCAGATGGCAGGCTGGGCTTACTGAACCAGAACTGCCAAGGGGACCAAGCAGGGGTTTGTTATAAAACAAACACCAGAATTGTTCTAATGGTTAAAAAAAAAAAAAAAAAAAAAAAAATTCCTGATGTCTTGGGATCAGGCCTTCTGGCTGGAGCTAAAGGGCCTGGCTGCTGCTCTTCTGTCCCCAGGGGCTCCAAGATATAACCCCAGGAGACAGGGGTTTTCTGCAGTGTAATCATTCCAAGGCAGTGGGAGGACACACATTAAGGCACATTTGCTTCTAGTTCCAACAACCTGCAAGTCTGGGTCCCAAAGCCTGGCATTCATGACTCTAAATTCTCTAACTTCTTTTCCAGAAGAACCTGCCACCCCATCTCTATGCCAGATGCCTAAAAGCAGGCTGGTCGTCTCATTAGTCCCTAAGCATGCCACAAACTTTTCTACCTCCACGCCTTTGCTTATGCCGTTCCCCCTTCCACGGATGCCCTCTTCTCCTCTTAGTCAAGTCCCACTCTATGTTCAAGACCTAGCTCAAGTTTCTGTCTGTGAAATGCTCCCAGCTCTTCATTTATGAATAACTATTGGTGATGACCTGTCCCCACCACTGATGCTGCTTGCAACCCTGGATGTACTCAGTATGGTTTGTTAAATGAATTTTGTAGTCACAGCTGGCGTACCACTTTATGGGGTACTGACACCTTTCTTTGTACAGTAGTGACATAGAAATAAACTACCATTTTTATTTGGACTAACCATTCATGTCACTGAACAAGAAGTGCCCTGCCAAGGGGTAGGACCAGTCATCATAACCTCTCCACGGAGAAGGGTCATGTACATCGCTGTATTTTTATGTAAGATGCTAGGAGGGGCTCAGGTTCATTTTCCCTTTGTCACTCACACTAACCTCTACCTGGCAGTCAGCGTAACAGATTTTTGCAGGAAATGGAAATCTAATAGACAAGCAAAGAGAGATGAAGAGATGTAATGAAGTCTAGGTGGTAATGGTGGAGGTTGATACAAGGGGTGAAAAGACCCTGCGCCTGCCTGGGAGGGTCTCACCATCTGGCAGGGAGACAGTCACAGAGACAGTTTGTTCCACAGAAAGGAGGCCTGGTGGGAGGAAGGTGGGGCCAGCTGGCCTGGGTTGGAGCCCAGTTCAATCACTCTTCCCACAATCTGGCACCTTCCAGCTCTTGGGCCGCTTTTCTCTAGAATCCACACCAAACCAGCACCAAACCTGAGCCCCCCGACCCCCACCACAGACAGGCCCGCCACAGTGCAGCTGAGTGCACCCTACCCTTGGCCGGTTGGGACTCCTTAAGTCACAATAAGGGAATCTGCACGAGGCTCCAGGGTAAGAACAGGTGCTTTGGAGTCAGTCACCAGATGTATGAACTTAAACAAGTCTCTTAGCATGGGAGCCTCAGTGACCTTATCTGTAAAATGGGAAGGACACCGCCCTCCCTCACAGGGTTATTCTGAGAATGAAATAAGATAATGTGCTTGAAGCACCCAGCATGGCTCCTGACATACTACGGACGTCAGATTGACCAGGCTTCTCCAAGGCCCAGATGAGAAGTTTCATGAAACCCTCCTCCTCTGCTTCTGCTGTCAGCAGGCAGCCCCTTGGGGCGACCTCCTCCTCCTTCATACTTTTACTTAGCACTGCAGCTTACCGGTCATTTTTCTAGAAAGTGTCCACTGACTCAGGCACACTTGGTGCTGATACAGACCTGCACGTAGCGCTCCTCCCTCCGAGTCCCACACATCTGTGTTCACGGCAGCCTTCGCAGGGGCACGGACCAGGTCCCACACATGTCCACGTCACACACCATCACCAGTGCCCAGAGCCATTCCCCACACCATGACTGGCGAAACCTCCTATTTTTCCATGAATTCCCAGTGCTTACTGCCTCTTGCTTTTCTCTGTCTTCAGATTCCTACAATAAGTCATGAGGAACAGCCATCACAGGTACACACATATCCCTTGCTTCAAGTGGTTGTTAAGTTCTGTAACTTAACTGACAGTTGGGAGCAAGATCACACTGAGGAATGTAATCCCTTCAGCTGTCGCTTGGTTCTCTCTCTCTCTCTCTCTCTCTCTTTCTCTCATTAGTTATCTATTGCTGGGTAACAAATTACCACAAACTTAGTGACCTAACACAACCTCCATTTATTATCTACCAGTTTCGATGGGTCAGAAACTGTTGGATTCTCCGCTTGGTATCTCACGAGGCTGCAATCAAAGTCAGCTGCGCTGTGTTCTCATCTGAAGGCTTGGCCAGGGAAGAATTCCTTTCCTTGTGGCTATTTGTCTGAGGGCCTGGCTTCTTAATGGCCATCAGCTGGAGGCCACCTGCAGGTCCCTGCCTCTGGCCAGTTCCCAACATCAATCTTTGCTTGGTCAAGGCCAGGAGGATGATCCGTCACTCTCCAGTTATCTATGACAGAGTCTCATACAATATAGTGATAGACGTGACCTCCTATTGCCTTTGCCATGTTTTATTAGTGAGAAGTAAGTCACAGATTGTACCCACACTCAGGGACGGGGATTACACAAGGGTGTGGATCACTGAGGGTCACGTTAGGGTTTGTCCACCTTTCTCTCTTTCCCTGCACCTTTCTTCTCTGTACCTTTATTCCAAGACCAGCCATAAATCCTGTCCTTGTCTTTCAAAAGGAACCTCCACTTATACCCTGTTTCTGGTGTGGGGTGGGGTGGAGGTGCTGCTCAGCTTCTGGTCCAAGTGGCTCATCAAGGAATTTCTTATGAACAAGGACAAGTCCCTTACCATAAAAAGAATTCTGAAGAATATGAATTTCTCTCTTTCACAGGAACATCACACGGTCTGGTACATAGTAGGTGCCTAATAAATTCATAGTAAATGACTAAAGAACAGTGGACAGGCAGTTGAAGCAGAATTCAGGGAAGTTTCATGACCAGCATTTGAACTGACCCTTGGAGGATGGTTAGCAGTTATCTTTTACAGATGTTTTGTGCTTTAAAAAATTAGGTAAGCAAATTATAAACATTTTTGGTAACAGAGAAGAAAAAAATCCTATCATCACACAACCCTAATTCTGACCCTGTTGTCTTTTTAACTATGAATGTTTATTCTTATCATTCTTAGTGAATTCACCTGGCCCAGAGTGTGGTCCTTGGCTGACTGGTTTGGAAGCTCTACCTCGTCTGAGCCCCTGAACTGGTCAGGCCTATCCTCTGATGCTGGCAAGAGGAGACCAAATAAACCAAATGCCAATTTATTCATTCACAGAAATAAATTCCCAAGAGGACAAATGCCCACAGCCTCTGGCCAGAGCATTTCTCCCTGCAGGCTCACCACTTGGGGAACCCATTGGTTAAATCTGTTTGCCGGCAGGACCATTTAATTAATTGTATAACCAGTGTGACTCCAGGTTTGACATTTTCAGTTCATTTCTGGGGCCCCACCTGTAGAGTCCCAACATATGTGCATTTAAGTGAATCCAATTACATATGTTGTGGAAAGAGAGAAAAATAATTTAAAGGAGGCAGGAGCTCCCCCCTTCAGAGCTATGGCCCCGAGTGAGCGTACCATAGGAGAGGTGCGTCTGCTTTGCACTAAGCCGGTCCTAGTTTCCATGTACTTCTCAAAGTGTGAGTATTTCCCTGCAGCCATTGTGATTCCAGGCAGTGAAAGAGGGTAGTTTGGGTTTTATTTTACATCGTGGCCTCTAAGTGTATGCAGACTGTTTCAGCTGGTATTCACCTAAAGAAACATCAACCCATTCCAAAACTAGGAGGAAACTGACTTGAATGAATTTGTATGAAACTGTACCTCCTGAACATTACAGGTAATTTAAGGGATCTTCAAGGGTAAATTTAATTATACTTAGTTTTTGCCTTATCTACTGACTTGAGAACTGAATATGCTGAATATAATCCTACTTCTCTGTACAAGCAGGAGGCCTGCACCCCTCAGGCCAAGATCAGCTTATTTTATTCAATGGAACAAGCTGGAACATTTGATATTGCCACTAGCTCTGTTGCTCTGGCTCCTTCCACATGGTGTCGCTGTTGAACACAGGCCCTGCATGCTCTGTTTCCAGCCTGCACACAGCCCCTTGCAGGTGCATATTCCTGCTCCAGGCCCTGGGATGCCTGGCTCTGGCTCCTAGATCCCACCAAAGAGCTCAGGCATTGTTCCTCAAAGCAGCCTCAGGCATGCCCTGGGCTTAGCTCCCTGGGGTTGAGCCCTGAGTCTCTTTGCCCTCCTGGTGAGTTAGCCCTGGGGTGGGGTGAGGAGGGCTTTAGTACCAACAGACTTTGATTACGGGCACCCTAGTATACCCTGACCTTAACTTCAAATCACAGGGAGCAGGCGATGGGGTCTTCGTCTCTTTTCCCTCAGAAGGCCCCTGAGCCTCTGGTGCAAATTGGTGCACCTTTCCCTAACTGCAGATCTTAAGGTCTCAAGGAGGGACGCTGCCATCAAACCACAAAAGTCTCTCCCTTTCCCTGGACAATGTGTCCCTTCTTACCTTACATTTGCCACTTGAAAAATGCTTCTAAAAAAAAATCAGCTGCAAGACTTGCTATCTCTCTATCTATGAACATAGAAGCCTCAAACAAAAGTTAGAAAATTCTGCCTCGCATTACGTTAACATAGGAACTAGTAGCCTGATGGTTAGGACCCACTATAGCATTGTCATGTCCTTGAACAAGGGTCCCTCTCCCATGGGTGGTTCTTGGATGCGTGCTGAGTGACTTGCCACTCTCAGCTCCAATGCTGACTGATCCCGTGCTAATTACACCTTTTTTCATTAGAAAAGTCAAGTGTTTGGGCCTGGAAACCTTCCTTTCCCATTTTCTTCCAGCAATATCATTTGTCACTACTCCGATCTCTTTTGCTTTTCATTTATAGACTAACCCAAAGAGTATTGGCAACTTTCTGTTCCTTTAAGTTCTTGGAGGATACTTACTGTTACTTCTGCAAAAATAAGTCTATCTGCTTCTTCTTCATTTTTTAAAAAAATTTAACATGATGTCATAAGAATTGTCATGCCACACCCTCATCTTCATAATCCTGTTTCACTCTTCCACTCAGGGGCTAGTGCAGGGTCTGCAAAGCCCTTTTCCCTTCACGAGACACATGCTGCTGCTGGATATGCTGTCGGAGCATCACTGTGCCCCAGGGCTCGAGATTTGCCTCAAGTTCTGCTATTTATCACACCATTAGGCTCAGCCATAAAATAGACAGAAGGCCATCGGCAAATTTACAAACCAGTTCCCAGCAGGTGCTTTTCTCTCTCTCTCTCTCTCTCTCTCTCTCTCTCTCTCTCTCTCTCTCTCTCTCTCTCTCTTTTTCTTTCCATGATGGTTCCACTAAGCCTGGAGTTTGCTTCTAAACTTGGGGAGTCAACTGAGCCTTGTTTTCACTCATCCCCAGACCAGAGTGACACAGGGAACGAGGGGTGGGTCAAACCAGCATCTGGATTTAGCTAGAGCCTCGAATTCTCCACTTGCCTTTTGCCAAACTCTCCTCTCTCCTCATTCTTCAGTTTCTTAAACCAGGCATCATTCAAGGAAAACTGAATCCATGTGTTTGTGATTCACTGAGGCTGAACATGGCAGAATGTTTTGTAAGCTCCATATCTTAACAAAGAAATCCAAGTGCGTGTGTGGGTTTGTGTGTGTATGTGTGGTGTGTGCCTTTGCATGTGTGTATGGTGTGCGTGTATGTGTGTGTATGTGTGTTCCTGTGTATATATTGTTATCCTTTCTATTTCTTGTAAGAATTTTGAACTAATTTTTCTTAGAATCAGGAAGTCATGTTTGGCCAAAGAAACCCAACACTCCCTTCTCCCCCTTCCTGAGGAACTCTAGTTTGGCAGAAAACTCCCAAACACCCACGTTCTAACTTATTGGATATGGTCCTGGGCCAAGCAGCCGTCAAAGTCTGGTTTGGGAGCCAGTGTGCGGGGGGGGGCTGCTGCCCCGTTCTGCCCAGGACGGACATTGAGTGGGGGGGGGGGGCAGCCTGTGCTTCTGGACTCTGCCCCTCAAGCCATGGGGCAACTATTCTTAGCAAAACTCTGCTGACCTCTCTGATGGGAGCCCTGGGATCCGTCTTTGGCTCTCTTGCCCAGTCAGCTGACTGCCTTACTCATCAAGAAGGGAACATGGCCCAGCTGTGGGCTGTGAGTGGGGTCAGACCATTAGCCTGGTGACTCCAAAAAATTCCCAGGTTTTATCACCCATCACAGACTCCCATTCTTCCCCCCCCTTCCAGTCAGAGATTTCCTATTCATCCTTCAAGGATCCATTCAATAGTTACCTCCTCTGGGAAGACTAGCCTGATTCCAAGCTGGGCTAGACCCTGCCTCTGGCCTCTTTCATTCCAGCCCTGACCCAGGGTTTTGTGTTATCCAGCTGCAGGTTTATCCGCCCATTGGACAAAGCTCCTTGAGGACGACAAACCCATTTCATTCAGTTTTGGGACCCCACAGCTCCCCAAGCAAGTGTTCAACATGGAGCAGGCTGGGAACATATCTGAGTCCGGGGAGGTGGGTGAGGTTTTGAAAAAGCTCCTGTACTCTTCTCTGTGGAGAATTAGAAGACCCTGCACTGGAGAGGGTCTCATTCGACATAAGGAGGGCCTCACTCCAGCTGGCCCAGCTGGAGCCTTGGGGGAGTAGACACCAGGAGCCCCCCAGATGGAGGAGGAGACAAGAGACCATATTCCCATAGGCTATGGGTGGTGTCTTTCCTTCCTATTGGAGCGGGGCTCCTAACCATGGAGCTGTAGAGCAGAGTAATGGACGCTCTGGCTCCCTCACACCTGACATTCATTGCCTCGTGGGAAAGAAAGGGGTAGGGGTTCAGCTCACGTGGAGTTGGGAACTGAACTTGACCCTTATTACCCTTGGGAATGCAGCCTTCCTGGTGGAAAGTGGTTGAGAATGGTCAATGGTCAGACCATGGGCTCTCTGAGGGCTGCAGCTGTGGCTCCTCCAGCTTTTGCTTTTGATTCAGTTCAAGCTTATTATTTGCAAGCCCCCATCAAGCACCATCCCAGTGCCCAGGGGCCAGGGAAGGAGGGAGCTTCAGAGGGCAGTTGGGAATGCCAGGGCCAGTGCTCCCAAGCCCAAGCCTGTCTCTGTGCCGCCCCCTATGCCTCCTTCTCCCTCCCCTCCTTCCCCCCTTGGAATCTAAAGTGGAACCAAAGAGGTTTTGTCTGTGTGGCTCCAGAGGGCAGGGCTGGGCCCAATGTGGGGAATTCTCTTCCCTAGAGACAGGTTTCATTCTGGCACCAGGAAGGACTTTCTAATAAGCATAACTAGCCCACAGTGAAGTTAGTGAGTTCTCTATCCTCTGAGGTGTGCAAACATAGGCAGCAGAGGAATTTCTGCCCTTGGAAGGGAGAAGATAACCCAGACTTTAGCCAAGTGGGAATCTGGATGTCCTGCCTTATGTCTTAGAAGGAGCTGGCTTGAGGGTGGGGGTGTGGCAGAGCCATCTGGGAAGCATAATTCTGCACTAACGTGGCACTTGCTGTCAGCTGCTGGGCCTGTCATCTGCTCAGGGGAAAGAAGTAAGCCATAATGCTTGGAAGAGCTGAGGGGACTCCCATGGACCCCAGATGCCTCCTTCCGGTTGCCTGTCGGGAGGACTCCTTGCAGCTGCATCCCAGAGGCTAGCTTGGGAGAGCTTCCCTGACTGGGTCAGCCGAGGCCAGAACCCAAAGACTTGGCCACAGGGCTAGAGAGCCTACTTGCCGCTAACATCCTGATACCAGGATGTTGTGACTATGGATGTTGTCATGCTAGTAGACCAGGGTTCAAATCTACTTACTCACTCTGTGACTTGAGCAAGTTGCTTGCACACCTCAGTGACTGGGAGCTCACTACTTCTCAAGGTGGTCTCTTCCAGGGCAGGACAGCTCTGTTTGCTGGAAAGTTATTCCTGGTGCTAAGCTGAGAACTGCTTCCCCATGGCTTTCCTCACCAATCCCAGAGTTTCCCAAGTCTGCTCTGCCCCAGGCAGCCTTGCTTCCTCAGCTGCTTCCCCCAGGCCTGCTTCGCTGTCACCTGCCACCTACCCCAGCTGTCCTCTGTGGGACACACACTTCCCTCCCCTGTCCCTTTCCCAGGGGGTCTCACTGTCAGAGCAGATCTATGTCCTCCTCACAATTTCCCCAGGCTTCTGGCCTCATAGGCTGAGGCCTACCAGCTCCTTGGCAGCCGCACCTGCCAGGTGACTACCAAGGTGGGAGCAAACAAATCCTCAAAGGCCCCCTTCCCATGTGCTGCTGCAGCTCAGCCTCCTCCTCCCTCTTCCACCCCAGAGTTTGTGCTCTCTGAGCTACTGGAGCCAAGTATGGCCCAACATGTGTCCGTGTTCAGTTTCGTCACGTCAGAATTGGCCCGTGGTCCCAGCCTGTTGGGGTCTGCTTAGTCCCAACTCCCTCATCCAACATATTAGCTATTCCTCCCAGCTTCCTGTCCTCCACAAATCTGATCCACATGCTGTCAATGGCCTCGGCCAAGCCATTGATAAAAATGACCAGGAAGGAGAGGGCAGAAAGCAGAGCCCGGAAGTACACCTCTGGAGACCCTATCAAGTTCTTTTCACTCAGAAAAGGGCACTGCCTAAGGTAGTCATTCCCCAAAGTTCCCATCTGTTCCCCAAAGTTCTGATGTCAACTGCCTCAATGTCACACAGACACACAATGCCAGGGGTATTCCCCCATCCCCCCAAATCAGGTAAGGGGACCAAAGCTGGTCCAAGTGACTTGTTCTCAGGGAACTCACAATGGGTGCTCGTGCTCATCAGAGCTTACAAGTCATCCTTTTAAAAATCTAGTCTAGAATTCCACTATGGCTTAACATCATCCATATCAACAAACATGCACCCAGGCTAGGCCAGGCCCTGGGCTCTGAGGACCTAGAACTGAGCCAGATTCAGCCCTTCCCTGGAGGAGCTCACAGCCTGCTGGAGCAGCTGGGCAGACGATGACATCACGGAGCCAATGCTAAGAACTGGAATGTTTTGAATACTTATTACGTCCCAGGCACTATTCTAAACCTAGGCTCATCCACACAAGAAACCATCGTGTGCCAGAGCTGGGTTTGGCCTTGGGGATTCAGGCGTGGGATTATCAGCAGAATGCCTTGTAACAAACTGGGAAGCACAGGATGCCCTTGGGAGGAGGGCGAGATGGCTGTTAGGGAAGGCTTCCTGGAGGAAGTGATACCTAAACTGACCTTGGAAAGGGCAAGTGAAAATGTGAGGAGATGCATATGGGGTGGGGGATAGAGAGTTCCAGGCTGAAGAAACAGCTAGTACAAAAGTGGTTCAAAGAGTAGCAGGGAAACTGGGTGGCGAGAGCAGCACCAGTGAGGAGGAGGGTAGTGACCCGAGGCCATAATGGAGGTGTACAGTCCCTGAGGGCAATGGGGAGCCACCAAGGACTTCAAACAGGGAGGGATCCCCAGCAGTCTGAGTAGCCTGTCTGCCCTCCAAAGTGAAGTGTGCAGGCCACAGTGGGTACCTCTCAGTATTAGATAGGGTCACAATACCCACCTCAGGGCTGATATGGGAACAAGGTGAGAGTCAGCCCCTCGATGAGGAGGCTGGCACCTGCTGCCTCCCTTCCCCGACCCCTGCAAGTGGGGCAGTTACCAGATTAAAACAGGCTGGGCCCTGGAGCCCAGCCTCCTTTACAATCACCACAATCTCTGAACCCCAATATCTGGGCTCTGGGTTGTGGCCAGATGGCTTGGGAGAGAGCCCAGACTTTGGGCTTCCTGAGGCTCTTCCCTAGGGCCCTGAAGGATCGGGATGGGTGGGGGGGCTCCCAGGAGCTCCCAGCCATGCTGGGAGTTGGGGAGGAAAGGTACCTATTCTCCCCTCACCATAAATCACAGAGCCAGAAGGGACATTTGAGCTCATCCTCATGGAACCTCCCACTCATCGGGAAGCTTTGATCTAGCATCCCAACAAGCGGTCATTCAGGCTCCACTTGGATACCTCCAAAGATGGGGAGTTTACCACCACAAATCTGAGGACTGTCACCATACGGCAGGTCATGAACTCTGAGAGTTGAACCAAAGAGGCATTACATGGATGGAGGCACATTAAAATCATGGTCAACCCAAACCAGAAGACCTTTTTTCTTACCTAAGAGTTAAACCAAGTCTGTACCATAGAAATGCACTCTGCATATGAGAAGGAACCTCCTGTTCCAGTCTTGACTCTACAGCTAACCAGCTGGGTGGCTTGGCCAATTATCTCCACCCCCTGAGCTTTATTTTCCTTGTCTGTAACT